>NC_052624.1:4099842-4402048 GCF_016161935.1 Mauremys reevesii | reverse complement strand
ACGTTTTGGAGCATGAGCTTTTGTGGGTGAATACCCACTTCTTCGGATGCATGTAGTGGAAATCTCCAGGGGCAGGTAGAGGGGGTGTGTGTATGTGTGTGTGTGTGTGTGTGTGTGTGTGCGTGCGCAAGCAAGAAGCAGGCTAGAGATAACGAGGTTAGATCAATCAGGGAGGATGAGGCCCTCTTCTAGCAGCTGAGGTGTGAAAACCAAGGGAGGAGAAACTGGTTCTGTAGTTGGCAAGCCATTCACAGTCTTTGTTTAATCCTGAGCTGATGGTGTCAAATTTGCAGATGAACTGAAGCTCAGCAGTTTCCCTTTGAAGTCTGGTCCTGAAGTTTTTTTGCTGCAGGATGGCCACCTTAAGATCTGCTATTGTGTGGCCAGGGAGGTTGAAGTGTTCTCCTACAGGTTTTTGTATATTGCCATTCCTAATGTCTGATTTGTGTCCATTTATCCTTTTCCGTAGAGACTGTCCAGTTTGGCCGATGTACATAGCAGAAGGGCATTGCTGGCATATGATGGCGTATATTACATTGGTGGACGTGCAGGTGAATGGACCGGTGATGGTGTGGCTGATCTGGTTAGGTCCTGTGATGGTGTTGCTGGTGTAGATATGTGGGCAGAGTTGGCATCGAGGTTTGTTGCATGGATTGGTTCCTGAGCTAGAGTTACTATGGTGCGGTGTGCAGTTACTGGTGAGAATATGCTTCAGGTTGTCTGTGGGCGAGGACTGGCCTGCCACCCCAGGCCTGTGAAAGTGTGGGATCATTGTCCAGGATGGGTTGTAGATCCCTGATGATGCGTTGGAGGGGTTTGAGCTGGGGACTGTAGGTGATGGCCAGCGGAGTCCTGTTGGTTTCTTTCTTGGGTTTGTCTTGCAGTAGGAGGCTTCTGGGTACACGTCTGGCTCTGTTGATCTGTTTCCTTATTTCCTCATGCGGGTACTGTAGTTTTGAGAGTGCTTGGTGGAGATTGTGTTGGTCTCTGTCTGAGGGGTTAGAGCAGATGGGGTTGTACCTCAGTGCTTGACTGTAGACAATGGATCGTGTGGTGTGCCCGGGATGGAAGCTGGAGCCACACCATCACCGGTTCATTCACCTGAACATCCACCAATGTAATATATGCCAGCAATGCCTCTCTGCTATGTACATCGGCCAAACTGGACAGTCTCTAAGGAAAAGGATAAATGGACACAAATCAGACATTAGGAATGGCAATATACAAAAACCTGTAGGAGAACACTTCAACCTCCCTGGCCACACAATAGCAGATCTTAAGGTGGCCATCCTGCAGCAAAAAAACTTCAGGACCAGACTTCAAAGAGAAACTGCTGAGCTCCAGTTCATCTGCAAATTTAACACCATCAGCTCAGGATTAAACAAAGACTGTGAATGGCTTGCCAACTACAAAACCAGTTTCTCTTCCCTTGGTTTTCACACCTCAGCTGCTAGAAGAGGGCCTCATCCTCCCTGATTGAACTAACCTCGTTATCTCTAGCCTGCTTCTTGCTTGCATATATATACCTGCCCCTGGAGATTTCCACTACATGCATCCGATGAAGTGGGTATTCACCCACGAAAGCTCATGCTTCAAAATGTCTGTTAGTCTATAAGGTGCCACAGGACTCTTTGCTGCTTTTACAGATCCAGACTAACACGGCTCCCCCTCTGATACTATTAATGAATAGTGAGAGGAAAGGAGAGGAGGGGATATGGAAGTGATTAGCTCACTGATGAAGACCAAGGCATTGCATGTGGCCAACTGCCATCCTGATCGGATTCCCATTGTTTGGGACAGGAGGAGTTTGTTTTTCAAACGCACTATCCCCTCACGTGTGTGGCCTGTGATTCGCCAGCATTTCCTCCATCTTTAGGAATAGGTTTGAGATGGCGACACAGTTCAGTTCCCCACTCTCATTCTGGAGTTTGGCAACCAACTTGTCAGTTTGGCAATTCAATCCATTCAGAGCAAATCAGATTTTGCCAGTTGAAAAGTGTAAATTGACCAAGTTTTGTCACTGTAGTCCCCATTCCTGTATTTCATAAGAAATTTCAATTAGGATCAGCCAAGTACGGTAGATGGGCTAAGCTGCTTTGACTATTTTTCATGTCAGCTACAGCTGAGCTTAACTGGCCCATTATACTGTGAGAACGAAGGAATAATTCCGCGTCTTCCTAAGCCCCTCTATATCATGCGCTTACAGGCAAGTGTCCTGTAAGAGTGCAAGGAAGGTTGAGTGAATTAAACCTGGAGTCAACTCAGTCAGGCTATGGGGACTGCAAAGCTGCCACAGAAGGAAGGCAATAGTCAATGGCAAGAAGAAGAAAGCTCCCTCTTGTGGAGCAGCAGTAGCTAGTGTAGAACATGGATCCAGGCCTCAGATCCATGCATTGTATAAAACAGAAACTGTTCAGATTATGAGGCTCTCATTCAGTGAAGGGTTCTGACAACTTCATGTATCACTAGCTTCACTGTTGTGGTTTAAGCAGCTGCAAGAACCCACCAGTAGAGTTACAGCCTCACCACTGAGATATTCTTTTATTCTCTATATTGCCCATCTCGGTCAAACAACAAATCGCTGCCATTAGATTCACCAGGAAGAAAAGTATCAGCTCCCAGAAACAATTACACCAAAAGGTGCGTTTAAATGTAGTAACCAGACCGGACGGAGAGATTCCTGAGCAGTTCCTGACTTTTACAGCAGTCTCGCATGCGAATTCAGAACGAACTCGCAATGTGTGCGTTTCTCCTTAATGCTAAGTGAGACCTGGGATGTAGGCATGTCAACTCTAATAGACGTGCACTATAGAGAGCACATTTGCCACCTCAGCGAGGTGAGCACTTCTAGGGAGCGACGCCTGCAGTGAGTTTGGACACACTGGTGTAGTAGTTATTAGACGCAGAAATCTCTCAAAACAGCCTTCTAATAGGAGGAGTGAGGGGGGAGAGAAACAACCTAACTCGTTTATGAATGGGATTATATGGCAGGGTTGGCTGTGACAGCAGGAAATCCCTTCCAGCCTTATGTTCCTATGTTAAAGAAAACCACAAACAAACAAGCACCAGTTCTATCCAAACTTACTGGTGCTTCTAAACGGATGAAATATCTTGTTCACATGCACTGGGAAAATTAATGGCTGTTCCCACTTCACTAAGCCGATCTGAGCACGAAGAGCCTTAAATTGGGTGTAAGCATGACGTATGCCCACTGTAAGGTCCCTTTACACCACCAGAGTGGTGTAAAAAGGCCTTAGTGTAAATGAGACTCAGGCCCTTAGACTCCAAAATCAGAGAACAGATGCAACCTGCATTGCAATCCCTGTTCTGGCCACAACCTACCTGTTTTCAGCACTACCAGGTGTGAGGAGTCATCGCGGATGTATGACACAGATGCGATGTCATGGATGGGGACCCTGAGTATGATATCCTCTCCATCCCGCCACACCAGCTTGACGTTGTAGGCAGACAGACTAATCACAGCATCATGTTCCTGGGTCAGCTGCCCTGGGAGCTGATGTGCCCTCTACAAACAAAAAAAAACTTTCATAAAAAAGGTAGAATAACTTCCCGTTTCATTACCCCCTGGTGATAACAATGGCAGTACATCTCCCCGAGGAGGAGGGGAACACCCATATACCACCCATCTGCCCTTCACATTTGCTGGGCACCTGGTAATTGGTCATGTACAAATCACCTTCACTATTAAAATACAAGGACTAAGATCATTTGAGAATAGGAACCAACACGATACACATTTCAAACAATCCCATAATAACCCTCTTTGCTTAAGCTTCTCTTCTACTCGTGACTTCAGTCATCTACCCCTGCATTACATCGCATCCTAGTTCTTGAGCTGCAAGACTTCTCAGAAAAGGATCAAGACATTAACCTCGCTGCCCAGCAGCATCCATATCTATGTGCAAATATTGACTAAGAACAGTAGCAACTGTACAGCTGATATAGTTCATTCAGCCAGGGCTTGGGATACAGCGCTGGAATGGACTGGTACCCACCTTTGCATTGTCTATTAAATGTAATATTTCAGTACGACTGGAGGGATTCAGGTACCCTGGGATGGATGTTAGTTGGCCTAAATACTGGGAAGGAAAAAAAAAAAAAAAAGGTTGATTACCATGTGATCCATAAACCAACACACTGAAATCCTTCCATCTGTGCTCACAGAAATTGGGATAAATTGAAAAAAGAAAAACACGTAGTTGGAAATAACTTCTTGAGCCTGGTCTGGAGAGAAATATTGCCTGGTTGTTGCCTCAATGCCACCTTTAGTAATCACCTGAAACCCACTCATGACAGAAGACAATTGATGGAGCTACTCAAGGTGGTCACGATTTATACAGCTGACTTCTAGGAGTTGAAATTCTGCCTCTTTCAGCTGGTCACAGGGTGAGCATCTAAGTCTAGTGGAGCATAATCTAGCACAGAGGTTTTCAAACTTTTTAGGCTCCATACCCCTTCCCGAATAACGTAGTCTGCCACGTACCCCTACTAGAGATAGGTAGAGTATGACCCTATGATTAGGCTGCCAAGTCTTACTAAATAAAATATGTTGTCTGCCATTATAGGCTTTTTCTCACATACCTCCCAATGAGTGCTCATGTACACCAGTTTGAAAAATACCACTTTACTGACAGCTGTCATTCTCCAGCAAGCATCAACTTCCTTCCAACTAGATTTCTGTATAGTCAGATTATACAATATTCTATTTAGCATCTTTCATACAGGCTGTATCCCAAAGGCTTTACATGAGTTGAATATAGTTACAGAATTAACGAGTGACCAGGAATAGATCGTTTTCAGCTGAAATGTCAGAGCAGACAGCTGATGAGGGGGAAATACACAAGAGGGCTGTTCCAGATGGCAGGAGCTGCAGAGAAAAGTCTTGTATTACGAGTGCTGAGATCACGTAAATGGACGCTGACACACAGTCCATTAGGTCAGCCAGAGGAAGCCCCCTAGGGATTTAAAATTTTGAACTTGACCCTAAAATGAAGGGGGAGCCACTGGAGCAAGGCTGCTGCGCTCCTTTGTGTTCCCTGTGTCCACTGCACCCATCGCTGAGGAGCTACAACACGCATGGAGACAGACGTCGATCACCACAATTCACAGGCACATGGGCATCTCCATGTCAGCAGCTTTTCCCCTTGAAGAGATGCACAGAGAAAAGAGTGGAGAGCTGGGCGAGTGAATTCACATAGGATTTCAAATGCAATTTAAATGCCCAGGATCCTATTCTGCAATGTGCATTGCAGCAACGTAATCGACCAAACCATTTACTGAACCTGGCCACGAATTCAACAGGAGGTGGCGGCTGAAAGGTGAATGAAAGAGACAGCTCCCCCTCCGGCCCAAAAGAGTTACCTTGACTTCCTTTTCAATGTAGTCATTCAGCAATATGTCTGGTTCAACTCGATCAGGCAAGGTCAGCAATACTGTATGAAGAGGTCGTCTTTCCGTAACCTTTTCCTGGGCCTTTTTATCCCGACCTTTTTCGCCTTTCAGGAAGACGCGTTTGAAAGGGGACACTATTCCAGGCTGCTGGCAGAAACAGAAAGAGTGGCGAGTTAGGGTTATGTTCAGCATGATGTAGAATTAATGCACATGACTGAGTCTTGTTAAAAGCAAGGCAGAGAGTTTGAGGTGAATCAACTACTGTGCAATGAAAGGGAGTTAGAATCCAGGAGCAATACAACAGTGAACTGTGCGAGCTCTGTTTCAGTGTGCCGAGCAGTGAGTATGAGCATCCCAGCTCCTGGTGCCACTGTCTCTCCTGAAAAATGGCTCATTATTCGCCTGATAGGCTGCATGGGATTATTCTGTGTAAATAACTAGCTTGCCCCGGCCCTCTGTTACTTATGCATAAAGCTATAGTTATTCCACTGACTTCACAGTGTTGCATGAAGTCCATGATAATTCCACCATCAAACCGTGAACATTTCTCAAGTGGCCTGGTCCACGTCAAGGCTAGTGTTCCACTTTTACAAAAAGCTGCTCCCAAGAGTGCAGTTTCCCAAGTTTCCACCTCTTTCTCTCTCCCACACACCTTACTGACCACCACAGTTCTGTGCAGTGATACCCATCAACTCCACAACAGTAAAAAAAAAATGGATCAGGATAAACGTTTACTGAACTGCCCAGGACATAACCGTTGGCAGAATGAATAAGACAGCCCAAATTACAGTGTGGCTTTGAAGCTCTGGATCAAATTTAAGACTTTATTGCCAACCATAGAACCACAGGGTTAGACGGGACCGCAAGGGTCATCTAGTCCACGGGTTCTCAAACTTCATTGCACCGTGATCCCCCTCTGAATTTTAGTTCTAGCCTCCAAAGTACTGGCAACTCCCTCCCCCAGCTTTGTCTCATCTGCAAACTTCATCAGTACGCTCTCTATACCTACATCCAGGTCATTAATAAAGATGTTAAACACCGGACCCTCATTTGAATCCTCCCTCCAATCCGATAACATTCCATTAACAGTTACTCTGTTGTGGTTGTTTAACCAATTATGTATCCATTTAACTGTAGTTCTGTCCAGGCTGCATTTCTCCAGCTTATTTATCAGAATGTCATGTGGGACTATGTCAAAAGCCTTCCTGAAGTCCAGGTACACGTGTCCACTGCATTCCTCTCATTCACCAAATCAGTCACCCTTGTCAAAGAGTCAAATCTGGGAGAAATTATCTTTCCAATGACAGATGGCAACCTCAGAGTCAATCATTCATACCAACATTCTGAATCAGGCTACATACAATATGACAAATATAAACCTTATATTTTATAAATGGTAACATAGAATGGTATATAACATTTATGGAACAGCCAAAGAGGGATTGTGTTCTCAAACACAACCAGAACCTCATTAGTGTCTGGCTTTCGCAGCCTAACTATTTCATTAATGCATTTTGAAGCAAGTCATAGACAGACTTGGAGCGTACTTTCCTCCTAACCCGTTTCTTCCAGGAATCCTTCCTACTTCACACTTCTCAATCTCCACACCTTATATTGTTGTCCCATGTCCTTCCCATCCTAGCTTTTAATGTAGTTATTTTTTGGTCTTGCCCTTCATTTGTGAAGTACAATATAAATTTACAGTGCTGGATAGCAGCAAGCAGTTTATCATGACTGACCACCTTTCTTCAAAATTATAAACTACTACTATATTCCCCTTTCAAGTATCTAAATATGTACACATTACAATTATTATATATATATTCCAACAGAAAAAAAGGTGTGCCTTCAAATTTTTATGAAGTATGCAACTGTATGATTCAACCCAACATCAACAGAAATGAATCAGTCCTGATGAGATCAGAGAATTAACATTACGAGTTTCAATATTGATCTACTCTCAGTGGTTTCCTTATGAAATTGGAGGTTTGAAAAATCAAAAGGAAGTTCTGCAAGTTCAGTCTAGGGTCTGGAAAGAAAAAACCTAGCTGAGTTCTTTCTGCTTTTTGAAGTCACTAATGATAATAGACGCTCTGTGATCAGAGCTTAGCTAAATTATCCTGAAGATGTGCAAGGCAGAACAGAATCCAGCTTGTTCTTCCAAGGCTGTACATGCACTGCAGGGCTAATGAG
Source organism: Mauremys reevesii (assembly GCF_016161935.1). Classification (NCBI taxonomy): domain Eukaryota; kingdom Metazoa; phylum Chordata; order Testudines; family Geoemydidae; genus Mauremys; species Mauremys reevesii. The sequence continues at coordinate 4,394,443 of NC_052624.1, read as the reverse complement.
TTGTTTGTGTCAATAAAGTAAACAGCTCTGCCTCAGAGATGCAGCGAGAAGATATGCAAAGTAAGGAAGTGCTATTTTACAAAATAGCTTTGCAGACTCTGATGGCACTTTAACTTGCTACCATCTGTTAGCAACATGCTTTTATGATCAAATTTAGTTTTATTCCTTGTTGTGTTCTCTGAGTTACCATTATTAAAATATGAATGTGCCAGCCAACAATTCAGATGAATAGTTTGAGAAGGAACCCAGTCGAAAAAATAAACTGCACAAAGACTGTGAAAGTTACTGCTTTAGGAAAGAAAAAAATCTAACATCAGGACATGAATATAGTTAATATACTGCTAGGAACAGACAGTCTCACCCCCATGTTCTGTAATTTCACCCATATTGTAATCTTCTCAGCAGCAAAATACACACACACGTCAACTTTAGTAATCTCAGTTAATACCGACAAAGGCTTTAATCTAGCAAAAAAGGAAGGGAAGCAGCAGCATCTTCAAAGTAAATACAGCTCCAATGTAAGGAGTCAGATAGAACCTTTAATTCATGTTTGAAAATGGGACTTGGGCTCCTATGTCACGGAGGCGCTTTTGAAAGTCTCACTGAACATACAGCCCAGTAGCTGAGTTTTCAATCAAGGCACTGCGTGCGCACACACTTCCAGTGGGAGGACTGCCACCACCATGTGTGTGACACAGTTCATGTAACTGCACCAGCAAACCACAAACAAATGCACTACAGAGACCCAAGCATACATCCCTGCCAAAGCCAGAGAGACACACACAGCAGCTCTGAGTAAGCTTGCCTTACTGTAAAATGGCCAGGTAGACACACAAAAACTTGTTAGCTAAAATGTTTAGCAAATGGTGCTGGAGTTTATAAATGCAGCACTTAGTGCCTGCACAAGCACAAGCGTCCTTTTCCGTAGTTTGTACTAGAAGGGAAGAACTTCAGAGTGTGACCTCTCTCAGGATAGGTCTACACTGCAAACCTTACAGCCACACAGCTGCAGTTGCTCTGCTATGGCACTTCAGTGTAGACACTACCTACGCCAATGGGAGGGGTTCTTCCATAGGCGTAGGCAATCCACTTCCTTGAGAGGCCATAGCTAGGTTAACTGAAGAATTCCTCTGTGGACCCAGTACTGTCTACACCAGAGGTTGGGTCGGCAAAGCTACGGTCTCAGGAATGTGGATTTTTCAAATCCCTGAGAGACGTAGCTATGCTAAGGTAAGTTCCTAGCATAGACCAGCCCCCAGAAAGAAGTTATTTGGTTAGGTCTGCAGTTCAGGGCATGTCTACACTATAATCTTAAATCAACCTACATTAGGTCAACTTACAGTCACCACAGTAATTACACCTCTACCCCGATATAACGCAACCTGATATAACACGAATTTGGATATAATGCAGTAAAGCAGCACTCGGGGTGGGGGGGCAGGGCCGCGTGCTCTGGCGGATCAAAGCAAGTTCGATAGAACGCAGTAAGATGTTTTGGCTCCCAAGGTCAGCGTTATATCAGGGTAGAGGTGTAGTGTGCTGGCTGATGGCCACACTTCCCTCCTTCTGTCAGTGATGTGTCCTCACCAAGAGCGCTTCCATCCACTGAAGAGGGCTGACAGCCATGGCTCCCAGCTCCGTGCAGCTCCCCAACAGGAGTGGTGGGGGAGGGGAGGACAGCTGCCCAAGGCTTCTTGCCTCTGACGGGGAGATCCACACCTGGAGTCTGGCTGCCATGCTCCTGGTAGGGAGCCAGGACCCCGGGGGGCAGCAGGGCTCCAAGTGGGGAGTCCACTTGGCAGCCCAAGGTAGGAGCCTGGGTGGCAGCCTGGCTTGGAGGGGAGACCAGGCAGCTGCCCGGCTGGGAGCCACGAACTGGCTTTCTTGTCTTGACAAGAATGAGAGCCAACAGCCAAAGGAAGGAACGGTGTCTACACAGACACTGTCACCCTAACTACCCTGACATAAGCCCGACGCCTCTCAAGGAGGTGGAGTTATGATGTTGGCGTAGTACAGTACTTACATCGCCGGGAGCAAGGCTGTAGCGTAGACACTGACATAGTTAGGTTGACATAAGACGGCTTATGTTGAACTAACTCTGTAGTGTAGACCAAGCCTTGGAAACAGCACATGCTTCCCACTCTGGCTTCCCCCTCTCCTCTGGCTCAAAGTGCAGGTCAGACGAGCTCCAGCTGGCTCAGCAAGCTGAGGTTTCAGTTTTGTTGTATGGTAGTCAGCCATGAAGCTGTGTTTCCCCAATAGCAGACCTCTGAGTGCTTGGCCTTCCTGGGAGACCTACAGCAGGTCAATTAATTTCTGATTCTCCACCTTTAAAACAGGAAGTACAAGCGGGGGAGGGCTTGGGTTTTTTCCTTATTTTTCTGTCAAGCTCTATGCACCCCTAAGCGGGTGTAGAAGTTATTAGCTCAAATAGCAATGCTTAGCTACCTCCCAGGCGTGTGGTAAAGCACTGCCAGCGCCTGAGACAGAGCAAAATATTGTACAGAGGTTTACATCTTGATTCAGTAACATTAGCTAGTTCATTCCTCCACTTGTTTAACGCAAGCAGTGTCCACTTCATAGCCTCTTTTCTAAGGAACCATGGTCATTAGGGTTGTATGCTGCAGATCTCGTCTCATTTCTTTGACCCTTGTGGTAATTTGTCATGTTTACTGTATATAGTCAGTCTGTCACGTTTTCCTGATGTGCAGTCTGTGGTTAAGATTACTAAACAGTGCTGCAAGTTAGCGTCTGTAGACTTCATTATATTCCTTTTTTCATTTTAGACTGATATCTACTAAAACAAGTTCGTCTTTCCTAAAACAACCACACGCAGATCCAAAATCATTAAAAAGAACATCCCCCAGATCAATTCTACCAAGTCCACGTTTAATAATATTTCCCAGCCTCCAAATTGTGCTAGGCGCTATCCAGACACAAGATAGGCTAGTCCCTGACCTGAAGAGCTTACATTCTCCATGGGCATGCCATGGAAAGGTAAATCTAAAGGGAGAGGACAGGAGGAATGGGGACAAAGATTACAAATACAAGATCATGTGTCTGCTTCAATGGATTCACACAAGCCTGTTCTTTCTTCCCAACAGTAGCAAATATGGGGGTGAATGTGTGAGACTGGTTGGACGCCCTAAGGTGCCACCTGATGTGCTGAGATACCACTGAGCCTGCCTGTTCTGCCTGCCTGGGCCCCCTTTCTACCTCTCTGGCTGAGCCAGGCTATTAAGCCTCCTCCAGCACACACACAGTCAGGGCCACACTCAACTGCAGAATGACACAGACATGGAGATCAGCTCTGGGGACTTGCTCTAGCACTCAGGTGTCCATCTCCCCGGGAGTGCAGACCCAAAGGTATATTATGAAACACGCCTCCTCCCTCAATGTGGAGGAAGGTATGCACAGCCTCTCCTCCCCCCCCCCATTATGAATTGCACAAATGGGTTTATATTATAAACAAGAAATAAGTTTATTAACTATAAGAGGCAGGTTTTAAGTGGTTAAGGTAGCAAACAGAGCAAAGCAAAGCAAATAAAACAAAACACACAGACTAAATTTGATTCACTAAAGAAACAGGTTACAAAATGCAATTGCTCACCCTAAATATTGTCACAGGTAGATTACTGAGTCTTGAAAGGCAGCTGCACTGGCCTGCAGCCTGAGACTTCAGGTAATTCCCTCCTGAATTACCTGAAGTCTCTGGACGCCCTCCCAGCCTAGGTTCAACCCTCTCCCCCTCAGTTCAGTTCTTACTTCCAGGTGTTTCTCAGTGTCTCTTTGGGTGGGGAGGCAGAGGAGAACCACGATGTCACTCCCTGCTTTTTTATAGCTCTCGTGTACGGTGGGAATCCCTCATCTCCCAATGGAAGAACACTAGCATTCCAAGGGGTGGGTCCAGTACCAGGTGACGCAGATCCACGTCTCTGCAGGGCTGCGGCAGCCATTACTTGTAGCTGTCTGGAGTGTCCACAGGAAGACTAAGCTCTTTCACAGTCCATTGTCTTTACTAATGGGCCATTAGCCCTGTCTGGCTTTTCCATTGTTATATCTGAAGGGCTAGTTCTGGGTGACACCCAAAGTAACACATTTGAAATACAGATACATAGTCAATATTCCTAACTTCAGATACAGAAATGATACAGGCATACAGATTGGATAACCACATTCAGTAAATCATAACCTTTCCAATGATCTCTTACACGAGCCATCTTGCATAAAGTACATTTTAGGTCATATCCATATCATAAGCATATTTCATAAAGAATATGGAGTGTAATGTCACAATGTGATCAAGCCAGTCATGACTTTTAAAAAAGAACTATTACCCACCCCCTCTTTTCTATTGACTAAACTCCAAGACAGGAACAGCAACCTCTGCAGCAAGAAGTAGAGCAGAGCCCATCAGAAGGAACCAGCTACGCTTTCTGAGTCTGAGCGGTTTAAAGACCTGAAGTCAGCAGTTTTGCCTGAATATGGACTGCAGCATTTAGCACTTCGATTCTATTAAATTATATAAAACACCAGAAATAGAGTAGCTGGCCTCCATAGCTTACTTCTGGTGAAATGAGAAAAAAATCCCCAAGATTACTCTAGAGAGATCCAACTACACCTGCATCTCTAGAAATAACAGTTGAAAGTAAATTTAAGGGAAGAGACATAAAAATCCGCAAGTCATTTTCAATATGGCACCCAAAATCATCTCTCAGACTAACATGGATTCGCCCATCCCCATGTCCCCCCGCTCCATGCAGGGCTCTGGTAGCTTTGAAAATATTAGAGCTCCTATGTGACACGTATAACCATTTGACCCAAACTACATCTAACCCCCAGAAAAGATTTTTGGTTCTAGCTTCACAACTTCATCCAGGCTACAGACAGGTATGAGGACACACAAGAAACATGCTTGTTCCCAACTAACCTGCACATCCCAGTGCAATGAACTGATCTCCCTCTCTTTTAAGTTCAGAGCTCTACAAAATTCATTACCAGCGGAGAGAGTCTGGATTTCTGAAAACCTCAGAGAAACGGAAGTAAGACAGCAACCTACAATGCAGAACCGAGAACTACTGAACTCTGAAGGCCATTTCTGTTAAGAGTCAATACAAAACCTACACCTACCTCGTTCTCCATTTATGAACCCAGCTAGGAAGAGCAGAAGCAAAAAAAAGTGTTGTGGAGCTACTTTTGCAGCTCCACAAAAGTCCTGTTTCACCTGCAGTGCAGCTAGTTATTGTAATCTTACAGGCTTTCAACTTGCTGTTGGATCATGTGGAGGAGCAAGGCATAACTGTTAGTTTTCACTCTTCAGCAATAATATGAGCAGGAAGTGGAGTAACCACAGTTTCCGCCTGCTAAACACACTTGTACTGAAAAACAGTGAAAAATCTAGTTGATGTGAACAAAAGGTCCCAGTGGGGGGAAAAAAAACAGTCAGATGAACATTTAACAGTAGCATCTTCAGTGCTGCCACTGATCAAAAGGAATTCTCTTGGGGAAGTTCTATGGGCTGTGTTCTGGAGGTCAGGCTAGATTATCACAAAGGTCCCCTCTGGCCTTGGAATCTATGAATCAGCAAAGCAGTGCTTTCCACCTAGCAGGTACTCATAGTTTGAGGGACTCAAGTCTAGCATAGAATAAGACAATACCAGAAATAGCAAAGAAACCACACTGTACTAACTGCTCAGGATCCATCTCCAGCACTAACTTTCCTTGACTATCAGTCACCTGTGGCTTTCCTCGATCTGTGCCACCAAGACAATGGAAATCAGCTGGGGAACTCTTGCTAGTAGTCCCTACGTTTGTAGATAGGTACTTATGCAAGGAGTTGTGAATGGAGATACCCCCGCAATGTGAGACTTTTAAAAACCAGCTCCCCTCCCTGCTTTCACCTGTGCTACAGCCACTTAATACTTTAAGACCCTATACCAAGCTTTTTAAGATCAAGACTTGGAGAGTTCTGACAGGGATTAATTCAGAATTTATGGCAAGAGGACTTTTAAATAAGGCCCATGTCTATGTTACAAAAAATTGCCAGCCCTTGAAAACCAGGTCAGGAAGTGTGTGCCTGACAAGGCATTCCAGAAGACAGTCCTGCAAAGAAGACCATGAAAGGAGAGTTCAAATAAGCTTTGCAAGGCTTGGACATAAATTGCAGAATATGGGATCAGAAGAGTAATTAGAATTAGCTGCAAGCAATTTCACATACAGCAATAAAATTAAAAAGCCCAACATGATTATTCCCTAATGTGACAGACTTGTTAAACAGGGACAACACAATTTATAATTTAAGGGGAAAGTATTTTACGATTTATTTAATCAGCCAAATTTGTTAAGCTTCAGAACACTATACTCCCTTAAGTGTTTATGTGTAGTCATGTACCATTGACCATTTACACATAAACACCTCGGGCTGGCTTCTTAACTGGGTGTATCTTGGGTGATGGATAACTGGCTGCCAGCAGCAGTACTACGATAGGCATAGCCAGGTACAGAGGGAAACTGACGAGGATTAGGATCCCAGTGAGGTTACCTTTACAGCTGGACTCAGCAGGTCAAGTTGCCCTTTGCAGCCAGTACAGGACATGAATGAAGACAATTCTCCACTCTTGCTGGATACAATTAGCAATTTCTAAGTATTAGATGCAATACTTCTCGTGTGTCAGACTAGATATAGCAGAAACATATACATTTTGGGGCAGCAGGACATAATTTTTCCTTGAGATTTGTAAAGCAGCCAATGTGGCCAGTCAATTACAAAATGAACACTCCTTTGTCATTGTGACGGAGCGATTCTGGCGGGACCCAACTGAGAGTGCCAAATCAGGACCAATTGCTTAAACTGGGCAGTCACAGCCAGTAGGGCTGTTTTTTTCCACCTCTAAGGCAAAAACCAAACCAGCAAAAAAGGACTCTTCTCCACTGGCACTCCTAACCACAAGTCACACAAGCACCTTCTTAGACACTCCAGTCTCCCAGTATCACCACTAGTGCACTGGGATATGGGATAAAATGAAAACAAAAAAACCAACACCCAAAAAAAGAAAAAGGTTCTCTCAATCCCAAAGGACCCAGCCCCAGACCAAGGTCATATACCATCAGATCTTACAAATCAATCACGCTGTTGCCGATCCTTTAGAAAATAAAAAATAAGGTTTATTAAGGGAAAAAAAAAAAGGTAGAGAGAGAGGTAGAATAATTTAAATGGAATCAATTACATACAGTAAATGGCAAAGTTCTTAGTTCAGGCTTGGCAGTGCTGGAGTAAACTGCAGGTTCAGATTAAAGTCTGAATACCCGCTGGCTGGGATGGGTCATTCAGTCCCTTGTGTAGAGCTTCAGTTCAGTCAGTCCCAGAGAGAGGTCAGAAGCAGGATTGAAGACAAGATGATGAGGATTAGTTAGATATAGATAGAGATTCCAGGTCCCCTTTCCTTTTTGTTCACAAAAAAAAAAAAAAAAGCAAATGGAGCCTGGGTGGAGTCAGCCAGTCCCTACTTTTTGCTGAGTCACAAGCTCTCTCTTTCTCTCCATGGGTCAATTGTGTAGCCGATGCCCTTAATGGGCCATCAGCCAGCTAGCAGGCATAAGCTCAGCTGGAATCTTTGCTTTCCAGAAGCAGAGCACAATACACACAACAGACAGACAGGAGCCTTATAACTTCAACTACAAAAACACACATACAGTACAGCATAGCATAATAATAATCATAAGCAACAACCCAGAACCAGGTACTTACCTTATATATGACCTATGACCTTAAGACTTGGTGCACTACAGGGACCTGGTTGGCAATATGTGTTCTATATATCCCCATTTATATCAATAACGTCACAGTCATCTTCTGCCATTAGAATCTCCAGATGTGTCATTTCCTAGTCCTCCTCCCTTTGTTCCTTCCTGATCGTCGCTGTGGCATAGCCTGGGATGAGTCAGGGTGTAGCAACAGAAAGGAATTAAAATAAATGTCTGTTACAAAAGGCATTGGACTGGGACCAAGAGATCTACTGAGAAGACCCAACTGTAGAGATGACAACAGTTTTGAAAGGCTGCGTTTACTCTTGGAAAAATTAAAACTGCCAATGGCACTAATAAGAAAAACACACACACGCCCAGGAGTCTAAGGTTCAGACAATTAGTAATACAAAATATGGAGCATTTTACTTCTAGGTAATTAGTTTTAGTGTGGAACCAGGTTAGAAGGCAAATACCAAAAGCTAGCTGGTGGTTTGTGTGAAAGAAATGGTTGTCTTAGTCCAACTCCTAATAACAGTCAGGTATTCCCACTGAAAACATCTCAGTCCAGATGTATTTAAGCACCTAACTCCCGATATCTTTGGGGATCTGGGCCTTTACTGAAAATGGAAACTAGGATGTAAAGTGGAGAGGCCATGGGAGAGTGAACTATATCCTCTTGTCGTAGGCCTGTCCCGCCAGCTCACACCGAAGGGCCATGAGTGGGCTTGCACGTTTGGGGAAGTAGGCAGGAAGGAAGTGCTCCCTGCCAGTAGCCGATGCTGTATGGACTCTGGATAAAGTGAGCGTCTCTTCTCCAGAGAGTTCAAGCCATTTCATGGCTCCTTTTTAAAAACACATTCACATTTTAAACCAAGAGCATGACAGACAGGGAAGCAGTCAGACAAGCGGCACTGTGCGTTTCAGACTTTGCATGCTGCAGAGATCTGCAGTTACTGGTAACGAAAGGATGCGATGGACTGTATCTAGAGCTGCCCCGTAGCAATCTGATGACTGTTTTCAGGCAAATTTTTCACACTGAGCAACTGGAAGTGCAACACTGACACTGTTAAAGGGGTGATGGAAGAGCTGCTAGTGGAAAAAGTAACTCACCCAACCACAATGAAATCAGTGATCACGGCAAAATTGTAATTGATATTTGCATTCTACCCATCTAGAATTCCCCCCTGCAGCTTGAAGTGGAAAAGCCTCTTTCACTTCCTTATTTGAAGTGCTGCGTCTAACATTGCTGTGCTGTTAAACAGTGGCTGACATCACCCCACATGTGATGCACTTTAGTGATGGTGAAGGGAGACAAGGGCGTAAAGCTGGAGGGATTCTTTGGGATGAAAGGCACCACACAAACTCCTCCCTTTCCAAAGGTCTAGGCTGTTTATCCAAGCCTCCTGGATTTGGCACACTCTGCCCCTTCTCCCTAGTTTTAGCACGTTCCAATTCAGTTTGTTATATCTGGTTGGTTTGCAACAGTAATTCCATCTACCAGATGGATCGTTTAGACTCAAACCGCAATCTGTTCTTAATTGATAGAGAAGAGAACATTTTATTTATGGAGTTAGCACACTAAGCCAGATCCATTCAGAAATATTCATGGAGCACACATCCAATGATTCTGCTTTTCAAATAGTTGTGGTTTGTTTGTTTTTTTTAAACAGTCAGCTCACTGGATAATGTATATATGCAAACAAGTTTTGCCAAGGGAAACAGTGGTGATTGGGGAGGAGGGATAGTTCAGTGGTTTGAGCATTGGCCTGCTAAAGCCAGGGTTGTGAGTTCAATCCTTGAGGAGGCCACTTAGGGATCTGGGGCAAAAATTGGTCCTGCTAGTGAAGGCAGGGAGCTGGACTAGATGACCTTTCAAGGTCCCTTCCAGTTCTAGGAGATTGGTATATCTCCAATTATTACAATCAGTACATACATCAGAAATAGCCTGTATTAGTGAACATTGGGAATACATTAAAAACAGTCTACACTGATTTTGAGAGCACTGCTTGGCATTACCTAACATCAGAAAGATATCCAGTCTGGCTGATTTAGCACAGACAGAACTCAATCTATCTAAGGAAAATTGCACTTTTGTCAATGTCCTATAGCAGCTACAGAGAAAATCCCTAACTGATGAACATTTCTATGAGCAGCCTCAAAGGCTGCTGAAGTAAAGCTTTCCTATTGTTTATACTGCAGCTGTGCCTGGAAGCCCCCAGTAGAATTAAGACACCCCCCCTTAGGCACAATAACATGAACACAACTAACTAACTAACGTCTGTTAGTCTATAAGGTGCCACAGGATTCTTTGCTGCTTTTACATGAACACAAAAGAAAACAAACCGTCTCCTGCCCTATGAATTTACCATCCATTTTAAAAACACAAAGCACATTCTTCTGCCCTGTGCATCCTCTCCCCTCCCTTAAGTGGAAGGCAGTCAGTTCAGAAACGAAACAGACTACATATTTCTGTAGCATCTCTCATTTAAAGTCTCCACACACTTCACGAAAGGTAGTTATGTTTCATTCCCATTTTACAGTGGGGGCGGACTGAAGCACAGATATTAAGTTGAATTATGATGAATGCTCTCATTGAGGAATTCGTGACTTTCTACGCAAGAAAAACAACAGTTTGGGTTAAATAAGGAAATTTATCCTTCAGCTGACTACAGCAACATCACCGGTAACATACAGAAATACTTCTTGGATTTGCCCTCTAGAACTATTCGCTATAAAATAACCCATAAGATTTACTGAACCCAACATGATTTCAATTCCTGGAGTGCTGGAGGTTTGGTACAGACAATGCAACATTCATACACTTGCTTCAAGTACAGTCTCATAACTGCGCAGGGCTTTACCAAGAGGCAGCAGCATGGACATACTTGCAGTCACTTTCACACAGCTGCCCACAAGGGTCCAATTAGCACAGTGGCTCAAACTTTTTTTACTGGTGACCCCTGTCACATAGCAAGGCTGAGTGTGACCCCCCCTTATAAATTAAACGCTTTTTTATATATTTAACACCATTACATAAGAACATAAGAAAGGCCGTACTGGGTCAGACCAAAGGTCCATCTAGCCCAGTATCTGTCTACCGACAGTGGCCAATGCCAGGTGCCCCTGAGGGAGTGAACCTAACAGGCAATGATCAAGTGATCTCTCTCCTGCCATCCATCTCCATCCTCTGACGAACAGAGGCTAGGGACACCATTCTTACCCATCCTGGCTAATAGCCATTTATGGACTTAGCCACCATGAATTTATCCAGTCCCCTTTTAAACATTGTTATAGTCCTAGCCTTCACAACCTCCTCAGGTAAGGAGTTCCACAAGTTGACTGTGCGCTGCGTGAAGAAGAACTTCCTTTTATTTGTTTTAAACCTGCTACCTATTAATTTCATTTGGTGACCCCTAGTTCTTGTATTATGGGAATAAGTAAATAACTTTTCCTTATCCACTTTCTCAACATCACTCATGATTTTATATACCTCTATCATGTCCCCCCTTAGTCTCCTCTTTTCCAAACTGAAGAGTCCTAGCCTCTTTAACCTTTCCTCATATGGGACCCTCTCTAAACCCCTAATCATTTTAGTTGCTCTTTTCTGAACCTTTTCTAGTACTAGAATATCTTTTTTGAGGTGAGAAGACCACATCTGTACACAGTATTCGAGATGTGGGCGTACCATGGATTTATATAAGGGCAATAATATATTCTCAGTCTTATTCTCTATCCCCTTTTTAATGATTCCTAACATCCTGTTTGCTTTTTGACCGCCTCTGCACACTGCGTGACATCTTCAGAGAACTATCCACGATAACTCCAAGATCTTTTCCTGACTCGTTGTAGCTAAATTAGCCCCCATTGTGTTGTATGTATAGTTGGGGTTATTTTTTCCAATGTGCATTACTTTACATTTATCCACATTAAATTTCATTTGCCATTTTGTTGCCCAATCACTTAGTTTTGTGAGATCTTTTTGAAGTTCTTCACAATCTGCTTTGGTCTTAACTATCTTGAGTAGTTTAGTGTCATCTGCAAACTTAGCCACCTCACTGTTTACCCCTTTCTCCAGATCATTTATGAATAAATTGAATAGGATTGGTCCTAGGACTGACCCTTGGGGAACACCACTAGTTACCCCTCTCCATTCTGATAATTTACCATTAATTCCTACCCTTTGTTCCCTGTCCTTTAACCAGTTCTCAATCCATGAAAGGACCTTTCCTTTTATCCCATGACAGCTTAATTTACGTAAGAGTCTTTGGTGAGGGACCTTGTCAAAGGCTTTCTGGAAATCTAAGTACATTATGTCCACCGGATCCCCCTTGTCCACATGTTTGTTGACCCCTTCAAAGAACTCTAATAGATTAGTAAGACACGATTTCCCTTTACAGAAACCATGTTGACTATTGCTCAAGAGTTTATGTTTTTCTATGTGTCTGACAATTTTATTCTTTTCTATTGTTTCAACTAATTTGGTTAGACTTACCGTCTGTGTAATGCCAGGATCACCCTAGAGCCCTTTTTAAATATTGGCGTTACATTAGCTAACTTCCAGTCATTGGGTAATTTAAAGGACAGGTTACAAACCTTGGTTAATAGTTCTCACATTTGAGTTCTTTCAGAACTCTTGGGTGAATGCCATCTGGTCCCGGTGACTTGTTAATGTTGAGTTTATCAATTAATTCCAAAACCTCCTCTAGTGACACTTAAATCTGAGGAACTGTCACAGATTGGTCACCTACAAAAGCCAGCTCAGGTTTGGGAATCTCCCTAACATCCTCAGCCGTGAAGACTGAAGCAAAGAATCCATTTAGTTTCTCCGCAATGACTTTATCATCTTTAAGTGCTCCTTTTGTATTTCGATCGTCAAGGGGCCCCACTGGTTGTTTAGCAGGCTTCCTGCTTCTGATGTACTTAAAAAACATTTTGTTATTACCTTTGGAGTTTTTGGCTAGCCGTTCTTCAAACTCCTCTTTGGCTTTTCTTATTACACTCTTGCACTTAAGTTGGCAGTGTTTGTGCTCCTTTCTATTTGCCTCACTGGGATTTGACTTCCACTTTTTAAAGGAAGTCTTTTTATCTCTCACTGCTTCTTTTACATGGTTAAGCCAAGCCACGGTGGCTCTTTTTTAGTTCTTTTATAAATGCTGAAGGCAAAGAGGGGCTTGGGGTGGAGGTTGACAGCTCGTGACCCCCCCCATGTAATAACCTCTGACCCCCTAAGGGGTCCCAACCCCCAGTTTGAGAACCCCTGAATTAGCAGCAGTGAAGTGTACCAAGTCTTGTCAAACTCACTCTGCGGCTGGAGAAAAACAGGGAACACCATCTGAGGCACTAGAGCCATCTGACTGCAGACTCAGGGTGACAGCAATGAAATCCTTCATATACAGTAAAAAGAACAGGAGGACTTGTGGCACCTTAGAGACTAACACATTTATTTCAGCATGAGCTTTCGTGAGCTACAGCTCACTTCTTTGGATGCATAGAATGGAACACACAGACATGAGATATTTATACATACAGAGAACATGAAAAGGTGGAAGTATGCACAACAACAGGAAGAGTCTATTCTTCCTGAAACCTGTTCTTATACAGTAGATTCTCTTCACTCCCAATTAAATACAAGCTGACATTCTGCAATAACAGAGTAGGATCCCCTCTCATGAAAGAAAGCTTCCCATGTACCATTGGTGAGGGGATTTTTAAGCCACGATCTGTTACGTAAAGCACTCCTTGTACACTAAACTGCAATTTATCTTCAATTAAAATCCCATGTAGACTACTAAGCAAACTAGGCGCAGCCATCAGTACAAAAAAGAGTTTACATTCACTAAATTAGATTCTCCAGTCGAGCACACAAACTTTATGTACAAGCAAGCGTAACACTGCCATTTTCACCTGAAAAAACCAGAAGATTGAACTCTTGCCAACTGCAGTGTCTATCTCCTGTCAAGCTGACCCCAAAGTACTTGTCAAAAATATTGGCAGCATATAAACTCATCTATGAGCCTATTATGAGAGGCTCATTAAAAATCATTACTGATTGATCAGAGGCCAAAACCATCAAGACAAACACAAAAGTTAGACCCTTCTAACAAACTCCTTAAGTGACTCAGTCTAGACTAGATAACAAGGAAAGAGACTCCAGCCAAAATACTGGAATGGGTCTATTGGGGAGCGAAGCAGGGAATGAAAGCCACAAACCCCAGGAACTCATGAAATGAACTATCCATGGCACCATAGGCACCAACTCTGTGGGTGCTCTGGGGCTGGAGCATCCACGGGGAAAAATTGGTGGGTGCTCTGCACTCCCTGGCAGCTCCCTGCCCAGCTCACCCCTGCCTCCACCCTGCCTCTGCCCCTGGGTGCACCGTGTGCCCGCTTTTTCCCCCTGGCTCCCAGCACTTGCACCATGAAACAGCCAATTCGCGAGGCAAGCACTGGGGGGGAGAGACAGTGCGCTGGGGGAAGAGGCGGGGCCGGGATTTGGAGAAGGGGTCGAATAGGAGCAGAGTTGGGGTGGGGACTTTGGGGAAGGGGTTGGAATGGGAGCGGGGAAAGGATGGAGTTGGGACAGGGTAGGGCACAAGCACCCACCGGCACCAGGGAAAGTTGGCACCTATGCATGGCACATTTGCCCAGGGACTGGCAAACCATCAATGGGAGACTGAATGGGAACACTGGATCCTCATGTGAAATGGTTGCCTGTATAACCTCTACATGCCACAATCTACACAGGACAGAACTACAGTCACTGAACAACCGAAATTGCATCCAACACTTCCAAAGTACTGTTCTCCCGGATTAGAGAAGGAATGCACCATAAAAACTACAAAAGAATGTTACTCTGACACCTCCCCGAAGCTGAAGGACAAGTATGCACCACCCAGCACCAAGCCCACCACAGCAGTATTAGGGAGTGGCAGCGCCTCTCTTCCATTCAACAAGCTTGACACAGATGTTAGTGCTAAGGCCTACTCTGCCCCCAGATTCTTTTGTACCATGATGGGTGTGGTTTCCACCACCCCCACCGACAGTCATACTGATATAAAGGTGCCTTATGCCAGCATAGTTATACCCCCTGCCATACAGAAATAAGCAATACTGGTATAAGACACCCTTATGTATCAGCGTAACTGCATCCAGACTAGGCGGGTCCTCTCACTTTAACTTGTGTGTTTAAACAAGCCCTTAGGCCAGTTTGGTTTTTTATGGCAGCGACAGAGGAGTTAAATCCTCCCAGCTGTTTCCTTCTGATGAAGTTGGGCGGTGACTTGTGTGTGACCTTTTACACTTTGCAGCGGAAATAAAATCTTACCAGAGAAACACTTTTCCCTTTTCTCCTCTAAGTGATTCTAAGCAAACACTACGCCCTCTGCTGGAAGAATCGGCTATGGACTATTAAAACGGCAACAGCTGGGTAGAGAATCGTTCTTGAATGTGTTACCTATGAGCTCCTTTGGCATAGCTGATGCGCGAGGGTAAAGATACTGGCATAGCACTGGAAAGCTGCTAGTGGTTTGCTAACACAGCCTGCTCCATCAGCGTGCGTCACTTCTACGGGTCCCTTTACAGGAAGATCAGAGATGTGCTAGCCCAACTGTATTCTAGACCAGAGGTTCTCAAACTGGGGTGGGGTGAAATGTATTCTGGGGGTGGGTGAGAGGCTTACGAGGGGGGGAGGGAGGAGGAGGAGAAGAGAGACCCTACTGCACACATTTTACCCACAGCAATGAACAACTAGCAAAGCTGATTCCTCCAGACATATCAGGCCCTCAGATGACGCTGTGCATTTGACTCTAGATGGCACTGAGCATTTAGATGGATTTCTGCATAGTATTATACAAAGTCATAGAATCTCAGGGTTGGAAGGGACCTTAGGAGGTCATCTAGTCCAATCCCCTGCTCAAAGCAGGACCAACCCCCAACTGTGGTTGCCATCTGTACATCAATCCGTTTGCTATGACAGGCTGTGCACATTTAATTGTGAGCACTGACCACAATCGCAGTTTTGCTCTGTCATAAACAGTTAGTTAAGGGTTAAGGGTTTTTTCCTACCTGTAAAGGGTTAACAAGCAGTACCTGTGGACACCTGACCAGAGGACCAATCAGGGACAAGATAATTTCAAATCCCTGTGGAGGGAAGTTTTTTTTTTTCTGTTCTTTGTTTTTTACAGAGTCTCTCTTGGGAGTTGAAGGAGTCCAGACATCTTAATCAAGTCCTCCCAGGTTTCTGCAATAAATTCTTCTATTCAAGCTAGTGAGTATTAGCAAGGAACTAGTATTCTTATACTTTTATTTCTGTATTTGCAATTCTGTGTTTTGCTATAGAATTTCTTTAATCCTGTACTGTTATTGCTTTTACTGAGAAAGAAAGGAGGGGGAATTCTCTCCAGAGATTGATAAGTTTAGACCCTGTGTATTGTTCCATCTTGGTTACAGAGACAGTTACTTTCTTTTTATTCTTTAATAAATTCTTTTCTTTGGACTTGGTTGATCTTTCCTTGGGTGGATTCTCAGGGAAAGGGGGGGAGGGAGGCATCCCTCTGTAGTTGGATCCCGGTATCTCTCCTAGGAAAACGGATGGGGGAGGAAGCAGTGGGGAATGGTTTATTTCTCCTAGGTGTAAGAACTCCATGGATTTGGGGCTCTTGGGATCCCCAAGGATTTTGGGGAAGGACTGTGTCCCAATACACGTACCTTATTGGGTGGTGGCAGCTATTTTACCAGATCTAAACTAGGATTTTAGTTTAGAGGAGTCAATGCAGGTCCCCATATTGGAACCCAACAGCTCCAAGTGGGGGTGAGACCTATGACATGCTTATTACAATGGCTCGTTGATGCAACAGAAAAAAAATAAAAGTGAAAAACAAAGAAGCTGAAACTGATTCAAGTGAAGCACTGCTGCCACATATATATCAGACTTTAAGGTCAGAAAGCACCATTATGATCATCTAGTCTGACCTCTTGCACAACGCAGGCCACAGAATCTCACTCACCCACTCCTGTATCAAACCTGTCTCTGAGCCAGTGAAGTCCTCAAATCATGGTTTAAAAGACTTCAAGATGCAAAGAACCTTCCAGCAAGTGACCCGTGCCCCACGCTGCAGAGGAAGGCAAAAAAACATGGCCTCTGCCAATCTGCTCTGGAGGAAAATTCCTTCCTGACCCCAAATATGGTGATTAGCTAAACCCTGAGCGTGTGGGCAAGACTCACCAGCCAGACACCCAGGAAAGAATTCTCTGTAGTAACTCAGCTCCCCTCCCATCTAACATCCATGTAAGCACTTGTGGGGCGTGAAGGGGGGAGGCTATAGACTATCCAGTACACATGGGCTTACCAAGACTTGTCAGACCCCCAAAAAAACCAAGTTCACCCTAGTGAGGGAAACTGTGCTAGAGACACTTTTGTGATGAACAACTCTCTGTACTGATTTCTTTCTATTCAGTAATAGAACTGCACTTCTGTCTGGCTCAGAGGAGAGATCTGATGCTCTCCTTCTGTCTGAGAAATAGTGCAATAAAACACAAGCATCACTGACCTATATGAATATTCAGTTCAGACCTTTACTACACTGGGGTATTTACCCTGGTTGCAGCCATTGGTGTCAAGCCACTAGTGTTGCTGTAGCGGTGCAAACTCCAGGTGAAAACAAGCAAAACTGTACAAAATCGTGGTTTGCATCAGTGCAGATAACCGTGGCTTGAAACCAGCCCTAAGCTGCAATGGGGCCAAATTGTGGCTGTGGCTGTCTACACCAGGGGCTTGCACCAGTGGCTGCCATCCCCACCCCATCCCCCAATGGCTGAAAATCCTCAGTACAGATAAGGCCCAAGAGGTGGAGGAGGAGATGGAGGGTGAGTATAAGCAAATATGTGATCGCGCAGTAAACTGATCACAAACTATTTTCCAAGTTAGAACATAATTACATAGAATTCAACAGACAACCGAGCCCGAAAGTTCTGTGCTTTCTTCCCCTCCATGGGCTGCAGAGATACATGGTAACGGCAGGAGTTAAGCCAACATGGTTTGCAGTGTCATCAGAACTTAGAAGTATTTACAGCTTTCGCTGCTTTCCCAGCATTTCAGATCACATAAGAGTTTTATTTTCAATCCCATAGGAAGTGTCCCCCACCCTTCACCCAGTTTATTTTAGGGAGATTTGACTTAGTTACAGAAGAAAAAAAAACTTTACAGACCGGATTTGTGGGTTTTATGAAGAGCTCATTGTTTGTGTTGTGATGAGCAGGCGACTGCCAATTACAGTCTGCACACCACAGACCTCAGCCCCAATCCTGTAATCACATCCGTGTGGTGGACTCCCCAACCTGGGCCGAGGCCCACTGACTTCAGTGGCCTCCACATGGGTGTAAGGGTCTGTCTGTGTTCTGGTTGCAAGATCAAGGCTCTAATCACATAAGAACAGTGGTCCAGTTTCATTACACAAGAGTTACACTTTAGTTAGTTAGTACTTCCATACCAGGCAGACTCAGTTACTCTCCAGATGCAATCAGTAGAAAACGTGTGCCTTCCGTTCGTCACACTGACAGCAAACAAGAGACCCCAACACTGTTCTGTAATCCTACCTCTGGATCTGGACACTGTCCCACTCCGACCTCCCTCGTGCCTTCCCCTCCCAACCTCCACCAGTCAGACTTCTGGCTAATGTCACCTATTAGCTTCACTGTGCCACTTCCCACCCAACCCTGTCTACCTGTAGGCCCTGTCTCCCACTGCCTTTTATCTGGACATACTGGACAAAATATCCATAGGAAGAGAGGGTATTAACCCTTCCTTTTCTACTGATTATTCACATGGGAACATTAAGTTATTTATTCAAACAAGTGTAATGCCAAACTTTAAAAAGCATCAGCTGGCGTGACAGCCCCTCGCCTGTTCGCAGCAGGGTTAACAATATAAACAAAGCAGAAGGGGTCGGTTCGATTTTCGGTCAGAAGGTGATTTGTAAAGCACTGACAGGGTATGTCTAGACCAGGACTTTGCAGTGCTTTGCTCACCATTGGTCTAGCACCAGTGCAAATGCTAGGGGCTGGTCCACACACTGTTTTTGTACCAGTATCACTATTTTGGTTATAAATGTCACACCTAACGAACAAGGCTGAGATCACACCCCATCACCCACTGGGCCAACAAAGCTACGCAGGCAGAAGCCTGGAATGTAGATCTGACCGGTGGTAGGGGTGAGGTACAGCGTGTCTAGATGAACCCTTGACAAGGTGCAGGTGTCATTACCACCATGTTGCTAAGGCTGAGCGGGGTCAGGCACTGTGGTGAAGATGCCTGTGCCCCTGTCTCCACTAGCACTTCCCCAATGCTAGCACTCTTCCCAGGGTTGGAAAGTGCCAGTGTAAACAAGATTTAAGATGCAGACACAGATAAGACAAGATGCTCCAGGAAAGCCAGAGGAACGTGCAAGGTCAGAGGTTGTTTTTCTGCTCTTGCGCTTCTATTCCAGAATAAGCTAGTGGGGGGGGGGGGGAGGGACTGTGGCCTCGGTGTATTGGTGGCAGAGCTAGGAATTAAATCCAGCTCTCCCAAATCCCATATTTAACCATAAGACCATCCTTCCATTCACTGGAAGAGCTACACAAAAGTCTTGAGCTTTTATTATTTGTATTACTATAGAGCCTAATAGCCTCAGTCATGCACCAGGACCCCAAAGTATCAGGGGGTGGCTGTGTTAGTCTGTATCCACAGAAACAAGGAGTGCGGTGGCACCTTAGAGACTAACAGATTTATTTGGGCATAAGCTTTTCTGGGTAAAAACCCCACTTCTTCAGATGCATGTATTTTGGGGAGAGGATGCTATTGCTAGCATCTAGGCCCAACTACTCGACACAGCAGTTACTGCATTGCCATGGTGGATGAAACCATTTCTCTTACGGGATCTGTGGGCTCTGAACACCGTAGTTCTGGTTGCTCACTGCCCGCCTATTGCAAGCCTGTTCTCACACACACTTAGCTACCAGTCTCCTTTGTGATTCCTGTCATTTCAAGAGTGAATGCTGTTTGGGCAGCCGGATTAAAGGCCATTCAGCCCTTTGAGTGAAGTGTGGGGAAAAATGCAGCCCAGTTTAAAAGCGGTGCAGGTTGGTTTTGTATATGAACAAGAATTAGATTAACTTTAATGCAAACCAATGGGACTAATTCTCATTTACTGCATTATAAAGCATGGGCCAGACAGTGTTCTGAATGTGAATTATCTAAGCTATACAGTGCTATTGATACCCAGCATCCTGCTTTTTTCCTCCTCTCACATCATATCTCAAGTACAAGTATCCTGGTTCTCAGGGTAGGATGTGCCAGTATTACCGGTATCTAAAGGCTTGTCTACACTGGCAATTTACATCACTGCAACTTCCTCGCTCAGGGGGTGTGAAAAAACACAGCGCTGTAAAGTGCCAGTGTAGACAGTGCCCCAGCGCTGGCAGCCACACCCCTTGTGGAGGTGGGTTTTTTAGAGCTGCGCCGCGACCACACAAGCCACGTTAAAGCATTGCCAGTGTAGACTAGCCATAAAATTGGCATGTTTACGTTAGCTATATGGAGGTTGCTTCCGCAATTCTGGACTATATGGACATGATTGCTGGGCAGATGCAGAGTCATTCTTGAATATGTTGAAGTAACTTAATGGGTAACGTGTTATTGCGGTGGATGCAAATATTTGCAGTAGCAAAGTTTTCAAATCAGTTACCAAGTACATGGCAGCAGCAGTGCAACAGGTAAAAATATTGAACAATTAAAACAAATGCTAAAGTAGCGCCAAGCATCTTATGGTCAATGTGAGAACCAGGTAAATGCTATCAAGAGAGGGCAGCCAGATTTCCTCTGAGAAGTTAAGCCAACCCAGCTTCATTGGATTTTTCATCTCGAGCTTACTCCTGCATGATATAGTTATAACCTGACCTAACCCCCAGCGTACACAGTGCTAGATCGACGGAAGAATTCTTCTGTAGACCTACTACAGTGACAGGTGAAGCCTCCCATCATTGTAGCGAATGGCTACACAGATTAGCACTACAGCTGTGCCACTGCAGCATTTCAAACAAGCTAGCCCACTGTCACTTGGAGGTGGTGTTCCTGCAGTGACGGAAAAGACCTTCAGTCTATACTACGGGATACCACCAGTGTAGACATACCCTATGACAAACTAGGGCTAGTTTAGAGCCCTTAGAGTAAGTGGGTGTCAAACAGTAAGCTAGTCTCACTCTAACTATATCAGTACTGCTGCCCCACTATGATCTGGAGGAATGCAGTCATTACGGATTTGGTTTTGCCTAGAAGCAGCCTAAGAAGAGCTGTTGCCTCTACCTTGGAAAAGCTTGTTCTATTTCCAGGAGCAAACTCAGAAGCAGGAAGAGTCAGCACATGAGCACGTAGAACCTTCTCTGCTGTGAATCGTCAGGGACTGAGGTTAGCAACAACTGCTGTGGGCAAGTGTGACGTACTGTAGGGAGGAGATGCGCCTGGCCAGTATATCTCAGGACAATTTTGTATCTTGAAGGCGCTTAGTGTGAATGTGTATCACAGGACAGAAGCAGGAACTGACTTTGTTCTCTTCTGTTTGCTTCACAGGCTCAGGAACAAACACCAAACTCTTGGACCACAGAGCAGCAGTTTCATTGCTCAGTTGCAGAGAAAGCCACACAGAAAAGGAGATCAAAAAGATGTACTTGCTTTACACCAATCTTTGCACTGGATTCTGACAGATTTATGCACATATCAAATTGTAAACACAGAAGGCAAACATCAGAATTTTGATGCCAAATGTAGATCTGTTTGAGTTACTGCCTATACGTATTCTGCTGACACAGTGAAATCAAAATGGCCTTGTTTTGCTGCCAGTAGTCACAACTTACACCATCTAGTAGAGTCTTTCGTGTTTAGAGGTCGGTTTCTCAGGCTCTCTCTTCAGCAGTTTTCACTAGTCTCAAAATATTAAACTAGGAGGAGAACTGATGCTTTAAGACATGTCCTCATTCAGAGGTGGCTGTTTAAAAACACTCTGCATCATCAAAGAGCCTGATGTACCCCAGCAAAAGCCTAGCTCAGCACAGAACATGCTGCAGTGCAATCCCCTTTACAACCTGAAGCTGCTGTATTTTCTAGCTCTCCGGTCTTTAGTGGTTATATTTGTGAAGCAGCAGTAAAAGTTAACATGGAATGGAATGAGAGACTCAACCATTAGCTCCTACCGCACGTTTCACATTCCTATTAGAATATGCTGTCATCACAAGCAGATGGGCGTAGATGCTGCCCTGAAGGTAGGAATATTTCCTCCCCCTTCCCCAGAAAGTGTTGAGCACTGCACTGGGCGACAGAGGCAGAGTCACTCTCCCAGCAGAGACCCATGTCTAATTCTGTTGAGCTCCATACAGAGGATCATCTTCAATCAATTTTAACAATATGATTATGCAAATCAGAACTGTAAGTAGGTTCTTTGTGACTCAAGTGTACACTGACTAATAGTAATCAAATGAAATCAATACTACCTGACAGAAGACATGGTAAACAGTAGCTCTGGCAACGTGAAAGGTAATGCGTATGTAGTCAGCCAAGGAACTCCCAAATTCTAAAACTCCGACAGATTTAAAACCCCTTAAGAACTCCTCTACAGGGGGATTGTCTGTAAAATGAGGCAACTTGTCTAACTCCCAGGGGTGCGAGTGATCAGTGAGTGTTTGAAGTAGCACTGTGAGCAGGGTGGATTGATTTAAAGAAGTGGAAAGCCTTGATTTAGATCAACTTTTCCATTTGTATTTCAGTTCTTTTCTAAAGAAAGGTGCATTCTCACTGGTTGATACAACCTCTAAAATATGTTGATTTACAAACTAAATAAAGCCTTTAGAGTAGGTTTGGTACATCTTTTTGCTACCTAGGAAGGTACACTATAATATACATTTATTTAAGCAATTATCCAATTTCATATTTTCCTATTTTTATGAATTGTGCATATGTAGTATGTTAGAACATGGTGAATGATGGGTGGAGTTATATTCATAATTTGAGAACTGAGCTAGTCAGAGCTGAAGTAGGGAGAAGCTATAAAATAGGAGCACGAGACCTTAACAGAGGGGCTCAGTGGATGACCCTGATGAGATATGTGATGGTGTGTCACGGAGTGTGGGGGAGTCATGGCCCTGCACCCCCCACTTCCTGCGATTCACCGTGACTCTCAGCCAGTCAGTAAAACAGAAGGTTTATTAGATGACAGGAACAGTCCCAAGCAGTGCTTGTAAGTACAACCAGGACCCCTCAGCCAGGTCCCTCTGGGGGGCAAGGAGCTTAGACCCCAGACTTGGGGTTCCCTGCTTCCTCCCAGCCAGCCCAAAACTGAAACCAAAAAACCCTCCAGCAGGCTCTCTTCTCCCTCCTACTCTCCCCCTCTCCCTTTGTCCCGTTTCCCGGGCAAAGGTGTCAACTCACCCCACCCCCCTTCCTGGCTCAGGTTACAGGCTCAAAAAGAACAGGAGGACTTGTGGCGCCTTAGAGACTAACAAATTTATTTGAGCATAAGCTTTCGTGGGCTATAGCCCACTTCTTCGGATGCACAGAATGGAACATATATGAGGACGGACGCATGCATGCACACACACACGATGGGAGTTGTCTTACCAATTCTGAGAGGCCAAATTAAGTAAGAGAGAAAACTTTTGAAGTGATAATCAAGATAGCCCAGTACAGACAGTTTGATTAGAAGTGTGAGAATACTTACATGCGGAGATAGATTCAAGGTTTGTAATGGCTCAGCCATTCCCAGTCTCTATTCAAGCCTAAATTGATTGTATCTAATTTGCATATCAATTTGAGTTCAGCGGTTTCTCATTGGAGTCTATTTTTGAAGCTTTTCTGTTGCGAAATTGCCACCCTCAGGTCTGTTATTGAGTGACCAGACAGGTTAAAGTGTTCTACTGGTTTTTGAATGTTATGATTCCTGATGTCAGATTTGTGTCCATTTATTCTTTTGCGTAGAGACTGTCCGGTTTGGCCAATGTATATGGCAGAGGGGCATTGCTGGCACATATCACATTGGTAGATGTGCAGGTGAATGAGTCCCTGATGGCACGGCTGATGTGATTAGGTCCTATGATGTCACTTGAACAGATGTGGACAGAGTTGGCATCGGGCTTTGTTGCAAGGATAGGTTCCTGGGGCAGTGTTCAGGTACCTTCCCTCACCTAAAGTCATCCCCTGCTCTCCCCTCCCCCATGCAGACAGCCCCAGTAAAACTAAACTACATTCCCAGGTCAATCCACCCTGCTCCATACTGAGTCACATGGTGTCCCCTGGGGCTAAAAGCCAGGCTCCATTAAAATATAGGGCTAAATTAAAAAGCCTTTTCAGTCTCTGAAGTTTGAATATGTCCTGAAACAAATACTGTAAACAGAGCATAGCATAGGCACCTGGGGTACACTGAATTAAGGATGGCCTTACTATTTGCAGGATCCCAAGCTATCATGCCATTCACAATCCACTTCACCCACAGCTTCCTCCTTCAGGCCTACTGAGCAGCAGATCAAAAGTACAGCTAAGGCCAGCCTGCAACCTGCAGAGCACATTCAGGACCCCAGAACCTGAGTTGCTATTTCCTGCAGTACTGTGCACTGAAAGCCTTGTTGGGGGGGGGGGGAGGGGGGGGAGTAAAGCATATTCAGAAACAGCCTGTAAGAACAGAACATTGCAGTCCTTCCCATACCCTATGCGTACTTGGGAACGTCACATATTTCACACATCACAGCTATCTGAAAACCCTGGTGGAGAACCAGGCAGTTTTATAAGATCTCAAGCAAGATATTTAAAGCTTATAACCCACAGCACACACTTAACTGAAAACTATATCCACTAAAAGAACGCCATTTACCTTCACCCCTATTGGCTGCCTTGATTTTCAAACCAAAGTTTGCTGGTAGCAGTGACGTCACACCAAAACCAGAACGCAAAATTTTTGCATGAACGGAACTTTAAGACAGTTTATTCGGAAAGCCCCTTCTATTCTGGTTAGCGGGCAGCAATCAGCAAACAACCTGGATGGAAAGGCGTTTATTTGTACGCTCAGTTTGCTTTTTTCACTTATACCAGCGCATACAGCCAGTTCTAGATAAGGGTGTGTCAGTATTTGCTTCAAACTATGTGTTTGAGAAACTTACAATTAAGTTAGCTTGGGCTGAAGGCTGAAATTTGGCAGTTAACATCTCAGTCTGGGAGCTGGGTTTTTGTGGTTAACTTGCTCTCCTTCCCTAAAATTTTCCCTTTTAAAAAATTGGATGTCAGTAAAAGCAAAAAGGGGGAAACAGGATTTATAAGCCAGAGGAGTGAAAAATGCTCAACCAGGTTTTATCAAGTTGATAAAACTGCTGTAAAAGGTTTTAGAAGCATGGTTCCAAAGAATGACGTTGCCATGCAAAAGTTCTGAAGTAATTAAGAACAAAGCTCTAGGCACCACACCAAAGATATGCAGGGTAAGTTCAGTGCTTTGAAGCTCTTGATAAACACCAGGAGAATAGCCAGTGTTTGGCCCTTCTGCAAACCCATTAAAAACAAGCAGAAGTTAACCCTTCCTAGGCATTTGGGTGAGGTACACAGGCTCTTTTTTGGGGGAAGGGGTTTAATTAACATAGTAGTGCAAACACAGGACACAACTGTCTATATTTAAGGCTACGTTTTAGTCCCGGGTATTTTTAGTACAAGTCATGGGCAGTAAATAAAAATTCACGGCTGTGACCGGTCCATGACTTTTACTATAGATCCTTAACTAAAAGTTGACCAATGGGAGCTGCGGGCGTGGCGCCTGCAGGCAGCCCATGAAGGCCCCTGGCCCCCCTGCCTGGGAGCTGCAGGGACATGCCGGTGGGAACTGGGGAGCCCCCCTTTCCCCCCCACCCAAGGTAAGCACCGACTCACACCCCAACCCACTGCCCCAGCCCTGAAACTCCCCAAAACACCCAAACTGCTACTGCTGGCCATCCCCATAGCCAGCTCGGGCAGCCCTTGAGCCAGCATCAGCTGCTGCAGAAGTCATCGAATCCGTGACAGACACAGTCTTATCTGTATTTGGTCTGTCTCTGGTGCCAAAGATCGTTCAGCTGAAATAGCTATTCCTTTGTAAGATTCCTTGGTGTAGACATTATCAAAGATGGCTCCAAACCAAGTCTGGTGAGGGTTTGGTTTTGTTTTGTTGGGGGGGAGGGGAGGGAGGAATGGGAACTAGAGGCTAAAAGTTACCATTCTGAATTTAATCTATACATGAATTTGATTAATCTCAAACCTGAAGTCCCTCCTGAGGTGTTGGTGATGGGGGGAGCATATAGCACCAATAAGAGCCCCCTTCCCACATAAGCTTTAACACATCTATCGCTGCCATAGTAGGGAGAAGACTTCATGCCACTGCATATTCGCAGGTTCTCCACAAGAACTGAATGGAACAGCGTTCCTGGCAAGTTTTCCAACTCCCATGTGTTTGAAGCAATCTGACTTCGTGTCCGCAGGGAAAAGGAATGGGGAAGTGTTGTCCATGAGAATCCTTGTGTATAATAATAATAATGCTGTTTAGAACAGAGGTTTTGAAATGGTGGTCCGTGGACCACCAGAGCTCCACAAGCTCCATTCAGGTGGTCTGTGGATAGTTTCCTCTAAGGTGCGCACCTAGGTGGCCACATACGAGAGAATGAAGGGCCACCCACCTAATTAGTGGAGCCATGCGTGCTTGGCTCCACTAATTAGGTGCCTGGCCCCTGGAGAAGACGCACATGTAAATAGGCAGTAGGTCGGAGGGGGCGGTGGGAATTTGGGACATGCAGGGCTGCGGGTGGCCAGAGAAAGAGGTGACTTTTCCCAGCTCCAGGGCTGCGGCTGCCGGGGAGAGACCCCCGCCCCCCATCCTTCCCAGCTCCAGCTCCAGGGCTGCTGCTCCAGGGAGAGAGAGCACATCCAGTGCATTAGAAAGGTAAGACTACCGATATTTAAAAAATGAGTTGTGTGCTTTTATTTGTAGAACAAAAAAACCTTAATTATTAAGGTTTTTTTTATATACCGCTTTTATCTAAAGTGCTTTACAATAGTTAGCTAATGGTATAAACAACATTCGGAAAGATCATTAAGTGGTCTGCTGAGACCCTCAGCAATTTTCAAGTGGGCCGCGATAAAAAAAAAAGTTTGAGAACCACTGGTTCAGAAGATGAAACAAAAAAGGGTGCAGTAGAAACAGAGGGCAGAGACTTCTGCCTGTCATCTGGATCTCTGCCTCCTTCCAAACGAGTGCCTTTGTTTGCATCAGAGGCCTGTTGATGCTGGGCCTGCCATTAGAAGCTGAGGCAGTCCTACTAGATTAAAAGAAGGCTGGTAAAGCCCCTGTGATTTTAGGATTATGCTGGAGCTTTTCAGTGTCTGTCCTTTCACCTGAAGGCAGAGCAGAGAGCAGCAGCTGCTGGCTAGGTGCCCAGCTCTGAAGGCAGCAGAGAAGCAAAGGTGGCATTCTTGTAGGTAAAATTCCCCCCCACCCCTCTAAAGCTTCTCACACATACCCAAAATACATTCCCTCCCCCCCAGTTTGAGAACCTCTGCATATAAGCCACAAAGCCTGCTAAAGGATTTGGTTGCAGGTGCTGGAAGAATTCAAATCAATCTAAGGGACCGTGTCATCCTGTCCACCTCTTTGTGAGGTAGAAAGGCAGAAGACATCAGTATCTGTCAAGTCCGCTGCTGGTTCTATAAGATTTTCCTTCACGGGTACTGCAACCTAGACACTTGTAACTGAATCCGCTACTCATTATGCCGAGGTAGTGGCCCATTAACTGCATCCTTCTCACTTTAACATGCTTCTAACAGACTGTCTGTGGAATCTACATTTGTGTGGTCTAGACGCTATGGTGTTTAATATATAGATACCAACAGATTGAGTTATTCACAGGTGACTCCCAGAAGCAGGCAACATTTTATTTTAAAGCTATTTCTGTACACAATAGAGCAGGGGTAGGCAACCTATGGCATGGGTGCTGAAGGTGGCACGCGAGCTAATTTTCAGTGGCACTCACACTGCCTGGATCCTGGCCACTGGTCCGGGGGGCTCTGCATTTTAATTTAGTTTTAAATGAAGCTTCTTAAACATTTTAAAAACCTTATTTACTTTACATACAACAATAGTTTAGTTATATATTATAGACATAGAAAGAGACCTTCTTAAAATCTTAAAACGTATTACTGGCAGGCAAAACCTTAAATCAGAGTGAATAAATGAAGACTCGGCACACCACTAGTGAAAGGTTGCCGACCCCTGCAATAGAGCTTCATTAATGTAAATGATGCAGAAAAGCTTCATTTGCCAGCTCCCTAAAAGTGATCTTATGGCCAAATCACAGGTCTCAAAAGAAACATATCAAGATTAAGCAAAAAAAAGCTACATGGAAGAGCCAAGCGCAGTACAAGACAAAGCCCAGCCCTCCTGTGCTTCCATGTTTAAATCTGCTTTGCCAGCTCTAGCTGGGCTCCAGCAAAACCAACAGGATTTTCCTGTAAGGCAAAATTAAAGGAATTTTCCCTATTATTTTTAGAACAGTGTTTTTTCACACACACCCCTTAAAAATTTCATGTAACTCAACTTAGGTCTTTACCCACAGCATTTTATTATATACTGAAGTGAGGCTGAACTCATACATAGAGAAACTATGAAACAAAAAAAACATGCGATGCCATGTTTGCCCATGAATGAGGTTTGCTGAAATGGCTTTAGAGAGGAACTGCAAAACAAGTTAAAATTGCCCAATGCTGCATAATGGGCGTGGCAGGGAGAGGGGAGAACAAAGAAAGATATTCTAACCAATCTTTAAAAAATAAAATAAATAAATAAATAGATAAAAAAAACCACACACCCGTCCCTTCTAAAATCCACCCAGTGAATTTGGGTTCCCTCTACTGTACTCTGGAGTACTATCACATAGCTGCAATTGCAACTCAAGCAGTCCAGGATATTTGTGAGAACATGGAAATATTCATCTCGAGATGCTCTCCGTGACTCAGGAAGCACGCAGCTGATCTCTCAAAAGGAAAAGTTTTTGAAAGATTAGTTCAGTCCTATCTGCTGAATGCTCTCCAGGGCCCAGTAAGTGGAAACAATCAAACAGAATTACAGGCTGAAGTTTTCAGTTCACATAGGATACCTGGATCAGGGCACACAACATCTCCAAGTTCATCAGTGTTGCAGAATGCATAGTACCAGCCCATCGGTGTTAAAACATTGTTTTGGTCTTGCCTGAATAACTGGGACCAAACCACATTCTAACAGGACTACGGAGCTGCACTACAGCCTTTAGTTGGTTCTGGAAGACAGCTAAATACCACAGGAGTTACACAGCCTAGGAGTAAGATAACTAGCACATATCCTGAACTTTGTCCTGGCCCTCTGAACATCCAGGCCTAATTATGCATAGTGGTTTTGAAATGGGAGTTTCTATGGGGGATTAAATCAAGCAATGCACCTAAGGCCACATCTACACTACAGGGTGCATAGCAGAACAGCTGTGGCATCACAGCTATGCCAGCACAACCCCATAGCATAGACACAAACAGGGATGGAAGGGGGGGGTTCCCCGTCACTGTTGGAACACCACCTCCTCGAGCAACAGTTGCTAGAAGAATGCTTCTGTCAACCTGTTCATAGAGTCTACCCTGCGGGTTAGCTCAGCATAGTTATGTCGCTCCTGGGTGTGGATTTTTCACACCCCTGAGCAATGTAGCAACATCACCCTAATTTTTAAGCAAACATAAGAACAGCCATACTGGGTCAGACTAATGGTCCACACCACTCATGATTTTATAGATCTATAATATCCCCCCCTTAGTCATCTCTTTTCCAAGCTGAAAAGTTCATCTTTTTAATCTCTCCTCATATGGAAATTGTCCCATACGCCTAATCATTTCAGTTGCCCTTCTCTGTACCTTTTCCCATTCTAATCTTTTTTGTGATTGGGTGACCAGAACCGCACGCAGTACTGAAGGTGTAACCAGGCCTAAGACATCAGGCTGGATTTCAACATGAATCACTGATAAGTCTGTTAGCTAACAAGCTATAAGCTACATTTTAGACCTAGGAACTATATAGATGCGTTTACTAAATTTACCTCCACAACGTGTCCTGTATTGCACGTCGATTTTGAAGTGCCATCTGACAATGGCTAAAGCAACTGGTATACAGATTTCTCTTATTAGGCAAAAAATATGCTAGTTTTCCCCTCTTACCACCCCTCCCAGGCTGGCTGTTCCCCCATCTGGTTTATCTATTGACTCTAAATTGTAAGCTCTCTGGGGCAGGAACTGTCCTACATGCATAGACAAGCACCAAGCATAAAGGGGTTGTCTAGGTGTTACTGTAACAGAACTAACAGCTGTAGGTTTTAATCTTTACCCTTTAAAGCTATTCCTGAAAAGTTTCAGTACTATTCAACTAGAGTCTTACTAACTCCAGAATGTGCTGAAGTGCCAATTCCTGAAAGCCTAAGTGTACTGAGGTTTCTGCAGGAATGCCACTGGATGTTGCCATCTTTTAGAAATCAAGGGTCCCTGGTTAACAGTACGAGTTCTTGAAACCAAGACTAGAAAGTGTTAAAATAGACTAGTCAGACATAAAATATTAAATCACATCTTCTGGAACTGTATTTTCCATTTACGTTTGGGCAGCAGGCAAGCAGCACTAATTTCTTTCCTTGCATTTCACGCTGACTGTAGATTCCAAACTCTAGAGACTCTGTAGGATACCATGATAATGCTGTCCCGAATCCTTGCACTTGGCAGTTATCTGTGACAAGGACTGTGATAGAGACTGCAAGTGGAAAACAGTTTCCTCTCCCCACCACCATACAGGTTTCAGTGGTAAGTGTAGTGTGAGATCTAACATCCTATCACTGGAATAGCTAAATTTTAATTTTAATAAACACTTCTCAAAATTAGCAATTTAAATGACATATTAAGTAAATCACCAAGGACTGGAGGCTTGTCATAAGGAGCCCTTTACACATTTTATAAATAAGATAGTACACAGATACAATCTTTCCAACCTCAAGTGTTCAAAAATCAGAGTCAGCCCCCAACTCCCAGCCCCATTCTGATTTTTAAGTTTGAGAGCTTGTCATCATTGAATTTGGAGGGGACACTTCACTTGTTTAAAGCTGGTAGTATTTTTAAAAAATGAAAGCTGAGTTGTTTGTGCAATCTCTTGATTTCAGCAGCTGGAGCTTTAAGAAAAAAAACAAATATTGCAAGATGCTCAAACGTGAGAGTGGGCAACAAAGAGAGCTCCACTTCTCCCTTAATTTACCAGGGCAGTGAATGGAAGAATTTTGCCGTGCCCCAAAGGTCAGACTCAAGCTATTCATCTGTTTTGAAATTTAACAAATTAAAATCCTGAACAGACTTAAATCTAAGGAAAGCAGCTCAGATTTAAGTCCCAAAATCTTGTGAGCTTTACACACTACAGCTACATTTAACCAAGTGCCAATTTCTTTGCTTCTGCATAAGAAAATGCAAGAACCAATAAAGCAATGTTACATCAAAAGTTTTCCAGCATAAAGCACTGGCTGAACGCAGTGAAACAAACTTAAGTACAACTATACATACCATGGTGGAGATGACAAACGCTCCTAAAGCGGTCCCATGCCAGAGCAGCCTTCAGCCATTGCTAGGCTCCTAATCATCTGGAAATCAGTGAAACACCCAGCGCTTGGTTTGCTCCAGACTATAGCAAGCATCTGAAATATCAGACCCTCCCAGTCCTTGTTTAACGGGAAAAGCCATTCCCAGGAACTGTCCATTCTATTCACCGTTTCAAATTCCCCATCTCAGACAGGATTTGGAGAAAGTTTTTTTTTTTTTTTTTTTAAAGGACTGACTCCACCCTGACAGGGTGTGGTTTTCCTTTCTTACAGGCAGGAAGTCTTAGCAATAAAGCAGAAGATGACAGAACAGAGTGAGGCTAGATGTCTCTTGCACACGAATATTTGAAGTGGCGGGTGTTAGACTTGCCATTTGCTTTAGGTAAATCTTACTTCAGTAATGGCAGCATTGGTACTTCTCATAGTAATAAATACTAATTTAACTAGTTATTTATGGCATCCACTCAAAATCCAGTTCACAGAGCTCTAAGGTTATGTCTCCATAGCCTGCTAGCATAGATGCAGCACACAGTTGACAGGATATGTGCGTGTCTGGAGAGGTCTGCAGTAGAAACACTGCAGCTGCACTGCTGTAGTACTGTCTAGACACTTACTACAGCTATGGAAGGGTTCTTCCATTGCTGTAGTAAATCCACCTCTCCAAGGAGGTGGTAGCTAAGTCGATAGAAGGATTTTTCCATCCACCTAGTGCCGTCTACTCTGGGGTGTAGGTCAGCTTAGTCTCTCAGGCTGTGAATTTTTCACACCCCTGAGCATTGTTGCTAGATTGACCTTACTTTCTAGTGGCAGCAAGCCTGATGCTCTGCGGGTATAAGAACTCCGCTACATCAAAGAAGCCCTTTTCTGCCAGCACAGCTGTGTCTACGCAGGGGGTTGTGTTGGCATAGCCATGTCACTAGAGGGCATTTTTTTTTCCACACCACTGACTGACAAAACTTGGATGGGAAGAGCTATAAATATAGACCAGGCCTTAATATTCAAACTGGGGTTGAGTTTATAGTTAAAGTTGATTGCATTCTCTTATGCTATGTGACTGAAGGCAGGGTTGTGCCTCCAACGAGGTCAGTCTAAGGCCATCCAGCCACCCCCACACCAAGACCAACAATCATAATTAAACCAAAAGTGTCACAGCCCTCTAGATTAAACTACTGTGT
The DNA here is from genome assembly GCF_016161935.1 of Mauremys reevesii. NCBI lineage: Eukaryota > Metazoa > Chordata > Testudines > Geoemydidae > Mauremys > Mauremys reevesii. The sequence goes on along the minus strand of NC_052624.1, from coordinate 4,361,855 downwards.
GCCACAGGCAGGGATCAGGAGGTATCAAAGTGCACAATGCCGGCGGCCCTTGCAATGGTAGGAAATTGAATTAGTGAGATACAAGATGATCATAGCAAGTGACCCACATGGCCATGCCCCATGCTGCAGAGGAAGGTGGAAAGTCTCCCTATGGCCACCACAGATCCCTGCCAATCTCACCTCGGGGAAAATTCTTTCAACACAGAATATGGTTAGATCAGTTAGACCCTGACCAAGACAACAGCTAAGCACTTGAGAATTCTCAGTACCACCTTAGAGCACCAACCAACCCCAGTGTCTAATCTCTGCTTCCAAAGAAGGGGGGGAAAACCCATAATCTACCATCTTTAAGTTCAGCTGACCCTAGTAAGATTACAGCACCATTTGTTTTGTGGAGATAACTCAATGGATTAACATCAATTAGTGGCATTATTAAAGCCACCTTAATTAGTGAACCTGTGTATTTATTGGATCTGTTTTGTTAAGGGAAAATCTGCTTGGTGGATTTTTAGTTAAGAACATCTGGAAGATTTTGCTGTTGTGCTAGTGGTTGGCTAAATAATGGTTAAGCTAAAAATACCCAGCAGATAAACACATAAAAAAGCTTTGACTGCAAGTCTGAACATACATGTCAGACTAAGCAAAGAATCTGAAGTGTTTTCTTGTGCCAGTCTCTCTTTACTAGATTATCCAAGAGCCAAAAAACAGGCTATGGGCAGAGCTACCAAAGGGATCTTTTAAACTAAAGGATCACCTGAGTTTGAGATCTGCACATTTCAGCTTTCCCAAAGACAGTTCAAACGCACCCTAGTCTTTCTGAAGAAAGAGAGCATATTGTTATGGCTGTCAAAGTTTTGACCTAGGCAATGAGATCTCCAAGGAACACCTTGGTGATGCACAAGCGATGTTATGATTCAGTAGGTTGAACTCTTCTGTGTAAGTCAGCATTGGCCAATTGGAGCCGCTTTCAGATGAGTGGGAGGAGAGGGGTCCTGTTTGTGTGCTTATCACAAGAGGCCAGATCTCAGGGGTATCATCACAATCATAAAAGTTAGGTCTTGTGTACAGTCCACCCTACAAACGCAGGGATTTTGGGGGCAGGAGGGGAGTGTTTTAATGCTTAATATTCCAAGGCACCTTCTGCCAAAGATGGGACATTAGGTCTGATGCGCTAGCCAAATTCCAACTCTGCTAGTTTCATTCTGCATCCTAGAGTTAAACTTTACCTTTTCAAATGGATACAGCATTCTCCTCCTGTCCTAAACTGTGGTGCTAGTCTACACTAGAAAATAAGATCGACCCAGCATGTCTCAGGGTGTGAAATAGCCACATATCCGAGACACTGCTATGCCCCCTGCATAAACGATGCTAGGTCAATAGAAGAATTCTTCTGTCAACCTATCTACCAACTCTCATGGAGGTGGGTTACCTGCAAATGATGGGAAAGCCCCTCCATTGCTCTAGTGTCTATGCTGAAGTGCTAAAGCAGTGCAGCTGTGCCACTGTAGCAGTTTAAGTGTAGACATGGCCTGTTTAGTTCTACCCTGGAATCCCACAGAGTTATCTGTTATTACAGAGGTGGCTAAGTATTATACCTCAGGTACTGTGAGGTTCAATCCCCTTGACACTAGGATAATAGGTACTCTACAGCATTTCTGGAGTAGCTTCTTCTGTCAGGTCAAGGTCCTATGACAGCCACCACTTGGCAGCAATATCAAGGTCAATCTGAGTTACAAAGCAACCACTGGAGCTTATTTTTGTACTTGAAAGCTTCTCCATGAGTTAGAGAAACCCGTTATTTTGGTTTGTTTGGAAATCTTTCTACCATCAGTGTTCCTGTGCCAGTTCATTCAATTCTGAGAGGATTCAAGAGAATCCATCTCCCTTATTACACACTGTCTAAGGATGGGTCGATTACACTTTGACCTTTGTTCTTCACATATTTTAACTGCTGGAATATACTTGGCAGTCTTACTAGCATTCATGAATCCTTTCACTTCCTTTCACTGTTTTACAGCCAAAGTACATTTCAGAAGTTTTGCAGCTTTCTGCCTACAGTAAATACAGAGTCAGGCTTGGCAGGAATGCTGGCTACCTCCAAAGAAGCACAACCCTGAGAGCTCACCATAGTCATGCAAATCTGCAGAATGTTCCAAGCGACACTGATCACAATCCTACTAGCCACGCCCAAACTCAGAGGTACCCAAGTACATAAAGTCTAACAATACTTTCTGGGACTATCCCATAGCCGTCAGCGTGATGCTTTTTACTGCATGAACTCTCTTCTTGGGTCCACGATGGAAGAAAATTTCAGCCATGTTCGAGGGCTTGGCTATGCAGAAACTAACTTGCATCTTCAGTTCTGATTGTAAATCTGTGTAAGGACACTTATTTTTGAATGATTGTCCTATTTACCGAAGCAGGATGCTTGTATTCAGAAATAAGTGTCTTTACACAAACTGGCAAAGAGTTCTGTGGCACCCTAGGGTACGTCCAGACTACCCACCAGATCGACGGGTAGCAATCGAGTTATCGGGGATCAATATCACGTCTTGTCTAGATGCGATATATCGATCCCTGACCGTGCTCCCATCGACTCCAGAATTCCCCCAGGGCGAGCAGCAGTAGCAGCGTCAACAGGGGGAGCCATGGCCATCAATCCCGTGCTGTGAGGATGGGAGGTAAGTCAAATAAGATAGCGTAGCTGAAGTCGACGTATTCCCGTAGCTGAAGTTGCGCATCTTACGTCGACACTCCCTGTCCCCCCACACACAATGTAGACCAGGCCTTATAGACTAACAAACGTACTGGAGCATGAGCTTTCATGGGTGAATACCCACTTCATCAGATGCAGCATCCGACAAAGTGGGTAATCACCCACAAAAGCTCATGCTCCAATATGTTTGTTAGTCTATAAGGTGCCACAGGACTCTCTGCTGCTTTTACAGATCCAGACTAACACGGCTACCTCTCTGATACTTTACACAAACTGGCCCTGAAATAACTGAAGGTGTGAATTACAAGTGATGTAGTTATTTTAGTTCCAGTTGCAATGTAGCTAAGACTATACAGGTAACATAGGCATTACCATTCCTTGGTCAGACCCAAGGTCTATCCAGCGCAGTATCCTGTCTAACTGGGGCCAGAACCAGAAGCTTTAGAAAAAGGTGTAAGAACCTGGCAGTAGGCAGATGTGGGATCTGTAGCCCCACGGTCTCATTCTGATCTAGGAGATAGGTATATCGTTACAAATAAATAATAATGGGAGATATACCTATCTCCTAGAACTGGAAGGGACCTTGAAAGGTCATCCAGTCCTGCCCCCTGCCTTCACTAGCAGGGCCAAGTACTGATTTTCCCCCAGATCCCTAAGTGCCCCCCTCAAGGATTGAACTCACAACCCTGGGTTTAGCAGGCCAATGCTCAAACCACTGAGCTATCCCTCCCCCTGCTGAAGATTGGCTGGTTTGTGTTAAGCTGTGAAGAATGAGGTTTAATGTACCTTCCAAAAAAACCCCATTCATAGCTCTATACTGAAGCCTTCATCTAACTCACACCCTGCAGCTTTTCAGCAGTCTCTTGAAGGAGCCCCGTCAGTGTGCCAGACCTGCAAAGGGTCCCACTCTTCTACAAGGGGAGACCACACAGCTGCAACATCTAAGCCTTAGCACCTAGGCTCTATACCATGAGCTCTGCCCAGGGAGTCCAACAGAGAGAGAGACTCCTGTTCAGAGACTTTTTGCCCTCTTCAAAGATCAAAGCACCTCAGCAATTATTTACAGTGACACCAGGCAGCCTTTTCTAAACAGAGTAGGATTTGCTAGTCAACTGGAACATAACACTGGGGATTCCTCAGGCCAGCACAAAGGCACAGTCCATGCTGACTAAAGCCCCCTTGAGCCATGCTTCTCTAGGCATCACTTAGTTTCCTTTCTCTCTGCCCCCCCCCACCCCCCATCATCAGTCCCAGGTCAGAGCTGCTGTCTCTCCCCCAAGCCCAGCTCTTATCCTAGCCTCCTGTAACCTCTCAGTCCAGTGTCTTCCTCCTGCAGACCCATGTTGAGTTCACATTTTCCACCTGCCCAAGTTTCCTGTTGATAGGTGTCAACTGTTCAGACCTTGGGGTTCTCATTGTCTTCCCGGAACCTCCATTGATACCGGTTGGTTTCAGACAGTCCTGGAAGACCCATTTACACCACCCCAGACAGTTACATGACACCAACTCTTACCTCCTGCTGTGCTCCAGGACAGCATTTTAACCCTTCTATATTCAATAGCAGTCCTTTGTCAGGTAAGTCTGTGCCATGCTTGAGACAAGGTGGGTGAGGTAGTATCTTTTATTGGACCAACTTCTGATCATAAGACAGACAAGCTTTCAAGTTTACACAGAGCTCTTCTTCAGCTTTTTGGGACACTTAAGACCCGATTTTTCAGAGTACTTAGCATAATATAACACTTTGAAAGTTCAAAGCACAGCTCCCACTGACTTCAGTTGCATCTGTGAGTGCTCAGTACTTCTGCAAATCACACCCCAGGGTATCAAACTCAGGCACCCAGAAAGTGAGACAGTTAGTGACCAGTGGTGAAAAGTTTGATTTCAGTGATATATCAGCATCACATAGGAACTCCATGGCAGAGGTAAGGATAAAATAGAGTTCCCCAGGGCAGCACTCAACAGCCTTAACCAGGAGATCATCCTCTCTTCCTGCAGTCCCACCTCATTCGCTACATACCTTCCGACTGCTGCAAGAAATGAGGCAGGGGTCCCACAGACAACACTTGCTCCATTACACAACCCTGATTCAGCCCCAAAGCAGGTTCATCCTGTATCTCCCTGCAGTATCTTTCTTATAAGCCTATTCGTCTCACTTCCATCCCTGTTTGTTAATAATTGGAGATATACCAATCTCCTAGAACTGGAATGGACCTTGAAAGGTCATCAAGTCCAGCCCCCTGCCTTCACTAGCAGGACCAATTTTTGCCCCAGATCCCTAAGTGGCCTCCTCAAGGATTGAACTCACAACCCTGGGTTTAGCAGGCCAATGCTCAAACCACTGAGCTATCCCTCCCCCCTATCTTTCATTGACTCCATACTCTTGTTTTCTGGACTTAGTGGTTCCTCTCCTTGGTTGAGGGGGCAGGCCTTTGGTTCTGAGTGGGCCTAGATCAAGGATATAAACAGGCTTGTGCACCGAATGAACCCAGGATCCTGTGGGGAAAAAGTCTGATCATATAATTAAAGAGTATAATGCATTCACACAAAGGGGCTAAATTCAGGTTGTACAAGCAACTCTCGTAGATTTGTCTACGATTTCCTAGGTTTAAAAAAAAACTGAAAAAAAAATCCATCGTTAGCTGCGCTGGAACATTTAGATCCACCCCAATGTCCTCTGCCACTTGAGCTAATGGAGTGGCTGACAGCAGTAACAGGTTGTCATCCTATATGTGGACCAGAGTTAGAGACGAAGGAAATACTTTGCCAGAGGGTTTCACACCTATTTGCTTACAGCAGAGGAATGGTGAGACTCAGGACTCCTGGTTCCAGTCCAAGCTTCGGTGGGGAGTGGGCTTGCTCTAGTGGACACATTCTTTTGCCTATTTCTCCACTAATCTGTCCGACCTCTTCCCCACCCACAGCTCCTCATCTCAATCCCCTCACCTAGCCAGTCCCAGTCTCCACTCCTCAGGCTTCTCGTCCCACTCTTTGTCCATCCAGTCTCCCCATTCCTGGGTCCTCAGCCAATCGGTCTTCTCATTCCCCACCCAGCTCCACCAAATCTCTGCATTTCCCCTTCCCCCAGCTTCTTGTCCCAATCTCTTTGCCCAGCCAGTCCCAGTTCTCTACCGCCCTCAGGCTCCTCGGCAGATTTCGGTCTCTCCTCACCCACCATTTCCCGCTCTGGCACCTAATCCCAGATTCCTTGCCCAGCCAATCCTCTTCTCCCTTCCCCTCCCAACTCCGTGCCCCAAATTACTCCTGCCCCAACTCCCCAGGTCTTGTCCCTTCTGCACATGATTCAGGCAGTTTCGTCCCCCATGCTAACTGGGCCCAGTGTGGGTGGGGAATGAGAGCACAGGAGACACAAGCTCCCAGATATTAGTTCTGGTGCATAGACCCAGTACAGTCCAGAACAGCAAGGAATTGCAATTGCAATTCAAGTCCTGTTCAGCCCTGGGCTGGAGCACAGAATCATAGAAATCTCAACGGGTCATCTAGTCCCGTTCCCTGCACTTAGATAGGGGGCTAAGTATTATCTCTAGACCAGCCCCGACAGGTGTTTGTGTAACCTGTTCTTCAAAACCTCCAGTGATGGAGCTTTCACGGTCTCCCCAGGTAATTTTTCTGGTGCTTAATTGCCCTTAGAGTTGAGAAGTTTTTCTAACAAGCCTCCTTTGCTGCAATTTAAGCCCATTATTTCTTGTCCTATCCTCAGTGAATAAGGAGAACAATTTATCACCCTCCTTTTTACAACAACCTTTTACATACTTCAAGACTGTTTTGTCCCCCCTCAGTCTTCTCCAGACTATACCAATCAGTTTTTTCAATCTTTCCTCTTAGGTCACGTTTTCTAGACCTTTAGTCCAGAAGAGAGCAACAAAAATGATTCTCCAATTTGTCTACATCTTTCCTATAGTGTGGTGCCCAGAACAGGGCACTGTACTCCAGTTGAGACCTCATCAGTGCTGAGCCGAGTGGAAGATTACTTCTGTCTTACAACACTCCTGCTAATACATCTCAGAATGATGATCACTTTTCTGCAAAAGTATTACATTGATGACTCATATTTAGTTTGTGATCCACTATAATCCACAGATCCTTTTCTACAATACTCCTTCCTAGGCAACCATTTCCCATTTTGTATTAGTGCAACTGATTATTCCTTCCTAAATCAACACCCCCACAATACACCTTTCAAAATCCTCCGACACATGCCTATCACAACATGTAGCGTACACCTCATCCAGCACACTAAATGTCCCAATAACTATGCAGGTGAAACCAGACAACCACTATGCTGTCAAATGAACTTGCATAGAAAAATAAGAAAAAAAATCACCATATCACCAGTGGGTGAACACTTTTCACAGAGCGATCACTCTATATCTGACCTCTCAATTCTCATCCTCAAAGGAAACGTGCACAACACCTTCTAATGATGAGCCTGGGAGATTAAATTCATAATTTTGCTAGATACTGAAAATCATGGACTGAATGGAGAGCCTGGATTTATGGTTTATTACAACAACCTATAACTCACTTACACTCCCTCAACTTCCCACCCATGACTGGAGAGGTAATAATGGGCTACTTCAACTTCACTTGAAATGCATGTTAACGACTTATGCTAAACAATCTGTTCCACCTTGTGTGACACACACAGTACATTACACAGAGCTCTTCTTCAGGTCTGGGAAAGCTCAAAAGCTTGTCTCTCTCACCAAATGAAGTTGGTCCAATAAAAGGCCTTATCTCACTCATTCTGTCGTCCCAATATCCAAGGACAGCACAGCTACAACAATACTTCATACAGAGATGGCACAGAAGTTTCAGCTGCCTTAGGTCTGGTCCATACTACAGACATAAAATGATATAACTACATTGCTCGGGGTATTAAAAATCCACACCTCTGAGCAACTGAGGCATAGCCTACACTACAGAATTAGGTCGACGTAAGACAGCTTACATTGACCTAACTCTGTAAGAGTCTACACTCAAACGTAGCGTCCACCAATGTAACTCATCCACTACACTGACTTAACTCCCCGTCTGCAAGATGCATAGCACTTAGGTTGATGTAGTTTGGTCAATGCAGCATCAGTGTAGACACTGCATTGTTTACATTGACTGTTGCTGCCTTTCAGAAGCCATCCCACAATGACAGTTAAAATCAGTGCAAGCACGCCTGGTGAGGACACACCCCACTGACACAAAGAGTGTAGTGTGGAGATACAAAAGCAGTCTCTGTACGTCAATGCAACTTATGTCAAATTTTGTAGCGTAGATTTGCCTGCATTTATACTAACCTAACTCCGTGTATACGTTGACAGGAGAAGCTCTCCTGTCAACATAACCTACCTCCCTGAGAGATGGTAGCTAACTACATTGATGGGAGTGCTCTCTCCCATCGGTGTCGGAGCATCTTCACTTAAGCGCTACAGCTGCATCAGTGCAGCTGAGCCAATGAAGCATTTTAAGTGTAGACCCCGCCCTTAGCATCCACGTGTAGTTGAGTATCTTTTTGTTCTCTAACCAAAGTGGCTCCTAAAAGCTTAATCTTTGCTGGTCACAAACAAATCTAATGTAGTCAAAATGGCAAATTTTAAAAGAGTCCTTAAACTCTTAGTGTCTTGTGGTAACGCATTTCACATGTTATGCATTGCATTTCTTGGTTTTAAAATTATTGCCTCTCAATATCACTGAAATCCCCCTGTTCACATATTAGGAAAATACATACAAGTGCACGACATAACTTTTAATACCATATATTATTCTGTACCACAATCATGTCATTGTCATCCTATCTGAAGTAAGTCCCAATCTTTTCCTTCCCCGTTCATAAGGTTGCAACCAAGAAGTTTAGTGTAGAAATTGCATATCACTAAGGAGATTTTTCCATGTGACTAAGGCTGTGGCTACACTTAGCGCTTCAAAGCGCTGCCGCGGCAGCGCTACCGCGACAGCGCTTTGAAGTGCTAAGTGTAGTCAAAGCGCCAGCGCTGGGAGAAAGCTCTCCCAGCGCTGTCCGTACTCCACCTCCCTGTGGGGAATAACGTACAGCGCTGGGAGCCATGCTCCCAGCGCTGGGGCTTTGACCACACTGGTGCTTTGCAGCGCCGCAATTTGCAGCGCCGCAATTTGCAGCGCTGGAGAGGGTGTGTTTTTGTAAGTGTAGCCAAGCCCTTAGTTAGATTGCCTGACGTAAAAACAATTCTATCTCCTTCCTTGTTAATATATTTCATATTGCAGCCTGACTGATGCTTCTATATGTATTTAAGGGTGATCATGATGGTGGTTTGATTTCCTTGAGCAGGGTTGTGTTTTCAAGATGTGTTTTTTCCTCCTAGCAAAAACCACCCAGTAACTTTTCACCTTCATTTTAACTTTCATGTCACACAGCCATTTATATGAACACAGTTCTACATGAAAATTATTAGCTTATCTTATTTTTCAGTCCTTGAATCCATTCGTTTCTCCGTCTAAAATGTAATAAATATGAAGGCTGCTGATCAATATTGTAAGCGAGTGATTAGACAGGATGAATGTCTGAATCAACATCTCATGTTGTAGTAGGAGGAAAGCACTTCATTACTTCAGTTCATTTAAACTGCAAACATTGTCAAGACTTAAGTAGCAAGATAAAAAGGCTTCCTGCTTCCCCAAGTGCAGAAAATGCGTGTGTAAATTCTACAGCATCAAGGTATGCTATTGAATGATACTGTCTGTTGAAGTGGGAGATCAGAGCATGAAGTTGATCCTGCAAGTAAGATGTATTTTCAATGACTGCAAGGGCAATGTAGCTGCAACAACAAATTCCTGTGCCACGCCTTCCTGCAGCTATTCAAGAGCATTTTTTGGGTGTCCAAAAAAGAGCAAAGATCAATGACTATGTCATAAGAACAACTGAAAGGCAAATAACTGAACTGAAAGTTTGGAATTTTTTAAACTAACATCACCTTGAAATGTAGCACAAGATGAGCTATTTAATAAGGAAAAATTGAAGTACTTTCTCCAGGATACAATTTCTCCAGACATCAACTTGCAGGTTTATTAAAACCAGATGCTGCAAGTGACTAAAGAGGAAATATTAATAGTCAGTGCTAGAAGAATCAACACTGGCATTAATGCAAAATGGTTGGTCATAGAGGACAAGCAGTTAAATTGTTACAAGCATATACACACAGGGAGAGGAAACATTCCTATTTTGTGCTACTCCTTCTGCAGCAACAAAAAACCACAAAGTACAAAGTGTCAGTTTCTGAACATGTGAGCATATCACAAGGTCTTTAAATTTCCTCAAAACAAAAACTTCAGATGAAATCATCCTAAACATCAGAGATGGGTTCTCAGCCATTTTTCCAAGAAGAGTTAAATAATACCACTGAACAGTTCTAATGCATGTTGTGGAAGTTCAGGCATCAGTCCTTTTCAGTCTCACAGCAGGTAAGCGCCTGAACTTCCCAATGACTATAGAATACTCAGAGTATCTACATTTCTATCCTCCCAGCTACCATAAGTATCAATATTTGCACTGGTTTCAGAGTAGCGGCCGTGTTAGTCCGTATCCGCAAAAAGAACAGGAGTACTTGTGGCACCTTGGAGACTAAAAATTTATTTGAGCATAAGCTTTCGTGGGCTACAGCCCATTTCTTTGGATGCACTGAGGACTGATCAAAATACAACACACACTCAGCATGAGGGGCTCTGCAGATAAAAGTTCACAAAAGCAACTGAAGGCTTCAAACAGACTTGATGGAGTACAGGCTGGCAACACTTGCTGCAGTATCGGTGAAATCTAGATTGACCTAGTAAGAACTGGACCACCACAAGGACAGGAGAGAAGCAACAGAACCTTTCTTCCACTTGCTCCTAAACACAAAGATAATCTGTTGAGCACAAAATAGGAAGAGGCCATTGAAACATAGCTGCTGGAATCCAAGCCTCATGTCATCCCTTCTCCTAGCATTTAACTGGAGATCCAGATATCTACCCAAATCTGTTTCCCAAGGAGGTTGACATACATCATTCACCATTTGGATGGCAAAGATTGTGAACAGTCACTGAAGACAAGACAATTGCATTCAAGTGTCAGCTTTCTACAGTACTCGAACCTTTATGCAACCAACTCAACCTCCATCATGTTTGGATAGGTATGGGTGATATTCAGAACTAAAATAAGTGTTGAAAAAAAGCAAGTAAGTTGAAAGAGTAGGAAAACAACAAAAGCCGGAGGCCTAGCCAGTCAAACTGGGAACATTAGTGTTTCCATCACATTTCAAACTTTCCATTTTGGACAGCGTGCCATTTGTTTCATGAATATGATTACGATGTAAGCACACAGTATGCAATTGAAACAAGACAGCCTGTTTTCACTCAGATGGGATTCTCCCCAATAAGAAATTGTAATGACCCTTGCTCTAACACATTATGTGACAATCTGAATTTCTGGGTTTAAACAATTTAAAATCCAACCTGCACCTCTCTCTAATACACATTATACAATAAACACAGGAAGGACAATGTTGCACCTAACAGCTAAAGTCTCTCCATCAGTGATTTCATTAGCTCAGCGCTGCTGTGGATTTTACAGTACACAATGGAGTAACATGCCCATTTCACCAGCCAAATAAACAGGCTCAGAAGCTGTGACTTGTCCCAAGTCATGGGAAACCAGTGGCAGATATGAATACACTCCAGAAGTCATTGTTTAATTCCATAGTGACAGGAAATGCCTAATCTCCATGCTCTAACCACTGAGACTGCTTCAAACATTACTCAAAATGAAATCACAGCCTTATGATTTGTGGCAAGAACTTGGCCCTGCTGCAGTACCATTGTGGCTGTCTCTAGGTTCTGGACTTTAGAATAGTCATGGCTCAAATTATAGGAATTATTTTGGGAAAGTTCTATGGCCCGTGTTATACAGGAGGTCAGACTAGACAATCACACTGGTCCCTTCCGATCTTGGACTCTATGAAAAGCCAAGCCTATATATATATATATATATATATATATATATATATATATATATATATAAATGGTGTGGAGTTTGACACCTGCTGGCCAGAGACTAAGGACGGGTCTACGGATGGACATATTCCTGATGAACTCCATGTGTGGAGACATATTCCAGAACAGGAGTGCTTTGTTTCTGCTCTGCTCACCTTCATTTCAGGTCAAGAGAACAGAAAGAAGAAACTTTTTTCTGGAATAAGAGTGTCCATCCATTGCATTCATCAGGAATAAGTCCATGCGCAGACCAGCCCAAGGGTGGTGAGCAGCTCACCTAAAAGCAACAACCGAGCCACCCCAACTGGGGCAGCAACAACTAGATGTGTAGTAGGTCGTAAGATGCCTGTCTATACTGGTCAAGGAAGCCCTCCTAGCAACCAAATATGCATCTAGTACCATTTCAACTTTACATGGGCCTTAGTCTATGGCATTTTAAAGCTGCTTCATATGCTGTAATGAGATTTTATATTGCAACCTCTCCTGTCCTTAAGATCCTACTCAGTTCCTCACTGCTGTATCTAGGCTTGAATGGCTACCTTGCATTAGTAAAGCTGGTAAAAGGCAATGGAATGCACACAGAATGTAGCTTCAATAGGGTACAATATGGTCACAGGGTAACACCCTACAGCCTGGAACAGTAGTTTTGTTAACTGACACTATTTGTTTTGAGATCATAACCTTAGCTGGGGGGTTAAATACTGAATACAGCTCCAGAGCATTTCCTGACAACACTACAGGTACCCCCATTTAGGATAGCAGTCACTTATAACATTAAGAGGCTTGTGCTAGCACTGATCATTTCCCCTGGATTCTTTCTGAAAAGGTCTTCCTCACTCTCCCCCTTCACCAGAAGGGTTTTAAAAATTGCAAAAGTGACCAGATTAAGTGTGAGAACACATCAAAGTACCCAAAACAACTGTGCTTTAAACAGCTTCTTTTTTTTTTGGAACAAGCTCAAAACAATTTATATTCAGCCTCTGAGCATTAATGTTACATATAGAATACTATGAAGGGAAAGTGATCTAGTGACAGGAGCACACAAATAGGAGGCAGGGCTTGGATTTTGTTCCCAGCTCTGCCACTCACTTTCTGTAGGACCTTGGGCAAGTCACTGAACACGTTTCTCAGGTTCCCCATCTGAAAGATATTCCTATTTTACAGGGATGTCATGAGGTTTGTTTGTAAACTGCTTTTAGGTCAGAATGAAAAGCCCTATCAGTGCAAAACAAAGTGAAATATTACTGGATTTGAGTTTGGAATGACTAAAGAATTCCAGACTAGCAGGAAAAGTTACAGTTTCTAAACATGTTAACACCCTGGTCACTAATGAAGAGCATCTGCATATTTCACTGGGAAACTCTGCTGCCACCTTCTGAAATAATGGTTACTGCAGGTATCTACAATCAAAATACTGGACTAAAAATAACTTGTTTTCCCACAGTTATGACATCACAAGCCTGAGGGGTAATTGTTTCCCTCTTCCTGGTCAGTTAGATGCCATAGTCAACAGGGTCTTCACTATTGCTCTGAACAGCATGTATGCTGGTATTAAAGAGACAAGATTGGTGAGGCAATACCTTTTATTGGACCAACTTCTATTGGTGAGACAAGTGTTCCAGCTTACACAGAGCTCTTCTTCGGCTCTGGGAAAGGTACTAAAAGTGTCATCGCTAAATACAAGTAAAAGTTTTGTTTGATCTCTTTCACCCTCCCCTCTTTCACCCTGGGGGGAGGGATAGCTCAGTGGTTTGAGCATTGGCCTGTTAAACCCAGGGTTCCGAGTTCAATCCTTGAGGGGGCCACTTAGGGATCTGGGGCAAAATCAGTACTTGGTCCTGCTAGTGAAGGCAGGGGGCTGGACTCAATGACCTTTCAAGGTCCCTTCCAGTTCTAGGAGATAGGTATATCTCCAATTATTATTACACCCCAAAACACTGGGTGAATTTGACAACATTAAAAGCCAAGACTTTCCATCCCAGGTCAGTGCTAAGTTAGGTTTGCTTAAGTTCACCACTTAAACAGCCAACCTACCTTTGTGGGAGTTGCCTTTTAAAAAAACAAATGGGGAAAAATTAAGGGTGCATGGGGAGTTGAATCATTAATCTTGTACTATGTATTCCTCATTAAATGAGTTACAGTAACAGGTTACAACACAGATGAAGTACAGTGCTCTTGTAGGATTATACAGTTCTAAGACATCTTGGCATGAATTGGTTGTCTTGTTGGCAGTTTCAGCAAAGAGGCAGAAGATTGAGTAGGCCACAAAGACTAAGCTATCCTCTGACCCTTAGAAGGGGTCTCTAGGTGTTTGGTGACATTGGTGAAGCAGTGTGGAGAGACTTGTACTGCTGCTGCACTCGATCTAGAGGACTGCAGGCTCCAGGGCTGTCAAGTTGGCACCTTTCACGAGCACTATAGCTACACAAAGAAAGAAGACATGTCTTTTCTGAAACTGAACCGCAAGTGTGAGTCTAGAGTTTATTTAGAAAGACTGTAAAAAAATGGAAGCCATAGTACAAATCTAATGCTGTATTCTAAAGACCCTTCTAAAACTACTACATAAACAAAGCAAACACCTCTATAAGCAGTCATGGTTTCCATGAAAATTTTGAAACAGATATCTACCTCTACCACATTAACTCAAACATACAGACCTGCAGGAATAGTGGCACGGTTTCCAGCTCTTTCATTAAACCCAATTAGGAAAGTTATTAGTTGCAAGTGTTAGCTAGCATCATACTCTTGGGAAGTACCAGTCTCAAGAGCATGAGGCACATCACAGGGGAGAGATTAAAAAACCCACACACACCATTAGAAAGGTATAACATTCACACAGCATTTCAGCCACATATAAGGTATTGTAATCTAAACAGGTAAGGGTCCCATGCATTCTCCCATTCCATCACAGGTTGCTTCCTTTGCAGGCGTGTGACAGCTCTTAGCTGTAATTTTGCTATGCATCCACTTGTTGCTGTGTTATGCTAGATCTGTCCAAGTCCCATTCACCTGGGAGACAGACTCCCACAATCAAGGTTCATTTAAAGGAAGATTTTTAGCTCTTTCCATTTTGCAAGAACAGATTTGGGGAGCATTAGGTCACTCATCCCCACCAGTGGGTCATTCATGGTGCCCCAGCTGGAGTGCAGCAAGACTAGCCAGGGCCAGATCAGGCTTGAGAGCAGCCTGGGGCATATGAGGGCAGCAAGAAATAGGCTTCATGCTGTTGGAAAACAGAGGATCTTCCTGGAGACACTAAGCCTGAGGTGGAGGAGAAAGGAAGTGCACCCTACAGAGGAGGCCCTAGTCTCTGCTGCCTCAGGGGCAATGATGGGGAGGAGAAGGGTTTAGCAACGCTGGGGGGGGGGGAGGAGAAAAGCAGCCTCAAGCTGGCCAGAGGGGAGATACAGCAGCCTCGGGATAACGCTGGGCAGCCTCCGGGGAGGGTCAGCAGACCCGCAATACGGAGGGAAGCGCCAGGGTTCAGCAGCCCGGGCGTGGGGAAGCGCGGCCGTGCCAGGGCTGGGGAGAGGAGGGGATACAGCAGCCAGGGGGCAGAGGGTGGCCGCGTCGGAGCCCCCTGGGGGTGGGGGTGGAGAGGGCTGGGGAGGAGACCACAGCTTAGGGGGAGGGGCAGCAGTGTCAGCGCCCCCCAGCACGGAGGGGGCGGCAGGGCGAGTCCAGCAGCCCGGGGGTGGGATCCAGACACGCCCCGGGGGGAGGGGGGAAGCGGCAGCGCAGCCAGGGGGCCCCGGACCAGGGCACAGTCCCCAGGGTGCAGGGACCCGGCCCGCGACGGGGGGTTAGAGCGGCCCGGCCCGGCCCCGCTCTCACCTTCTTGCCCTTCTTGCCCTCCTCCTCCATGTCTCAGGCGGCGGGTGAGGGGCGGCGGCTGCCCCGGGCTCCTGCTGCCTCCTGCGGCCCCGGCCCCCCGGGGGCATCCCCGCGGCCGCGCGCTCCCTCACCGGGCTGCCATGGCCAGCCCGCGCCCCGCCAGCCCCGCGCGCGCTCCCGCCGGCCCCCGCCCGGACTCAGCGGCAGCGGCAGCGGCAACAACTTTTCAATCCTGCCGCCATCTTGGGCGTCGGCTTCCCGGCGTGCTCAGCGCGGGGCCGGCGCTCCCCTCCCCCGGCGCCCGGAGGGCTGACGTCAGTCCTCCAAGAAAGGAAAAGGAAGGGGGACAGCGCATGTGCGGAGCGGCCGGCGCGAGGGGGTGGAGGGAGGCAACAGAGTTGCGCATGCGCTGTTTCCTCACTCCCACCCCGTGCTGCGGAGGCTTTTATGGGTGTCACCCCACCCGCACACGTGGGCCCCTGCCCCGCCCCCTCCATGCCCAGCATAGCCCTTCTCCCAGCCCTGCTGCCCCTGCCACCCCCCTGGGGGCTGGGCCCTTCTCCCCTGACTCCCATCCAGCCACCCCCTGGCTGCTGCACCAGTGCCGGCCATGGAGCCCCGAGTGCAGCCCCCCAGCCTGGCCAGGCGGAATCCAGGGAGCTGGGAAAAACCGCAGGGGCGAGAGGAGCAGGCTCAGCTCCGCGGGCTGGTGCAGTGGCCTGTGACCAGAGAGCAGGGTGTGGGTCACTGGCCTAGCCCAGAGCAACGCCACGCCCAGAGTCTGAGCCAGGCCCTTGGCTCAGCCCATCAGCTTTATACCTGCCACGAAAAACTAGCCCATCAGTTACCCCCTTCCATCCCTGCCCCAAGGATCCCGGTTCCCTACAGACAGCTACTCTACTGGCTGCTTGCCTGAGTCGCCCTGCTCCAGCTGTCATACCCCCACACAAGCCCCACGGTCTCCTACAGGGGCCTTCCCCGCAACCAGCTTAGCCACTTGCTGGCTTTTAGAATCACCTGCTCTCTCGCCGATCTCAGTCTCAGCTGAGAGGCAGTTTGTCCCTCACAGGTGAGGCTGTGCCCAGCTCCCCTTACAGGGCCAGCCACCCTGTGACCCCGGGGAATTACTTTGCAAAAGTACTGCCCTTTGCCTTCAGTAAATGTGATGGGTTGCATGGCTCAGCAACTGTCCAAGCCAAAGCCACATAGGAACTGTTGCCAATTCGCACACTTTGATCACGAGTCTTATGATATTTGGTGGCATGTGATTATCGGAGAATTTCAGATTTTGTTTTTAAAAGTCTAGCAGATAAAAGCTTGCCACTATGAACCCTGAAAGCTCAAAAAAACAGACACCTTGTTAAAAAAAACATGATTTTTAAGCCAATCTCATGATTTGTAAACCAATGTCATGATTTTTGTTCACTTAAGTTTGGCAATACTGTATAAGGAGCAAAAAAACAGAGGTTTGTAGACCTCTTGTAACCTGCATATTGAAATGTTGGATGAAGTTGATAAAGATAAGTGTAATAAAACCTAACAGTTTTCAGGTTTGAGCTTTTAGTTTGGTTACAGAACATTTATTTAATAGAAGACCACTAGGTGACACTTTGAATGATACAACCAGAGTATGTTGATGCGTTCGTACCCACATTGTGTGTATTTTACGCAGTGTGGTAGCCATGTCGGTCCCAAGATATTACAGAGCTAAGGTGAGTGAGGTAACATCTTTCATCGGACCAACTTCTGTTGGTAAGAGAGAGAAGCTTTTGAGCTTCCACAGAGCTCTTCTTCGGGTCATTGTGTGTGTTTGGCACACAGACACGGTGTGTGCACCCGTACCATAGGTGACCATGTAGGTGGAATAAATGTGCACAATAGGTGATTAGATGGTACATGTGTACATGCAGTCACGCGTGGTGCTTGTGGGTCAATTTTGTGTAGGGTGACCAGACGTCCCATTTGGGCTGGAACACAGTAGCGTAGCTGTGGGGGAGAGTGGGACAGTCCCTTTTTTTAATCCCTGTCCTGACTTTTTTGGCAAAAGTGGGCATTTGTCCCATTTCCTCTTGCCAACTTGATCAGTTGGCAACAGCAAATAGGGGTGGGGGAAGTGTCAAAAAAGCAGGATGCGGGGGAACGTGTGGGGGAGGCAGCGATGCCAGTTGAGGGGGGGGAGAGAAGGACTGTGGCGTGGGGGCAGGCAAAGCTTAGGCCAGCAACGACCCCAGGGCAACCAACTGCTCGCCCGAGCCCTGCCTCCTCCTCGCCGCTAGGTGACACCATCGCCCCGCAAAGGAAATGGGGGGCGGAGTTGGGGGGAGGGACGCGCTGATGACGCGAAGCACACGCGGGGGGGCTTAGTGCGCAGGCGCAGACGACATGGCGGGCGAGGTGGCGAGTAGTGGCTGCGGCGGCGCCGGTGAGTTTCTAATCCGCCTCCATCCGGGGCCTGCGCTGCCCTGGGAGCCCTGTGCGGGTGCAGCCGGGGCCCGCCCGCTGCGCTGCGTTGGTGGCGGGAGTCGGGGGCTGTGCCCGGGGTTCAGCCCCACGTGGAGGTGAGAGAAGATTCGGTGCCCCCCCCCCCGGCCATGTGGGGACTACAAGTCCCAGGAGACAGCGTTCCCCACCGAGCCCTGCCGCCGCTGCCGCCGGGGGAGCGGTGCATCTCGGGAGCTGTAGTCTCGGAGAGGCGGCTGCACGTGTGCTGCCGCCGGAGCGGGCCCCTCTCCGCGGGGTCTGACCGTCCCTTCCCGACGGGCACGCGCCGGGCTGGGCAGCACGGGCCTTGCCGCGCCAGGGGCTCCGGGCACGGGGCTGGTGAGGGACCCACGGGGGGACCTAGGGCAGCGGGTAGCTGGGATCGGTGGGGATAGTCTCACTCAAGGGCATCTCCCAGTCGGGGGGGGGATCCTGGTCTAAGCATCCGGCTTCAGCTCTCAGGGTGCAGGTCCCAGCAGCAGGGCCGTCCTTAGGCACAGGCAGCCGCCTAGGGCACCACTAGGTCAGGGAGCCAGGACAGACGGGAAGCAGTGGAGCATGTAAGAGCGGGCTGCTGGGTCCTAGAGAGAGCCAACTGCAGCACAGTCTGAGGGAGGGGATGGGCTGCTGGGGTCTCTGGGAAGGGAAGGGGAGGGGTTGGGGAAGGAGCTCACCTGTGAGTGTGACTCTTTCCCCCTGGCTGAAGTGAGGTGAGGCAGGCTCTGCGGATCTGGAACCAGTATCCTTGTCCCCCATAACATCCATTCTTCTGCCCCATGGAGCACTCCCTCCTTTCTCCCTCCTCCCCAGGAGCATCCCTCTCTCTCTCCTCCCTCCCCTCCGTCAGGGCTGGGTTGGGTGAGGTGCTGGGGGGTAGGTGGGGGGAGGAGGCTGCCTGCTGAGGAATGAAAGTGAAAGTAACTCACTTCAAGGACTGGAATGTCACACAGGGCTGGGCTGGGGTTAGCCAGATGTGTGTAAAATCAGGACAGGGGGTTGGCGTAGGGTGACCAGATGTCCCTATTTTATAGGGCCAGTCCCAATTTTGGGGTCTTTTTCTTATATAGGCTCCTTTTACCCCCCACCCCCTGTCCTGATTTTTCACACTTGCTGTCTGGTCACTCTAGGTGGGGGTAATTGGTGCCTATATAAGACAAAGCACCAAATATCGGGACTGTCCCTATAAAATCAGGACATCTGGATCTGGTCACCCTAGCTGGGGAGCGCCTCTCCCCTGGGCTGGCAGCTGCCAGCGATCCATCTCATCCGGGGGGAGCTGCACTGGGCAGGATTAGCTGCTGTGGCTCCATGGGTGACCTGTCCCTGAGATCAGATGCTGTGCTAACTTCACCATGGTCCGTAAGGCTGGTGGTGGTGCCCATTGGCGTGTGATTGGACCTGAGGGTTTGCTGCTGCTGTTGCCACTCTGCACCCCAAGAGGTGGATTTGGGGGTCTACTGCAGCTGTTGGACCAGCAGGCTGGGGGGTGAGCCAAGCATGAAAGCAGTGCTGTGTTGCCATTTAGATTGTCATTTAACAACTTTGTTTGCCAAAAATTCTTGCTAACAATCCTGAATCCAATTTCAATATTTTTTTTAAATTAATATCTTAGCCAAAAACAGAAAATTAAGTTGTTGACAATTATTAGTGACAGGTTTGGTTTGAGGCAGGGAGTGGGCCAGTTTTCATCAGAGAAACAAAAAATGTTGACTGACTTTCCTATAGCCTGTTACTCCTGATGATAGCCCTCCAACAATTGTAATATGCTCATCTCCTTAATAGTGTATAAAGCAGGGGTCGGCAACCTACGGCACACGTGCCAAAGGTGGCAGGTGAGCTGATTTTTGATGGCACGCAGCGGCAGGCTGAGCGGCTCAGCCCATCACTGCTCTGGGGTTCTGGCTGCTGCCCTATTGCCAGCTGGGATACCAGCCGCCGGCCCCACTCAGCACCTGCTGCTGGCCTGGGGACCCCCAAGGAACCCCAGACTGGCAGAGGGCTGAGCAGGCCGGCTGAACCACTCAACCTGCTGTCAGCCTGGGGTTCCATTCACTCAGCTGGCAGCGGGCTGGGGGGTTGAGTGGCTCAGTCTGCTGCCAGTCTGGGGTGCCGGCAGCACTCAGCCTACTGCTACTCTGGGGTTCTGGCTGCCGGCCTCTTGCCAATCAGGAGCCCAGCCAGCCTGGGTGAGCAGAATCCCAGGCTGATAGCAGGCTGAGGGGGGTTGGCGGCCGGGATCCTGGGTGGCAGGAGTTGGTAGTCAGAACCCCAGACCAGCAGCGGGCTGAGCAGGGCCTGGGATCCTTGTCTAGGATTCCAGTCACCAGTCTCGCTCAGCCCGCTGCCGGTCTGGGGTTTCATTTACTCAGCTGGTAGTGGCCTGAGCAGGACCTCAGATAATAACAATAGTTTATTTATATGATATAGACATAGAGAGAGACCTTCTACAAACATTAAAATGTATTACTGGCATGAGAAACCTTAAATTACAGTGAACTTTGCACACCACTTCTGAAAGGTTGCCGACCCCTGCTATAGACTGACCATATGTTGTACTAAGATTCTCCTGCTTTTTTTTTTTTTCCTGTGAGTCAGTATAGCTTTTGCCAGCCCAGAAGTTGGGCAGCCAATGTTTTACATTTTCACAATGTTTTCTCCAACTTTCATAAAGTAAATACATAGTTAATATGAGTTAAAAAGGCCAGGGACACTTCCTTGTGAAGAATCTGTATAGCAGATCATGCTAGAGCTGTGAAAATGTCAGTTTTTGATGGAACTTTAGAGACAGTGATTTATCATGTATTTTATCATGTGAATGTGCTGCTAGTGCCAATGTCTTTCCAAACAAAAATAAGGCACAATAGGACTTCTGTAACATTTCTGTGCTACCTTAATCTAGATGAGATGATTCTGTGCTGACTTCATTTTGGTCACTTTGTGCTTTACCTAGCAGTAAAACTAGGGTTATATTTTCCCACTGTTTGGAAACCCAGCTTATTAAACTGATTTTGCAGCCAAAAAAGCCAGAAAGATTGCTTTTAATTAAAAACAAATCTTTGTTTCAATACCTCTTCATATAAATTGCCAATAAAATTTTGACAAATTAAAAAAATTATATTATTTGCATCATTCTGTCAAATCAGAATTTTTTCTATAGGGCTACTTCTTTAGTGCTAGTGCATCAGCATTACAGTGTGCTTAATTAAGTTAAACTGGTTTTAATAACGTGAATGTGGCAAGTTTTCCAATACTGTATGCTTATATTTGTGTTGCTAAGAGCAGATTAGGCACAGGGGCACCAGTTTAATAATCTCACCTAGGGCACCATAAATCCTAAGGACGGCCCTGCCCAGCAGAGTGGGTTCCACTGCCTACTCTCCGGGCAGGTCAGCTGATCTCTGTGCAGGTTAATGTGTGCCTCCTTCAGACAGTGCCACAGAACTAACCCTCTCTTGGGAACAGGCCAAGGCTGCTCTGATTCCACCCTTGCCTGCTCCATAGTGTCACTCGCTTTAGGAGTGAGTGATGCACATGTGGCTTGTAAAACACTTTGAGACGACAAGGGCATAAATATCTCAGAAGAATCCTATGACCGACCTGCCTGGTTAAGTAGATTCTACATCGTCTTCCGCTAACTAATCTGACTCTTTTTTTTTCCTCTTCTCATTTTCCTGTTTGTAGAAACGATCTATGGTTGGAGGGGCTGGGCCTGAGGAGTGCACAATGCTGCTGAGCTAGAAAGGTAAAGATTTCTGTGTGTTTGAACTGCATCAAAGAAATTAAACCTCCCATATGAGTCTTCCCCTGTTCCTTTGCCTGCCCCAGGTGAGCAAGCCTTCCAGCATGGCTGGGTCTGTGGTGACCCTGGTCATTCCTGTAGCGCTTGCGAGAGCAGCCCTGAGATGGTTTGAGGCCTCACTCTGCTCCTTTTCAGAGTGAGGTTATAGAAATTTCAGACAGGCCGAATCGCATCAAGGCAGAACCACACAGAGTCTAAAACATGCATGACAAGCCCTTAACCTGGACTCCCAATGTCTGCCCCACCCGGTGATCTGTGAGCATAAGTAGTGTGAAAAACAGTGAGGCACGAACAATGTTTATTACATAAGGATGGTCATACTTAGGTCAGAGAAGGGAGTTACCTTACAGGTGGGGAACCAGTGTTGATGAGGCCAGTTCAGTCAGATCCACGATACCACATCCACCGTGACTGAATTGGCCTTGTCAACACTAGTTCTCTGCTTGTAAGGTAACTCCCTTCTTTTCATGTGCCAGTATATTTATGCCTGGATCTGTAATTTTCACTCCATGCATCTGAAGAAGTGGGTTATTTTACCCACAAAAGCTTATGCCCAAATAAATCTGTTAGTCTTTAAGGTGCCACCGGACTCATTGTTTTTGTTGATACAGACTAACACGGCTACCCCTCTGATACTTTTCTGAACCCTGTAATAGTCTTATCCTTCACTACATCCTCTGGCAAAGAGTTCCACGGGTTGACTGTGTGTTATGGGAAGAAATACTTCCTTTTGTTTGTTTTAAACCTGCTGCCTTTTAATTTCATTCGGTGGCCCCTGGTTCTTGTGTTATCAGAAGGCGTAAATAACACTTCCTTATTAACTTTCTCCACACGCTCATGATTTTATAGATCTCTATAATATCCCCCTTTTTTCCAAGATGAAAAGTCCCAGTCTTATTAATCTCTCCTCATATGGCTGCCATTCCATACCCCTAATCATTTTAGTTGCCCTTTTCTGAACCTTTTCCGAGTCAAATATATCTTTTTTGAGATGGGGCGACCACATCTGCACGCAGTATTCAAGATGTGAGCGTGCCATGGATTTATATAGAAGCAATATGATATTTTTTGTCCTGTCCTTTATTAATGATTCCCACCATTCCATAGCAAAACCTGTTCTACGCCCTCCTTTAGTCTCCTGCACCCCCTTTCATTCTGGATCATTGTGTTAGGATTTGTAGGACAGATCTTGCACTTGTAATTTTTTGCTCCACAATAACATAGAATAAAGTTGCATTTCCGGTGTTACCATATCTTGTCTTCCTGCCTGCAGCTTGTGGCTTCCCTGTCTCTGTGCTGGTCACATGGAAGGGCTCGTGCTATGGAAAGTGGAATTGGTAGGTAAGCTAAAAACCAGACCAGTTCTGGGCTGAAATGTCTGATCTTCTTGCCTCACCCCCCACTCCCAGACGTGCCTTGGAGAAACCAGAGTGTCCCAAAGCCAACACCTGCTTTAAAAGAACCTAAACAAACCCTTGGAGCTTGATGAGCAGAGATGGAGCCATCCAGGGGAGCTATACTCCCCTGAACAAAACAGAGCCTTGCATGTTGATACCTGCCAGAAAACAGGGCAAGGCCATGCAAGGAGTGGGCCAAAAATCCAGCCGTTGTGTTTGGTGCTGGTATTTCTGTTCAGCACATTGTCTTTGGCCAGGCTGCCGAAGCCTGATCTCCGCATCTTACGGGTTAAGCATAGCTGGGTTGGACTGTGGCTGGGTAGGAGATGTCCAAAAGAAACCCCAGAATGGTATGGGCTCAGTCAGAACTCCTGAGTTGGTTTTGAGCAGAGCCCCAGAATGATGCTTTGCTGCATGTAAAATGGGGAGCTGAGGCTTTGACCACTTGGCATGTCCTCAAGGGGTGGGATCATGTTCTAAGCATCCAGCTTCAGCTCTCAGGGTGCGGGTCCCAGCAGAGTGGGTTCCGCTCCCTACTCTCCAGGCAGGTCAGCTGATCTCTGTGCAGGTTAATGTGTGCCTCCTTCAGACAGTGCCACAGAACTAACCCTCTCTTGGGAAAGGCCGAGGCTGCACTGATTCCACCCTGGCCTGCTCCATAGTGTCGCTCGCTTTTGGGTGGCTGCCTGCCTTAGGAGTGAGTGATGCACGTGTGGCTTGTAAAACACAGACGACAAGGGCATAAATATCTCAGAAGCATCCTGTGACCGACCTGCCTGGTTAAGTAGATTCTACATTGTCTTCCACTAACTAATCTGACTCTTCTCTCTTCTCATTTTCCTGCCTGTAGAAATGACCTCCGGCCTATGGTAGGAGGGGCTGGGCCTGAGGAGTGCACAATGCTGCTGAGCTAGAAAGGTAAAGATTTCTGTGTGTTTGAACTGCATCGAAGAAATTAAACCTCCCATATGAGTCTTCCCCTGTTCCTTTGCCTGCCCCAGGTGAGCAAGCCTTCCAGCATGGCTGGGTCTGTGGTGACCCTGGTCATTCCTGTAGCGCTTGCGAGAGCAGCCCTGAGATGGTTTGAGGCCTCACTCTCCTCCTTTTCAGAGTGAGGCTGTTAAAATTTCAGACAGGCCGAATCGCATCGAGGCAGAACCACCCAGAGCCCACAAGTAGCTAATTATTTTTTTGTCAGGGTCCAAATTTCTTGCTCAAGGTCTAGACTCCAGAGGACAGTAAAACAACCAAACAATCCCACCACCACCGACATCACCACCACCAGTAAAGACAAAGATTTGGGGGTCTGTTCAAGAGTGTCCGGCAGTCCAGATTTGGCCTGTTGTCCACCTGTTGACCATCTCTGCCTGAAACATGCATGACAGGCCCTTAACCTGGCTTCCCGCTTTCTTCCCCAGCCATTAGGGATCTGTGAGCATAAGTAGTGTGAAAAGCCCTGATGCATGAACATAGCAAAATCTGATCTAAGCCCTCCCTTGGTCTCACGTTCCGCTTTCATTCTGGATTGTTGTATTAGGAGTCACAGGATGGACCTGGCGCTGGTTATATTTTTGTTCCACATTCACATTTCTAAAGCTGCATTTCCGGCATTACCATATCTTGTCTTCCTGCCTGCAGCTTGTGGCTTCCCTGTCTCTGCGCTGGTCACATGGAAGTGCTCATGCTACGGAAAGTGGAATTAGTAGGTAAGCTAAAAACCAGACATGTTCTGGGCTGAAATGTCTGTTCCTCTCCACACCCCAGCCCTGCTCCAGAGAAACCAGAGTGTCCCAAACCCAACGCCCACTTTAAAAAAAACAAAAAACCCCTTGGAGCTTGATGAGCAGAATGGTATGGGCTCAGTCAGAACTCCTGAGTTGGTTTTGAGCAGAGCCCCAGAATGATGCTTTGCTGCATGTAAAATGGGGAGCTGAGGCTTTGACCACTTGGCATGTCCTCAAGGGGTGGGATCATGTTCTAAGCATCCGGCTTCAGCTCTCAGGGTGCAGGTCCCAGCAGAGTGGGTTCCGCTCCCTACTCTCCAGGCAGGTCAGCTGATCTCTGTGCAGGTTAATGTGTGCCTCCTTCAGACAGTGCCACAGAACTAACCCTCTCTTGGGAAAGGCCGAGGCTGCACTGATTCCACCCTTGCCTGCTCTATAGTGTCACTCGCTTTAGGGTGGCTGCCTGCCTTAGGAGTGAGTGATGCATGTGTAACTTGTAAAACACTTTGAGACGACAAGGGCATAAATTTCTCAGAAGCATCCTATGACCGACCTGCCTGGTTAAGTAGATTCTACATAGTCTTCCGCTAACTAATCTGACTCTTTTTTTTTTTTTTTTTTTTTCTCTTCTCATTTTCTTGCTTGTAGAAACGATCTCCAGTCTGTGGTAGGAGGGGCTGGGTCTGAGGAGTGCACAATGCTGCTGAGCTAGAAAGGTAAAGATTTCTGTGTGTTTGAACTGCATCAAAGCAATTAAACCTCCCATATGAGTCTTCCCCTGTTCCTTTGCCTGCCCCAGGTGAGCAAGCCTTCCAGCATGGCTGGGTCTGTGGTGACCCTGGTCATTCCTGTAGCGCTTGCGAGAGCAGCCCTGAGATGGTTTGAGGCCTCACTCTCCTCCTTTTCAGAGTGAGGCTGTTAAAATTTCAGACAGGCCGAATCGCATCGAGGCAGAACCACCCAGAGCCCACAAGTAGCTAATTATTTTTTTGTCAGGGTCCAAATTTCTTGCTCAAGGTCTAGACTCCAGAGGAAAGTAATAAACAACCAAACAATCCCACCACCAACGACACACCACCAGCAGTAAAGACAAAGATTTGGGGGTCTGTTCAAGAGTGTCCGGCGGTCCAGATTTGGCCTGTTGTCCACCTGTTGACCACCTCTGCCTGAAACATGCATGACAGGCCCTTTAACCTGGCTTCCCGCTTTCTTCCCCAGCCATTAGGGATCTGTGAGCATAAGTAGTGTGAAAAGCCCTGATGCATGAACATAGCAAAATCTGATCTAAGCCCTCCCTTGGTCTCACGTTCCGCTTTCATTCTGGATTGTTGTATTAGGAGTCACAGGATGGACCTGGCGCTGGTTATATTTTTGTTCCACATTCACATTTAATACATTTCCATTTCTAAAGCTGCATTTCCGGCATTACCATATCTTGTCTTCCTGCCTGCAGCTTGTGGCTTCCCTGTCTCTGCGCTGGTCACATGGAAGTGCTCATGCTACGGAAAGTGGAATTAGTAGGTAAGCTAAAAACCAGACATGTTCTGGGCTGAAATGTCTGTTCCTCTCCACACCCCAGCCCTGCTTCAGAGAAACTAGAGTGTCCCAAACCCAACGCCCACTTTAAAAAAACAAAAAGAAACCCTTGGAGCTTGATGAGCAGAATGGTATGGGCTCAGTCAGAACTCCTGAGTTGGTTTTGAGCAGTGCCCCAGAATGATGCTTTGCTGCATGTAAAATGGGGACCTGAGGCTTTGACCACTTGGCATGTCCTCAAGGGGTGGGATCATGTTCTAAGCATCCGGCTTCAGCTCTCAGGGTGCAGGTCCCAGCAGAGTGGGTTCCGCTCCCTACTCTCCAGGCAGGTCAGCTGATCTCTGTGCAGGTTAATGTGTGCCTCCTTCAGACAGTGCCACAGAACTAACCCTCTCTTGGGAACAGGCCGAGGCTGCACTGATTCCACCCTTGCCTGCTCTATAGTGTCACTCGCTTTAGGGTGGCTGCCTGCCTTAGGAGTGAGTGATGCACGTGTGACTTGTAAAACACTTTGAGACGACAAGGGCATAAATATCTCAGAAGCATCCTATGACCGACCTGCCTGGTTAAGTAGATTCTCCATCATCTTCCACTAACTAATCTGACTCTTTTTTTTTTTTTTCTCTTCTCATTTTCCTGCTTGTAGAAACGATCTCCAGTCTGTGGTTGGAGGGGCTGGGCCTGAGGAGTGCACAATGCTGCTGAGCTAGAAAGGTAAAGATTTCTGTGTGTTTGAACTGCATCGAAGAAATTAAACCTCCCATATGAGTCTTCCCCTGTTCCTTTGCCTGCCCCAGGTGAGCAAGCCTTCCAGCATGGCTGGGTCTGTGGTGACCCTGGTCATTCCTGTAGCGCTTGCGAGAGCAGCCCTGAGATGGTTTGAGGCCTCACTCTGCTCCTTTTCAGAGTGAGGCTGTTAAAATTTCAGACAGGCGGAATCGCATCGAGGCAGAACCACCCAGAGCCCACAAGTAGCTAATTATTTTTTTGTCAGGGTCCAAATTTCTTGCTCAAGGTCTAGACTCCAGAGGAAAGTAATAAACAACCAAACAATCCCACCACCAACGACACCACCACCACCAGTAAAGACAAAGATTTGGGGGTCTGTTCAAGAGTGTCCGGCGGTCCAGATTTGGCCTGTTGTCCACCTGTTGACCACCTCTGCCTGAAACATGCATGACAGGTCCTTAACCTGGCTTCCCACTTTCTTCCCCAGCCATTAGGGATCTGTGAGCATAAGTAGTGTGAAAAGCCCTGATGCATGAACATAGCAAAATCTGTACTAAGCCCTCCCTTGGTCTCACGTTCCGCTTTCATTCTGGATTGTTGTATTAGGAGTCACAGGATGGACCTGGCGCTGGTTATATTTTTGTTCCACATTCACATTTAATACATTTCCATTTCTAAAGCTGCATTTCCGGCATTACCATATCTTGTCTTCCTGCCTGCAGCTTGTGGCTTCCCTGTCTCTGCGCTGGTCACATGGAAGTGCTCATGCTACGGAAAGTGGAATTAGTAGGTAAGCTAAAAACCAGACATGTTCTGGGCTGAAATGTCTGTTCCTCTCCACACCCCAGCCCTGCTTCAGAGAAACTAGAGTGTCCCAAACCCAATGCCCACTTTAAAAAACAAAAAGAAACCCTTGGAGCTTGATGAGCAGAATGGTATGGGCTCAGTCAGAACTCCTGAGTTGGTTTTGAGCAGAGCCCCAGAATGATGCTTTGCTGCATGTAAAATGGGGAGCTGAGGCTTTGACCACTTGGCATGTCCTCAAGGGGTGGGATCATGTTCTAAGCATCCGGCTTCAGCTCTCAGGGTGCAGGTCCCAGCAGAGTGGGTTCCGCTCCCTACTCTCCAGGCAGGTCAGCTGATCTCTGTGCAGGTTAATGTGTGCCTCCTTCAGACAGTGCCACAGAACTAACCCTCTCTTGGGAACAGGCCGAGGCTGCACTGATTCCACCCTTGCCTGCTCTATAGTGTCACTCGCTTTTGGGTGGCTGCCTGCCTTAGGAGTGAGTGATGCACGTGTGGCTTGTAAAACACAGACGACAAGGGCATAAATATCTCAGAAGCATCCTATGACCGACCTGCCTGGTTAAGTAGATTCTCCATCATCTTCCACTAACTAATCTGACTCTTTTTTTTTTTTCTCTTCTCATTTTCCTGCTTGTAGAAACGATCTATGGTTGGAGGGGCTGGGCCTGAGGAGTGCACAATGCTGCTGAGCTAGAAAGGTAAAGATTTCTGAGTGTTTGAACTGCATCAAAGAAATTAAACCTCCCATATGAGTCTTCCCCTGTTCCTTTGCCTGCCCCAGGTGAGCAAGCCTTCCAGCATGGCTGGGTCTGTGGTGACCTTGGTCATTCCTGTAGCGCTTGCGAGAGCAGCCCTGAGATGGTTTGAGGCCTCACTCTCCTCCTTTTCAGAGTGAGGCTGTTAAAATTTCAGACAGGCCGAATCACATCAAGGCAGAACCACCCAGAGCCCACAAGTAGCTAATTATTTTTTTGTCAGGGTCCAAATTTCTTGCTCAAGGTCTAGACTCCAGAGGAAAGTAATAAACAACCAAACAATCCCACCACCAACGACACACCACCACCAGTAAAGACAAAGATTTGGGGGTCTGTTCAAGAGTGTCCGGCGGTCCAGATTTGGCCTGTTGTCCACCTGTTGACCACCTCTGCCTGAAACATGCATGACAGGCCCTTAACCTGGCTTCCTGCTTTCTTCCCCAGCCATTAGGGATCTGTGAGCATAAGTAGTGTGAAAAGCCCTGATGCATGAACATAGCAAAATCTGTACTAAGCCCTCCCTTGGTCTCACGTTCCGCTTTCATTCTGGATTGTTGTATTAGGAGTCACAGGATGGACCTGGCGCTGGTTATATTTTTGTTTCACATTCACATTTAATACATTTCCATTTCTAAAGCTGCATTTCCAGCATTACCATATCTTGTCTTCCTGCCTGCAGCTTGTGGCTTCCCTGTCTCTGCGCTGGTCACATGGAAGCGCTCATGCTATGGAAAGTGGAATTAGTAGGTAAGCTAAAAACCAGACATGTTCTGGGCTGAAATGTCTGTTCTTCTCCACACCCCAGCCCTGCTTCAGAGAAACCAGAGTGTCCCAAACCCAACGCCCACTTTAAAAAAAAACAAAAAACCCCTTGGAGCTTGATGAGCAGAATGGTATGGGCTCAGTCAGAACTCCTGAGTTGGTTTTGAACAGTGCCCCAGAATGATGCTTTGCTGCATGTAAAATGGGGATCTGAGGCTTTGACCGCTTATAATACAGTAACTGGTCCCATTTTGGCACTCATCTCAGGAGTGTGTGTTAACCCCAGTGTGCTGGCCAGGTTCCACCATGGGAAATTCCAGGAAGGCACAATGTAAATAAGGCTTTGGCTACACTTGCACTTCAAAGCGCTGCCGCGGCAGCGCTTTGAAGCGCTAAGTGTAGTCAAAGCGCCAGCACTGGGAGAGAGCTCTCCCAGCGCTGTCGTACTCCACCTCCCTGTGGGGAATAACGTACAGCGCTGGAAGCCGCGCTCCCAGCGCTGGGGCTTTGACCACACTGGCGCTTTGCAGCGCCGCAGTTTGCAGCGCTGGAGAGGGTGTGTTTTCACACCCTGCTGCAGCGCTGCAAATTTGTAAGTGTAGCCAAGCCCTAAGCCTGTAATGTCAGTGACGTTATTCTTCCCCCAAACTGTTGTATTGCTGATGGAAATGAGCTGCTGCGTATTAGTGCTGCAGGTAATCACTATATAAAATTCACACCCATGTTTGGGTCTTTGGGGTTCAGATGATGCAGCATAAATGCTGTTGATCATTAGAAGTAGGAATCACGAGACTGCAGCCTTAGTTATGAATGCACTGATCTGTGGCAACGTCCATATGAATAAATATATCAGCTTGTGAGAGTCTGGGTGGCTGATGCCGCTTGCCACAGCATCTATTTCTATTGTTTAAATGGTGCTGTTTTCCTTGAATAAGAGGATCTATTGTGTGCTTGACAGGCCAAGTTCTTTCCCGCAAGCCTTCCAGCATGGCTGGGTCTGCCTCGTGACCCTGCTCATTCCTGTAGAGCTTGCAAGAGCAGACCTGAGATGGTTTGAGGCCTTGCTCTGCTCCCACTTCGGAGTGAGGTTATAGAAATTTCAGACACTCCTAGGCAGCGCACAGGAGCATGGAGATCCCAAAGCAAAGGGCGGGGTGATATTCTTTAGAGTAAATCTGTGGATTGAATCTGTCGGATGGAGTAATAATCCTGAGACGATAGCTCCTTGTGAAAGGATCCTCTGAAACACCATTTCTCAAATGTGGCCACCAGTGGATTTTTTTGCAGCCATGACAGCCTCCAAAGAGCCCCAACAATTGCTGAGATGTTAAGTATTAAAGTTGTCTTGTGAATGCCATGAATCATAATGTGCACTCATGCCCTTCTAAATATTACAGTACAGTGCAGGGAGAACTGAACTGCGTAGGGGTGGTTTTCTTTCAAGTCACAAAGTATATTCATTGGCTAATAACTATGTTTACATGTCGCACTACTGTAGCTCCGTAAGCGGCTATTGGCCAGCATCCTTGGCAAGATCACTGTGTGGTGTTTGGGTAGGTTGAGATTGTTCGTGGCAGATGGCGAAAGAGTTAAAAATAGAAATGGATATCAGAAAGGTTTTCAAACCACCAGTGCCAGAAAATGCCCCTGCATGTGATGCAGAGATGGTCCCGGAGGAGCTACCTGCTGCTAAGAAAAGCAGAACGTGGAAGGAAGAAAATCGAAAATTTCAGGAGCAGTGGGAGATGCGGTTTCTTGTGCTTCTCAAGCCATCCCATTCCACTTCTGAGCAAGTTGCGGTGTGTGCTGTTTGTAAGAAGGAAATTCGTCAAATTAAAATGTACGCAATGCAGCGTCACTATAAGACTCATGCAGAGGAAGTTGAACAGAATTACCGTGGTGAGTTTCAGAGGCGCAAGCTGTTAAATGATGCAAAAACCGAGCTCGAAAGACAACAGCGACTGCCCAGAGATTTCCTGAAGAAAGCAGATCAGATCTGGGTGGCTACTATTAAAGCGGCTCTGCTTTTGGGGCAAGCAAGGAAATCTCTCGACGACGGAGAACTCGTGAAGAAAATTGTTCTGGCCGTTCAACCAGAAAATACGCTTTTCAGAGAGCTACCACTGAGCAACGACACGTTACAGAGGAGCACAAGAGATCTAGCGAACTTTCTACAAAACGAACTAGCCGAGAAAGTCGCAGCGAGCCCTTTCTACAGCCTGTGCTTGGTTGATAGCCTGGATGTCATGAAGAATCCCCAGATAATCGTCTGCGTTCGCTTTTTTGACTCTTCTCACTGTTGTTTTATCGAAGGCGTTTTATGTCAGGTGAGCCTCACAGATAGGCCAACTGGCAAACATGTTTTTCGGTGTGTTCAGGCAAGAATGCAGGAATGCCGGGTTAGCTTTGACAATCTGTGCGGCTTGACAGCAGATGGGGCAGTGGCCAGGCAAGGTGCCCAAGCAGAGGTGTTGAATTGCTTCCAAGAAAGCTGCCCTCAGAAACTTTTTCTGTTTCGCTGGTTTGTCCACCAAGAAGTACTTGCCAGCAAGGCTTCAATGGAAAGTATGGATGAGGTCGAATCCATAGTGAAAAAGTGCATCCGTGCCGTGAACACCAGCGGTGTCAATAAAGAGAGATTGACAACTCTGTGGGCCACGGGCTCTGAGACACACAAGGTGCTGCTGAATAACAACCTGGTCCACTGGCTTAGTTTTAATGACAATGTACAGTGGCTGTTTGAGCTCCGGGGAGAGCTCATTGAGGTTTTGAACACAGTTTCGCCGGAACTGTCCCAAAAGCTACAAGATCCAGAAGTACGTGGTTGTTTGCTCTTTTTGAAGGAGTTTTTACCAAAGCTTGCGTCCTTGAACCTGGAGCTCCAGATACCTCAGCTAACAATATTTGACCGCGTTGAAGTAATTCATACATTCCGAATGACCATCGCTGACATCGTCCAGCAACTACAAGAGAAACGGGACTTTTCCGTTTTTTCTGAGCTTAGTGGGTTTCTCAGCTGTCAGGATGAGCACGTGCAGCGCAAGGTCGGCTCAGCTGTAACCAAATACCTGCGTAGCCTCTTGGAAGATCTTGAAAATTGTTTCAGCGAGGGACACTTTTTCCGTCAGTACACTTTTGTGACGGACCCATTCAGCAATTCTGGTTCAGGGTTTTTGGCAGCAGACAAACTAGCGGCCTTGCAAGACCGATTAGCTTCCTTTGCCTCTTTGGATTTAAGGAATCTCCAGTATCTCATGGTGCACATGCGCAATAATGCAAGGCTGAAAACATACTTCAGTCAGCCCGGTGTTACAGTGCAGCAGTTCTGGCTCAAAGTGTACCTGTCTGAGGACACCTACAGGCCTCTAGCTAAAATTGCTCTGCTTTTCTTGTCCCTGTTTTCAACTACGGTGCTGTGTGAGAGGGCATTTGGTGCACTGCACTGTCTGAAGAGCAAGTACCGAAACGGCCTCACTGATGCTAACCTGGAAGCTTCCCTTCTAGTTTCACAGGAGACCCGAGATCCTGCCGACTTCCCATTCCAAGAGCTGCTGAACTTCTGCAGGTAGTCTGAGCCACACCGTGGCTGTGTTAATGAAATTAAAGTTCTGGGGTTTATCACCCTGTATTGGTAAAGGACAGTACGACAGGATTGTTTGTTACTACTATTATTGCTAGATCGGACTGATCTTTTTTGTCCAGGAAAGAGAACGTTTGCACATATTTGCAGATTTTTTTTTTCATTATTTGGACTTTTAATTATGTCAAGGCATTTTTCAGTGTCGTTCCAAACTGTTGTACAGACATCCACCTTTCACCAAAAAAGACAGGAATGTGCCACGCACCTTATTAGTGTTCTGTTGTGCTGAGCTCCAGTAAAGGATAGAGACGGCTGGGCATTATTTTTATTATTGAGTCTGAAGAAGGGAAGGGGAAGAAAAAAACCCTACATAAATAAATGACAGTGCCTGGGATCTGTGGCTGTGCGTACTTGTTTTTCCTAAAGTTAGTCAAGTGTTTTAGGAAAAATTGTCAGAGTGGCCAGCAGCAGGAGCGAGAGTGGCTGGGATCTAGTGGGAAATGGTTCCCTCCAGTTGCAGTATTTAGGTTTCCCCCTTCCCTTGGGGAAGTTATTCGACAGGCCAGTTGCCGGGAAGCTTGAGCTAGTCCTAGGTCTCTGCACTGCAGTCCGGGAGATCTGCCTTTGATCACCTGTCTCTCGCTTCCTGAGGTGGTGGAGGCAGCACTTCCCCCACATGGGTATAAATTTGGGGCGAGGAGCCAGGAACCTCTGAATTTTAAAACCAGCTGCCTGGCTGACTGTGGGCAGGCCTCTTAGTGTGCCTCGGTTTCCCTTTCTGAACCATTGGGGATAACACTGCTTTTCCGGGGGGGGTTGTGGGGATTACCTGGAAGATAGCTGAGCACCAGCTGTTTCCACTGTAGCAGCCCCTCTGACCTGTTGCCAGAGCACTGTTGAGATGCTGCAGTGTCCTGGCCTAAGTTCCCTCTAAGCTGCGTGGGAGTCCTCTTTCCCTGCCGCAGCCCCGGGACAGCCTACACCCAAACCCCTCATCCCTGGCTCCACCCCAACCCTCTGCCCCAGCTCTGAGCTCCCCCCCACACCTCGAACCCCTCATCCCCAGCCCCACCCCAGAGCCCGCACATGGGGCGGCTCCAGGCCCCAGCACGCCAAGCGCGTGCTTGGGGTGGCAAGCCGCGGGGGGCGCTCTGCCGGCGCCGCGAGGGCGGCAGACAGGCTGCCCTTGGCGGTTTGCCTGCGGATGGTCCGCTGGTCCCGCGGCTTCGGTGGACCTCCCACAGGCAAACCGCCGGAGGCAGCCTGCTTGGGGCGGCAAAATCCCTAGAGCCGCCCCTGGCCCGCACCATTAGCCAGAGTCCACATCCCCCCCCCCCCACACCTCTGTCCCAGCCCTGAGCCCCCTCCCACACTCCAAACCCCTCAGCCCCACCCCAACCACATGAATGTTGTTAAGTGCACTGATACGAAGGTCATGTGTCACACACACCCTCCATACTGGTGCACAGAGCAAAATTCATTCTGCACATGAACATAAAAAATGAGAGGAAGTGCTGGTCCTGGCCCGCACGCTGGTGGCCGCATGGAGCGAGGCGGGAGAGTTGGTCTCTCAGCTGAGCTGGTCCTTGGTCTTTCGTGTTCAGTGAGTTAGGATCACCCTGACGATGGTCAAAGCTGCAGCTGTCTAATGACCGTTCCTGCTTTCTCCTTTGCAGTCCCGGACCTGACAGCAGCCACGCTGGCCCCAGATCTGTCTAGTTAGTGACATGCCAGGAGGAGTGACCTCAGCTGGGGAATCCTCTGAGGCATGGGAGGTCCTGCTTAAAGCACCTGGCATAGTCATAACCTCCTCCTCCATAGTGTTGGATAAGAATTGGGGATGGCCCCTGCTCTTTCTGGGGGGCACGGCCAGAGTCTGGTTCTTAAAGCCCTTTGCATGTGATGAGTGGCCTTGTTTGAACCCTCTGGGGTTAGACAACCACCCCTCCCATTCAGAGCCTTTCCAGGAGTGGCCCCTAGCCCATGCCACTCACTGCCTCTGAGCACCTCCCCATTGGGCTGTTCTTCAAATAGGCGAGAGGCTGGCGGAGGGCAGTAGCTGCGGTGTTCCCCGGCCCAGCCTCCCGCTGGGCCGATCAGTGATAGTTAAGGGGTTGGTGTGACCGATGGAGCCCACACCAGCCTGGGCCCTTCCTAGGGGGGAGAGCACCTCAGCCTGGGCTGCCAGCGGCTGTGGGGCCTGAGCTGGATTCTCAGATTAAGAGCAGGCTGGCCCCAGCGTTTTCTGTGATGGGGCTCTTGGCTCTGCGAGAAGTGTCCCCATCCACAGTGGCCGGTGTGTCTCGGCCTTCAGGGCCTGCGGCAAGGTGCCTCCATGGGGAGTTGGTTCTGCCTGGGGGAGGGTATTGAAGGGGGATGAGCCCTGGGGAGGGAGGTGGGCTGTAGCTTTGGTCCTGGCAGGGACACCTACAGCCTTGCCTTACCCACTCCCGCCTGATCCTGGGTTAGCAGCAGCCGCCCTCTTGGTTTCCTTAGTCGGTATCCACGGAACTGTGCCAAGGCCGGGAGGCCTTTCC
Source organism: Mauremys reevesii (assembly GCF_016161935.1). Classification (NCBI taxonomy): domain Eukaryota; kingdom Metazoa; phylum Chordata; order Testudines; family Geoemydidae; genus Mauremys; species Mauremys reevesii. The sequence continues at coordinate 4,326,186 of NC_052624.1, read as the reverse complement.
CGCTGCCATCAGCCAACGCTCCCAGGTGGCTGTTCTGGAGAGAGGTGGCCAGTAGCTGACTAGCCATGACCCCAGGGGGAGCTGTGGGTGCTCAGCAGCACTGAAAACCAGCGCCCCAAAGTCTTACCAGACGCTGCTGCTGTGCTGGGGTCCTGCTCCCCCTGTGCCCTGCTGCGTTGAGCCAGAGGCTGGGCCGGCCCCCGGAGTCAGCACTCAGATGAGGGGAATACGCCAAGAGCTGGGTCGTCTTCCCAGTATTTCCTGTGGTTCTGCTCTGCTGTGGAGGGCTGAGGGATGCGTGGGCTCCACTGGCAGCTGATACACCTGCTGGGAAGTTACCTTCCTGCCCTGACTCAGCAGGGAGCTCCACCATGCTGCAGTACTTGGATGCAGGTTTAATGCTCCCCAGAGCAGAGCTGCAGCCCCAGACGGCTCGGTCGGTGGGTGTTCTCGGCTCCCCGAGTGTGGTGCTCCGCAAGGAACGCGCCGTGACCTCGTCCACTGCTGCTTGAGTATCACCCCAGGGGCTCGTGCCCTTCGTGTTCCTTACCTGCTCCCCAAACCGTCTTTCCCCATCACCACTCTGGCAGCTTCCTGTTCTACTGGAGCTGGCCCCGAAGGGCGGCTTGCTTCCTCCCAGCGTTGGCTGCATTTCAGATGGGTGTGTGGTCACAGTTCTCCCCTGCTCATGTAGCCTGCAGCGTTTCCTTACATGGGCAGGTACTGACATTAACGAGATGTGATTTGTTCTTTGGTGCGGCTGCTGGGTGAAAAGGAGCCATCGCTCACCATGCTGGGGTCACGGCTGCTGGGCCTCAAGGAAGCAGCATGGACTGAGTGCAGGTGTGGAAATAGGGACTTGGTTCCAGGGGTGAAAGTAAAATTGAACTCTTACCAGTAGGGGGGCTGCCTCTGTGCCCCTCCCCCGGAAGGGGCAGGGCCTCTGGTGGAAGGGGGCAGGGCTGGGGGTCAGCATCCCCCAGCCAGCCCCTCCGGGCTGCCTGGCCACACCACCTGGGGCTCCAGCCGCTGCTGCAGCAGCACTTTAAAGTCAGCTGTACAGGCCATTACCGGCGGCCCCTTTTTACCAGTACGCCATTCCGACCCGTACCGCCTGCCTTTACCCCTGCTTGGTTCTGAGTTCCAGTCCCAGCGCTGCTGGGGCCTGTCTCCTTGGGCAGGTCCCTGCGGGCGCGACTACGCATGCTGCAGGCCTGTCCTTCCCTCTGCGGCTGCTCAGCACGTCTGGCAGGCAGCTGCTTGGCTCCCCCGGGCCGGTGGAATGGCTGCGGAGCGTGCTGGGAGAAGGACACCGCTCAGACCCAAGGTGGAAAAGGGCCCCGCATGCTGTTAGGTCATCTGTCTAATCCCTCCCCTGGCGCTGTGAATGCGCTACACCCCTGCTGCTCTCTGCAGTGCGATTCAAAGACCAGCCAGCAGAGGGAGCGCAGGCAGGGAATACACGGAAAGAGGAAGTTGCTACAAATGTCTTAACCTCAAGCACTTCTGTAAATAAAAATACCCTTCGGAGGGTAGCGGTGGTAGCTGCGGCAGGGTCTGCAGCTGTGGGAACCGGTAATGGGGACCCTTGGTCCTGGAGTGTCCCCCATGGCCCACTAAAGCACCACCTTTGCATCTCTGCCTCAGTTTCCCCAAGTGGGCGGCAATAAGTCCAATGAGGCTTATTTATATTGAACTGTGCCCCTTGGGGGCTCTGCTTTGTCTGATCCCCGGGTGGAGCATTGTACAAAGAAGCATCCCCCAAGCAGCTCCAGCTGGAAGGGGTGTGGGGCTGAGTTAACCTCAGTCCAGGTCCCTTACCAGCAGGCCCCTCTTGTCATCAGCAGGGGAGGGGTCTCCTCTTGGGTCACGGTCCCTACAGAGATTAAAGTGCAAGGACCTTCCAGACAGCCCGTGATTCCCGTGCTCCGGGGCTTTTGCTGCCACCTGGTGAAGGCCTTCGGGGGGGGGGGGGGGCAGACTCTGCTGAGACTCGCTGTTCAGAGTGCCCCCTGTTCGGAGCCCTCTGTCTCCCCCAGCAGCATTCTTGTGTGGGGCCTTTTTCTGGGGCGCCCCCTCGGGAGCTTTGTGTGGCCCAGGGACTGTTCCTTGCCCCAGGAGCCTCCCTCCTCTTAGGTTCCCCCCCACAGGCATAGCCTGGCCGAGGTAGGCTGAGCCCCTGCCCCTTTCAGAGGGTCAGCTACCCTCTGTCAGACCCCTCTGTGGCCTCACGTTTGAACAAATCCTTGTAAGCCAGCGCTCTAGCCATGGGCCCACCCACTGCCTGGGCCCGTTGGGATATTCTGCTGTGCAAGGCAGAAACAGTCCTCGGTGGCTGTCCTGCAGTGGGAAAGGACAAAGCAACCTGAGCCCCAGCCACTGCCCTTCTCTCAGGCCACCGCTGCCAGGCCACTCGCAATCCCCACGAGTCCAGGTGCCCTCTGCTGCTGCCCACTCAGCAGGTCTTTCCTCGGGGAGCTGGCGGGCAGGAAGGCGGAGAGGCAGGGCAGGACACTGCACTGCTTTGGGTTGGCTGGCAGTGCCCTTGAACTGAGGGCCTGTGTAGGTGGCTTAGCCAGCCCGGCCATTGAAATGAAAAAACCCAAAGTGAGAGGGTTACTCAGTCCCTGAACACAGTGCCAGGGCTGGGTGCCCGCTGCTGCTGCTGGCAGTGGGGCATAGTGCAAACAGGACATTCCCTGCCCAGATGCTGCTTGCTGAGTTCCAGCGCTGACTGGCCCCGCAGGCTCCTTTGTCGGGTCCGTTTTCCGGGTTGGCGCAGGTCTCAGGCTGCTGCATGCAGGGATGGCAAAGCAACTCGGGGTCAGCGGCGTCGGGCGAATGATGGCTGCCCTGCTGCGCGGGTGATTTCCCTCCTCGGTTGATGCTCAGAGCTCTGTCGTTCCCATGGACCTGCCACGGCATCGTCTCACCTGGATGGACTGGTGCCTCTGTCCCTGCGCCCTGGTGATGTGTCCCCGCTGACGCATGCTGCGAGCCCCCAAGGATCACACAGGATTAGTTTACACGCTAGCCAAGCCGACCTGTACCATGGAACCCATTGCTCCGCCTGGCGCTGGAATGAGGGTGCTGCCCACACCTGTTCTGTGGGACTCAGGAGCGCCCCCTAAAGGCCAGTGTGTGTGCGGTAAGCGTGGCACCCAAGGAGCTGAGAAGGTAAGACTCTGGTAGTGCATGTTAAGCCAGAGGTGGGCATGGGCGATTTCTCATCACTTGTGTGACGTCCCCAAGGGAAAAGCCCACCTGGCAGTGACCAAAACCTCCCTGACCCCCAGGAAACCCCCAGGGATCATGCTCCCCTCCCCTTCCAGGAAGGCTTTGGCAGAGGCTGCAGCAGTTGGGCCAGTTAGCCCCGGGGCGGGCAGGCAGGATGCCCTGCGGTCCCATCCGAGCATGTAAGTGGCTCTGGTGCTGGGAGGAAGTGATGTCACCCGGCCACAGGCCGGGCCCAGGAGTTGCACGATGACAAAGCAGGGAGAAGTGAGAGATGAGCAGCCAGCCCAGCATGGTTTCCACTGCAGCTATTTCAGGGTAGCAGCATGAATGCGAAAACCCGCTGCTCTACCTCCAGTGGGCAGGGCAGAGTCTGGGCATGCTGCCCCCAACACCCAGCAATGGGGGGGGAATCTCATCCCTGCTCCACAGCCCCCTGCTGTCCTAGCCCTGACCCCACCCAGCTGGGCCCATGGCCCTGCCTGCTGCCCCACAGCCCCCTGCTGTGCCAGCCCTGACCCCACCCAGCTGTGCCCCCACCCAGCTGTGCCCATGGCCCTGCCTGCTGCCCCACAGCCCCCTGCTATGCCAGCCCTGACCCACCCAGCTGGGCCCATGGCCCTGCCTGCTGCCCCACAGCCCCCTGCTATCCCAGCCCTGACCCCACCCAGCTCTGCCCATGGCCCTGCCTGCTGCCCCACAGCCCCCTGCTGTGCCAGCCCTGACCCCACCCAGCTGTGCCCATGGCCCTGCCTGCTGCCCCACAGCCCCCTGCTGTCCCAGCCCTGACCCCACCCAGCTGGGCCCATGGCCCTGCCTGCTGCCCCACAGCCCCCTGTTATCCCAGCCCTGACCCCCACCCAGCTGGGTCAGTGTCCTGTAGGATTCCTGCTGTGACGGGCTGGATCACAGAACCCACCGTGGGAGCTGCCAAGACTACTGCCCCTGCTTTCCTGCCCTGTCAGCTAAGGACGTCCCTAAGGCAGAGCCCTGCCTGGATTGAGCCAGACCCACTAGCCTGCTGCAAACCCAGACCTGGGTCTGAACCACGTCCCCTAACAGCTGCAGGCTTCACTGAAAGCAGCTCACAGACGTGTTTTTGTTTTTAACACTCAGATACCCAACTCCCAATGGGGTCTAAACCCAAATAAATCTGTTTTACCCTGTGTTCGCCCTCTATAACACTGATGGAGGGATATGCACAGCTGTTTGCACCCGCCCCCCCAGCTATTAACACATACTCTGAGTTAATTAATAAGTAAAAAGTGATTTTATTAAATACAGAAGGTAGGATTTAAATGGTTTCAAGTAGTAACAGACAGAAGAAAGTGAATTTACCAAGCAAAATAAAATAAAACACACCAGTCTATGTCTAATACAGTAAGAAACTGAATACAGATAAGATCCTCGCCGTTTCCAGAATGCTCCTTTTACAGACTAATCTTTTAGTCTGGGCCCAGCAATCACTCACGCCCCTTGCAGACACTGTCCTTTGTTCCAGATTTTTTTTAGGTATCTTTGGGGGTGAAGAAGCTTTTTCTTTGGTCAGCTGAAGACAAAATGCAGAGGTCTCCCCTGGGCTTAAATAGAGTCTCTCTTGGGGGTGGAGACCCCCTCCCCTCTCTTATGCAAAGTCCAGCTCCAAGATGGAGATCTGGAGTCACCTGGGCAAGTCACGTGTCCATGCATGACTCACAGTTTCTTACCAGGGAGCAGCCATGGGTCACATGCTACCTTGAACGTCCTTAATTAGACTTCATATGTGGATTGGTGCATTACAAGAGTCATTGTTTTTTAAGTGTTTCTTGATTAGGTACTTAATTTGCACATTCCTTTCTCCAGGAACTGACCAAAGGCTCGACTAAGGTTATTTAGAAATCAAGCCAGTACACAGCCAATATTCATAACTTCGAATACAAAAGTGATGCACGCATGCAAATAGGATTAACAGATTCAGTAGATCATAACCTTCACAGAGATGTGTTACACGGCGTATGTAGCATAGCACACAGTCTAATTATGTTATATACATAAACATACATAAGAATATTTTCATAAAGCCTCATGGGGGCACTGACCCTCACACCTGCCACTCTCCCAGTGCTGCTCTCTATGCCCAGCTCTGCCTGCTCCAGCCTGGCTGGGGGGCAGGAGTGCAGCTCACTGAAGGCTTCTGGGTAATTACTACAGAGTGAGGGAGATGCAGGAATAGGGGCAGTGAGGAATCCCTCCCCCCAGTGGGCCAGGCTGGGTGGCTCCCGGGGGCTGGGAAGGAACCTGCTCTGCCAGGTTGGGGATCCATCCTGCAGGGCTCCCACATGCCCACCTACAAGGAAAGCTGGCTGGTGGGCCTCCCCAAATCCCCCCATGTTGGGGGGCACTGCCCCTTGCAGAGCACAGCTCCATGGCACACAGCACCCCTGGGTGGGGTCCTGGGCCCTACCCCCTGTCTGCAGGGGAACTTCCCCCCCCCATCACACTAAATGGGGCAGGATTCAGCCCTGCAAGAGATGGGCAGACGGGCACCCAGCCGTGCTTCCTGGTGTCATGTTGGGGCGACGCGGGGTTCCCGCTCAGCCGGGCTAAAACTACGTCACCCCACCCCCCCGGCTGACGCCACTCCCTGCCGCTCAGGCAACCTCCGCACAGGAAGCTGAGCCCCGGCAGCTCGCGGCTGGGTTTTGAAAGTCATCTTTCCTCAGGCTCGTGCTCTCTCCCCCACCGCCCAGCCCCACACGTCCCCTCGCCGTCCCCCAGCAGCATGGCCGAGCAGGAGAGCCTGGAGTTCGGCAAGGCCGACTTTGTCCTCCTGGACCAGGTGACCATGGAGCACTTCATGGAGAACCTGAAGCTGAGGTAACGGGTGCTGGGGTCGGAGCCCCTGGCAGGAAGGCAGAGGGCGGGCAGGTCGGGGCAGCGAGGAGAGCTTGGCCCTGAGGTGCAGTTGGCTTGCACAGGCCTGGAAGGGCCGTAGTAGGTCAGGGTACAGGTGGCAGGTTGCCCAGCTGCAGCAGAAAGCAGGGCTGGTGTTTCAGCAGGAGGCGCTCTGCAGCCCGTCAGCCCCGAGCCTGGCGCTAGGAGGCGCTGTGGTGCCAGAGGGACCATCTCCCCGAGGAGCCAGGCTGCCTAGAACCTGCTGTCTGGCGGGCAGTAAAATTCCCATGGTGCTTTTCTTGCGGGCGAACCCTGGCGTCCGGGCTGAATTCCAGCCTGGGGTTTTACGCTGGGCTGCCGGACTGCCCCCCGGCCGTGCCAGCAGGACGTGGGACCCCTTTGGCACGCCCCGTTTCAAGCTGGTTTTTTAGCCAGGTCACGGTGTGGTGCTAATCCGGGACTGTGCATCCCCCAGCAGAGAGGAGCAAAGCAGCCCCCCTGCAGGTGGGGCGCGTGAAGGGCTTGTGGGATCCTGTCGATCTATACATGTGGGTGGGGGGGAGGCCGGATTAGAGCCCTGCAGCTACAGCATCACATCCACAGATCTCTGCCATGGCAGTTAAAGGAGCGCTCCCTCAGCTAGTGCTTGTAGTAGTCCCTTATACTCTGGGCTGGCTGTGAGAACTGTACAGCACCGAGCACCTGCTCAATACAGAAAAACAGCAAGAGACGGGCCCAAACCTACCCCTGAAGGCTGGGGAAGCGCCAGTCTGGGTCTGGACTGGTCTTTCTCTCCTCATATGGGATGTTACACACTCCGGCAGGGGGAGGGGTGTCCTAAACGTTACTGCCTCTGATGTGGGAAGGCAGAAATCTTGTCCTCTCTAGGCAGCTGCTCAAAGCAGATGGGGGAAGAACTGGGTGGGGTGGCGGGGCTTGTCCCAGGGCGGGGGAGGGTGTGACAGCTAAGCTGGAGCTTGTGAAGATGAATTTGCCTTGCCGGGGGGCCCAGAGGAGCCAGCCGGGCCTCAGGAGATGCTGAGGGTCCAGGGGGGAGGAAGGCTGTCGGGATAGGCCTGGCGGTGCTAGAGCCGCATGCCGAAGGGTGCTGTGATTGCAAAGACAGAGAGAGCAAGGAGGAGAAACTGCCCTAGGCTGGTCTCCAAAGGCACTGAGCACCCCAAGGTGGGGACAGCCCCTTTCCAGATCAGGCCAGGTAATCCTGTGTGGTAACAGGGACTGTACCCAGTCCCTGGTGAACAAGGGGTTAACTTCCGCCCAGCTGCCGCATCCCCTGGCACGGCTCTCCAGGACACACGGGATCCTCCTGGCAGGCAGGAGGTCACGCCCTGGGCTGGGCTGAGCCCCCAGCAGGACGGGTGGCCTGTTATGTGTAGTGTGGTCGTGTCTGCCGGCCCCAGTGAGGACTGGGGTGTCATTGTGCTGGGAGCTGTACATGTGCCATGAACCAACAGCCGCGTCGCCAGCTGAACTGGCCGGGCCATGGGCCCTACAGCCCCGTCGGCTGTATGTTTCTCAGCCGTTGTTTCTGGTCCCTTTGGGACTGTAACCAACCTCCAGAGCTGAGGTCCCTTGTTGGCAGCATGTTCCTTTGTATCCCCTCCCTTCTGTGTCCCCCTCGGGAGTGTATCTGAGATGCGGCTCTGAGCTCTCCCAGCCCTGGCAAGGCAGTTGGCTGCGAAAGCATCGCAGCTGCAGTTAACAAATCCTCTAACCCCTCCCCTGGGAGGTGTCTCAGTATCATGATCCCCCTTTTATGGATGGGGAAGCTGACACAAGGCCAGGATTTGCCCACGCTCCCACTGTGTGTCTGGAACACCGGTGGGCTCAGAACCCCACCTCACGTGTCCTAGTCTGACCTCTCGGTAAAGCTCTGTCTCCCCAGTCTCTGGTGAAGTGTCCTTTGAGTAGCTTCTGCAGCCCCAGCAATTGGATCGGAGCCAAGGTCCAGCTAGTCCAGAGGATCCTGCCTCTGGCGAGAGCCAGCAGCAGCTGCCTCCGAGGAAGGTGTAAGAACAGTGCAGCAGCTGCGAAGGGATAATCTGTCCCCACCCCCTCCCCCCGCCAGGTCTCAGACCTGACCTCTGAGTTACAGGTTGGCTTCGATCCTGGAGCAGGAGGGGTTCGATCCCTTCCAGATCTCTTTGTAAGCATCAATGGCAAGGCTTCGAAACAGCCAGCCTACGCCTGCCGGCCCTGCTCTGAAATGGTAGGCTTGTTCTCCAGAATCTGTGCTTTCCTTTTTCAAACAAAGGCCTTCTCAAGCTGTTCTGGCTGCAAAGAAAACCTCAAAATCGTGATGCGAGTGTCAGCTGTGCAGAGCTGAGTCTGGCAGAGACTGGCTCAGAGGTGTGAACTTTCCCACTCATCTCGGGCAGCAGATAACTCAGTTGTCCAGGGATGATAATTGATATGGCAACACTTAACTATTTCATCCCCAGTGCAAGGATGGAGCCGGAGGGTTACGGGGATGGGACACTGAGTGCTTCACTGAGTGACAGTGTCTCATTTGGGTGGTGTTGGTTCACTTTTCCCACTCAGGGAGCTAGGCCCAAGGAGCCCAATGTTGCCATGAGGTCCATGATCGGATTTTGAAAATGGCGTCTCATTTTGGTGATGCTGATGGGTGGAGCTTATTTTGGGAGCGGAGCTTGGAAGAGCTCCAATCTGATCCTAGGTGCACTGTGATAACATTGGAAGTTCTCCATAACCTCCCCCCGCTTAAAATGGCCTCAACAACGTCCTGTGGCCAGGAGTTCCACTGGCTCATTATGCTTGGTGTGAACATGTGTTTCCTCGCATCTGTTTTGGATTTGCCACATTTCAGTCTCTTGCTCTTGTGTCGTGAGGCAGGGAGGACAGCAGCTCCCCATCTAGCTTCTCCATACCAGGGGGTCAGCCATACATGACACACTCAAAGGCACCACCGTTAATACTGCCTTAAGCATCATCCTTGTTGGTTTTGCTAAGGCGGCTCCTTGCCTGCCTGATGCTCTGGCTGAGCTGCTGGGCAGCTGATTGTCCCCACTATTATATTTCCCATAGAAAGGGAATGTCCCAGCCATAGAATCCAGGTGTCAGTAACGTGTCATCATCCCACCCAAGCTGGCTTTAGGATTTTGGGGGGATAGATCATCTCCCTTCCTTCCCTCCAACCCGCCCCTCCCCACACACACATCCGCTCATCCTCTTCCTCTAAACTCAGCCAGATCCTTGTGCTTTCCTCCTTGGACCAGGGGCTGCCCTCGGGATGCCTTCATTTCTTCTCTGGGCTCCCCCACCAAACCGGCACTGCTGTCTGTGCCGATGTCCCACCGGCTCCATCGGGGCTCACTGCCACCCATGACTCCTGTGTGGCCACCCTGAGCGAGAGGCACTGCAGGGGCTGGGCGCTCTGCACAGGGCAGCCAGCCCTGGAAAAACAGCTAGGCACTGGGCTGGACTTGGTGGGACGCAACGGCCCTGTGTTACGTCCTGGCTAGTGTGCACCAGACCCGCTCAGCTGTGTGTTGGATCACAAGCCCCTCGTACTGCTGCAGCTGAAGGAGATCCTCCCTGGCTCAGGGCACTGAGCATCTTTGAGTCTCAGGTCTCCTGGGACAGAAGAGGTGCACTCTGGTTAGAGATGGGAGTGCAGCTAGGGTCAGGAGCTAATGAGGCTTGGAAGCCAGGAAGGGGCTACTCAGAGCAACCGGACACACCGGGAGCAGGAGGTGGGCTTCTGGTGAGGAGCTTAAAGGAGGAGCCCTGTGGGCAATCGGGAGGAATTGCCCACAGCAGGGAGGCAAGGGAGTGCTTGCTGGACCAGGTGACCGGGGAGCTCCCTGGATAAAGGGCCAGAAGGTGAAGGACCTGGGACAGGGAGATCTGTTACCCAGACTATGGGGCCCGTGTCTCGAGCCGGGCACAGGAGAGTTAGCCGTGCATGGTAGCAGCGTGTGGGTGCAGTGATGGCTGCCACTGTGGAGTGCCGGGGCTCGTCTCCAGATTGCTTGTGGCGTTGGCCAAGACATCCAGGTCAGCACCCGGCTCTCACTTCTCTCCCAGTGCCTGTCCCCCTGCTGAAGCACAGAGCCGGCAGGTGGGGAGCAGCCAGGTTTGCTCTGAGTCACACCCTTCCGGGCTGGCCGAGTTCTCACGGGGAGGGAGTTCCTGGCTCTCCGCCTGTTAACAAGAAAGAGCTGGTTTCCCCACTGCAGAGCAGGCTCCCCCTCCCGACACACGCCTCTCCTGTCTCCTGGGGCCCCCAAGCCATCCTTCTGCGATCCCAAGAATCCTCGGCTCCCCCCTCAATGTCCCAGAAGCCTTTGCACTCCATCGACCTCTCCACATCCCGGAGATGCTGCAGTCCATCAGAATGTGCTGACTGTTCTCCGTGCTAGCCAAGGGCCAGGCCATAGGGACCTAGGCTGGATCTGACCCAAGGCGTGTGTAGTCTGGTCTGGCTCCGGCGCCAGCTGCTTCAGAGGAAGGAGTGAGAAGCCACCACTGCAGGATGTGGGATAAGCCACCTCTGCGTAGCTCTCCTCTGTCCCTGATAGGTCGGCATGCCTGCAAGTGGGACAGCCCCCTCCGTCAGCAACCCCTTGGGTGGATTCGGTGTCTCCTGGGACCTCGCCCGAGGAGCCCACCCTTAGCAACCTCCCACACAGACACACCCCGGGCAGATGGGGCCTCGCAGAACTCAGTCAGGTAGGGGCTCAGAGGCCATGGGGGCAGGCCCCCCATAAGAACCGAGAGACAGCAGATGGCTCCAGGGGGTCAGGAGAGCAGGAACACGCCTGGTGCACCCCGGCTAGGTCTGGTTAGAGATGGGGTCACAGCTGGGGTCAGGAGCATGCCGGTGGTGGCTGGAGACTGGCCTCATGTGTGAAGTGCGGCGCACCATGCGGTAAGGAAGTGCGAATGGGACACCCCGCGATGCCTTGCTAATTTCAAGCACAAAAGGCTGCGTGCAGGGCCATGTGCGAGGCAGGCCGAGGCTGAGGCCAGGCCACCAGAGAATTGCAATGTGAAGCACTTCCAGGCCCCTCATCCGCCCATCCCCTCCTCCCAGGCCCTGGTGGTGGGTGTGGGTTGACTGGTCCCGCTATCCCTCCCTGTTCTCTCAACCCTTTAGAACATAAGAACATAAGAACATAAGAATGGCCGTACTGGGTCAGACCAAAGGTCCATCTAGCCCAGTATCTGTCTACTGACAGTGGCCAATGCCAGGTGCCCCAGAGCAAGTGAACCTAACAGGCAACGATCAAGTGATCTCTCTCCTGCCATCCATCTCCATCCTCTGACGAACAGAGGCTAGGGACACCATTCTTACCCATCCTAGCTAATAGCCATTTATGGACTTAGCCACCATGAATTTATCCAGTCCCCTTTTAAACATTGTTATAGTCCTAGCCTTCACAACCTCCTCAGGCAAGGAGTTCCACAAGTTGACTGTGCGCTGCGTGAAGAAGAACTTCCTTTTATTTGTTTTAAACCTGCTGCCTATTAATTTCATTTGGTGACCCCTAGTTCTTGTATTATGGGAATAAGTAAATAACTTTTCCTTATCCACTTTCTCAACATCACTCATGATTTTATATACCTCTATCATGTCCCCCCTTAGTCTTCTCTTTTCCAAGCTGAAGAGTCCTAGCCTCTTTAATCTTTCCTCGTATGGGACCCTCTCTAAACCCCTAATCATTTTAGTTGCCCTTTTCTGCCCTTTCTTCCTGCCACCCATCTCACTGGCCCTGCAGGGACCCCCAGCCAGCAGCCAGGAGCACAGAGCTAACAGCATGACGCACCCACACACCTCGCCTGACGTGTGGCTGCCAGTTCTCAGTGTGTTCGTGCCAACCTCTCCCCTGCCGCTGTGACGGAGCGAGCTCGTCTAGCTGCACCCAGCTATTGTCGATCCCTAATGCCTTGGATTAACCCACCCCACGACGTGTACCCCACCTGCCCAGTGACTGCAGCTCAGAAGGCCCCTCCTCCCAACCAGCAGGGCTAGAACCATTTTTAAAGGGGAGCTCAGCTCCCATGGGAATGGGGTGCCCCTTCCGCATGCCTGGTGGAGCACTGCCCGCTGCTGGGTTAGGAGCAGGGACACCGGGATGAGCGGTACCGAGGTGCCAAACAGGGAGCGTGGTACCAATCCCCACAGAACCGCAGACCCATGGCAGCTGGGGCAGTCTCGACCCAGTGGCCGGCTCTGACTCAGTGAGGTCGCTGGCTGTTCCTCCGGGCAGGGATGGAGGGGCCAGCCGTGAGTGCAGTGACCCGGTGTGAGCCCGAGGCTGGCTCTGGAGTTCGGCCTAGGAATGCTGCTGATCAGGGAGTGGGGTAGTGGGTCAGTGAATGGGGCCGAGCTCTGGAGAGGGGAACGTGGGAATTGCCAGGCTGGATCAGAGCAGGGTCCAGCCAGCCCAGAACCCTGTTGCCAGCAGAGCCGGAGCCAGCTGCTTCACGGGAAGGTACAAGAAGCCCTGTTGGCAGTATACGTCCATCAGGGAGTCTAGCAGCGCCCTGCGGGGTGGCTGTGCCGTAGGGGGCGCGGCTCCGTGGGTCAGACGGGCAGTGCCCTGCGGGGTGGCTGTGCCGTAGGGGGCGCTGCTCCGTGGGTCAGACGGGCAGTGCCCTGCGGGGTGGCTGTGCCATAGGGGACACTGCTCCGTGGATCCGATGGGCAGCGCCCTGCAGGGTGTCTGTGCCCTTGGGGGCGCTGCTCCATGGATCCAACTGGCAGTGTCCTGCGGGGTGGCTGAGCCATAGGGGGCGCTACTCCTTGCATCCGACGGGCAGTGTCCTGCGGGGTGGCTGTGCCATATGGGCACTGCTCTGTGGGTCAGATGGGCAGTGCCCTGCAGGGTGGCTGTGCCATATGGGCGCTGCTCTGTGGGTCAGATGGGCAGTGCCCTGCAGGGTGGCTGTGCCATATGGGCGCTGCTCTGTGGGTCAGATGGGCAGTGCCCTGCAAGGTGGCTGTGCCATAGGGGGTGCTGCTCCATAGCCTGGCAGGGCAGTGCCGCGCAGTGGGGGTATGAAGCTGTTGGAAGGCAAAGCTCCAGGGACAGCTCTTGTTCTGGGGCGATGCAAGAGGCCGTGTGGCCGCGGCGTTTCCCTTGTAGCCTGAGTGGGTTTGGTCCCTGCAGGTTTGAGATGGGGCGGATTTACACCTACATCGGGGAGGTGGTGGTCTCCATGAACCCCTACAAGCAGACGCAGCTCTACGGGAAGGACGTGATCGAGCAGTACCAGGGCCGAGAGCTGTACGAGCGGCCGCCGCACCTCTACGCCGTGGCCGACGCCGCTTACAAGGCCATGAAACGCCGAGCCAAAGACACCTGCATCGTCATCTCAGGTCTGAGTGGGCGGGGGCAGCCGGAGCTCCTCTGTCTGTCCATCCGTCCGTCCATCCGTCCCACACACGTACTCACGTAGGAGCATGTATCCCGGCTCCTGCTTCCTCTGAGATTTTTGTCAGCGCCAGCCCTTGGCGCATCGCTCCGACATGCTGGACCCCCACCCAGCTCTGCTGAGCACCTCCACCCCGGCCCAGTGCCCCCTGCTGCCCCTGTCCTGTGCGATCTGAGGCCCATTCTGCAGCTGCCCCAGCTAGACCAGCCCTCGACCCCACCTCCCCCTGGAATTCTAGTCTTGGCTCCCTCCTGAGCTGGAACCCCCAAGTAGCTGGAGTCATCTGGGGCGGCTTCAGGCTGTGAACAAACGTTCCCTTGGGATCGGGCTGGCAGCGCTGCACTCGCTCCCCCTGGCCCCCAGGGCACCTTGGCAGCCAGCGGTGCAGAGATGGCTCTGGCATTGCCCTCCCTCCTCCCCCAGGCATCACCTTGCTCCCCCCCGCCGCCTGCTCAGCTGGGGGTCACACTTTCCCTGCGAGCTCAACAGTTCAAATATGGCCCAGTGGGCCATGCCTGGCCATCCGCGAGCTGAGTTCCGCAACCTCAGGGCAGGTCCTAGTGGCCACAATACTGACAGCCCATCACCAGCAAACCTGCATGGGAACAAGGGCTGCACAGGCCACGGAGCCTCAGCTGCCCCCACCCAGCTGACGGGGCCCTGCCAGGCCAGGGCTGGGCACAAGGGACGGCTGGCGGAGGCTTGTCCGCCTGCAGGGTGCGCTGGCACCGAAGGCTCCTTGCTCCAGCCCTGAGCTCACCAGCTGCCGGGGTCGCAAACCCACCCCCTAATGTGGTGCCTGGGAGCTATCGAGTGGCCTCTCACCTCCCGGGCGTGTGCCAGGGGCGGTGGGCATTAACCTAGGGCAGCAAAGCCTCGCCCGTCCTGCTGTCCTCTTCCCATCCTGTCTGTCTGTCTTGCAGGGGAGAGTGGTGCTGGGAAGACGGAAGCCAGTAAATACATCATGCAGTACATAGCGGCCATCACTAACCCCAGCCAGAGGGAAGAGGTGGAGAGGTGAGAGGTCACAGCAGCATCCTGGCACGGTTGGGAGGCCGTGGCCAGTGCACTGGGCTGGGACTCAGGAGACCTGGTCTCTGTTCCCAGCTCTGCCCATGACCTGTTAGGTGACCTTGGTCAAGTTCCTTCCTCCCTGTGAACAGCTGCTGCTACCCTCAGGAGGTGGCAAGTGCTGCGGCTCGTCCCTGGGTGCAAACAGGAGGGGGGGCTCATTCGTGGCAAGCCCCTGGACGCGCCAATCCCGATTCCGGGGGTAATGCAGCCCCACCCTCCCGTGATGTTCCCCTCATTGCTTCCCGCCCGGCCCAGGGTGAAGAACGTGCTGCTCAAGTCCAACTGCGTCCTGGAGGCCTTCGGCAACGCCAAGACCAACCGCAACGACAACTCCAGCCGCTTCGGCAAATACATGGACATCAACTTCGACTTCAAGGGGGACCCCACCGGCGGCCACATCAACAACTACCTCCTGGAGAAGGTACGGCCCTGGGCCCCCTCCGGGGCTGCCCGAGCAGGGAGGGGCAGTGGGGGGGGCGGGTAACGTGCACGGCCGGGGGAAGAGGATGGAGGTGGGCACCACGGGCCCAGGGCTCGGAGCAGTGCCCTTGTGGCACAGCATCCAGCTGGTTCGCGTGCGGGTCGGGCCCCAGGGTCCGGGTGGAAGAGGCCGAGAGGATGAAAGGCATCCTGGGAATGTCAGAGACTACGGGCAGGCCTGGGAGGCAGCGGAAAGCTTGGGCTGAGCCCCCTCCTCCCTCGCTAGAGAGGCGCCGTCACCCCGGGTTGGAAGAGCCCCTCTCCTTTTAACTCGGGCTGTGGTAAGGGGCGGAAGGACTCGGTTCCTCCTTAAATCAAGCACCATTTGCTCACGGTGTCCTTCATCGATCCCAGGGCCAGAAGGGACCATCATGATCATCTGGTCTGACCTCCTGGTTTAGAAAGATCTCCAGTTTGGTAGATTGTTCCAATGGCTAATTACTCTCACCATCCAGAGCTGACACCTTCTTCCCAATCCGAATGTGTCCAGCTTCAACTTCCAGCCATCCGACGGCGTCAGACTGTTAAATATCTGTTCCCCATGCTGGGACTTAGAGGCTGGGATCAAGTCACCCCTTCACCTGGTGGGGGACAGAGATGTTGCAGGGCTGAGAGGGTCCATGCCTGGGGAGCAGATGCAGAACATGGCTTTTGGGGGAGATAACTGGATGTTTTCTGAGCAGATTGGCCCTCTCCTGGCTGCGCTGGTAAATACCTAGCAGGCAGGGCCAGGCCTCGGGAACACAGGGACCCTCCCTAGATCCCTCAGCACTGAGCAAGCAACTCCTTTGTCGTTTGTTTGTATTTGAAGGCGAGCAGGGGCCTTGGTTCTCCACATGTGAAGCCTCCTGTTTCAGCTCCATCCTGGGGAGCGTTAGCTGGGCTGTCCTCTCTGGACTGGCTGAGAGTTCCCGCCTGGCCTGAGCTGGCTCCGATAAACCCTAGAAATCGCGGTGTGCTAGCGCGGTCCCCAGGCCCTCCCGTCACAGGGTGGCCTGCCCCTCTCTGGGCCGGGCAGCCCTGTTCGGTTATCAGACCCGGCTGGGGAGGGCTCTGACGTTTCAGCTAAGGGCTGAGAGATCTCAGATGGAGGGGGCTGCCGGAAGGAGGCTAGTGCAGGGGAAGAGATGGCAGGGAAGAGGCATCTGGGGCCTGCAGCCTGCTGTGGATGGGGGAGTGCATCCAGGCATGGTACCAGTCCTTGCTGGGCTGGGAGACAGCCCAGTGGCCATCACCTCCTAAGCATCCGATGGCCTGGAGGTCGTGCGGCCCTGCTAGGGGAGCTCACGCTAGAGATAGTGTTGTCTAGTGGTGCGGGCTGGGGGTCAGGAGCCAGGCCCTGGCGTGCTGTGGAACCCTATCATGTCCGGGCCTCACTTCCCCTGCTGGAGAGAAGGACACTGACCTGCCTCGGTCAAGTGCTTTGAGTTCCCCCCAGGGAGGATGCTCCCCGAGTGTGACGTATCCTAGACCCCGTGCACCCCGAATGGCAACGAGCCCTTCCGGCGAGCTCTACTGGTGCTGTCTTGCGCGTCTCCTGTTTGGTTCTTCCGCCCCTCTCGGTGACAGGCTCCATTCTGGTCCACTGCCTCCCAGGCCTGCCCTTAGTCTCTGACATTCCCAGGATGCCTTGCATCCCAAAGCGCGGCACACACAGAAATGGCCTCACCCCTCACTGGGATGCAGCCACCTCTGGGGGGCAGCGCAGCAGCTGTTTACTAGTGCACACCCCAGCTTAGGGCAGGAAGGGAAGACGGCTGTTGGATCCACGCTGCAGGGGGAGTTGAAACGGACAGGCCATAGCGACTCACCAGCATTTATCAGGACACTGGAGTTAATGCTTCTGCTCTCTTGAAAAAAGAACCGGCTCTTGAACGGTCCCCAGTAGCCAGGACCTCGGCAGGGCCTACCCCCCCGCCCCGCACAAGGCCAGGACGCTGCTACATTGCTGCATGAACCTCGAAGGGCTGGTTTCATCCTACAGCAAAAGAAGGGGGCTAGGTGGGACGCCTGGGGCAGACAACGGCCGTCCTGCCGGAGAGGCTCCCTGAGGCACAGGGAGGGATCAGCCCTGTTCCGGCTGCCAGCGCTCTGGGTGTGGACTTTCCTTTACCAGGGACCGGTGTGTCCTTTGAGACGAGGGGATTTCTGTGGTCTCACCAGCCCGTTGGCTCTGCTTGGAGCAAATCTGGCAGCTGGCGGTGACTCCTTAGCCTCTGGGGCTGAGCTGTGTGTGCCAGCATGGGACCCACAGTGATGGGGAGCTGCAAGGACCGGCCTGGGGCTGCGAGACACAGCCCCCGCAGGCACTGACTTCCTCTGGGCTTTCCCTTGCAGTCTCGCATCCTCCACCAGCAGCCGGGCGAGAGGAACTTCCACTCCTTCTACCAGGTGAGTCGGGGGGAATCCTGGGGCGACGGGGCAGTCCGTGGGGCGGGGGGATCCCCGGGGGGCTGCAGGAGTTGGCTCCCTGGGGAAGGGGAGGGGATAAGGAGGTGATTACAGAAAGACGACTGACGGACGGGAAGTGCGCCCATCAGTAGCAGAGGGAAATGCCGCCAGAACCCGCCCAGGTCTCTCTAGTGGGGCCCGCTGCCAGTCCGGCTTCAGCCAGGGCCTCTCGGCTTCCCGCCCCCAGCAGCAAGCTAGGGCACAAGCTGCAGGAGTGTCAGGCTGCCCTGCTGTGCCACTGGGTGTGCCGCAGGTGCCAAGGCAGAAGGGACTAGCTGGGGGTGGTGCCCGGGCAGAGCCAGCCTGCGATGAGTTCACTGGCACCTTTAAGGGGTGGCAGCAGCCCAGGCAGCTGCAGTAAAGAGAGGGAGGCGGAACAAGGAGGAAGTGGGGAAGGTTCATGGGCCCCCACCCCACCAGCCACAGGGGCACATCCTGTGGCTTTCCTGCCGGCTGTGGCCAGTGCGCTCTGGGCCCCAGCTGCTGCCTGGCTGGGAGCAGAGGAGGATCCCGCTCGCCCGGGGAATCTGGCGCTGCAGGGGCCTCGGTGCAGAACGGGACTGTGCTGGGCGCAGGGACTTGCCGGCGATGCCCCAGCGGCTTCCGCTGCTGCTGCGCGTCCCTTATTTATAGCGAGCTGGGCCCTGGGCGGGTAACCGCAGGCCGGTGACTCAGAGGAGCCGGGGAAGTGCGTGCCGTCACCTCGCGGAGCTACGCGATCTCTGGCACGCTGCAGCCGCCCACCTCCTTGGGCTCTCGCTCAGCCCTGGCTCAGTAGGGAGCACATTAATCAGCCGCCCCGAGGATGGGGCCCAGCCATTCCTGGCTCTCCTTCCCCCTCTCCCCCCAGGTTGGGCTGGGAGGGCAGAGCTGAGGCTGCTAGGTAGGGTGACCAGACAGCAAGTGTGAAAAATCGGGACGGGCTGGGGGGTAATAGGCACCTAAATATCGGGACTGTCCCTATAAAACTGGGACATCTGGTCACCCTACTGCCAGGCCAGTCTCCTCCCACCTTCGGCACCACGGTCCTGCTCCTCCTCCTCGCCGGCCAACACCTCGCTACCCTGACCCCCGTCCTTTCGCTGGGGCTCAGCTCCCTGGGAGCACCCACCCTCCCGGCTGTGCTGGGCGAGCTCCCTTGCCTTCAGAGGCCAGCCAGAGTCCCGGGCAGCGGGTGCCAGACATGGCCCAGGTCCTCGCTATCCCCGCACCCCGGGTACGAGCGGGTCTCATCCCTGTCTCTCCCCCTCAGCTGCTTCTCGGGGCCTCGGACGCTCAGCTGGCCTCCCTCCATCTCTGCAGAGACCCTGCAGCCTACCGCTTCACCAGCGAGGGCGCCAGCAACAACGTGAGTCCCGGTTCCACGCAAGGGGGGACCACGCCAGGCTCCTCAGGGTTCCCCAAGTGACTAGTGATTGGGGGGCTCAATTGTTGGGAACCCACCCAGAGACCCGGGCCCGGTTTGTGGCAAGTGCTGAGCCTCCACCCTGAGAATCAGGCCCCTCTAAGGGTCTCAAGTTGGGCCCCCCGCAAATCACTGGTCCCTTGGAAACCTGGGCCCAGGGATCTTCCTGCCCCTGTGCACTGGAATGGGGAAGGCAGGGGCCGGGTGGGTAGCTCGCCATGGGGAACGGGACTGGGAGCTGCTGCTCCACACCGGAGCCGGCTCTCAGCGCAGCAAAGCCCTGGCTTCCCGACAGGCGCCTCCCGGCTGGGCGATCGGATCAGTGGGCTTCCCTCAGCCCGGACAGGTGCAGCTTCAACACTCGGCAGGGAGGGAGCTGCTGGGGCACGCCGGGACCAAACACATCCCTGGTGTAACCAGGCACAAATCCCATTGACTCCAGTGGAGGCTGCAGCCACCTGCTATCTAATGCAGCCACACAGTTTACACCAGGGCTCCCATTAGGCTGAAGTCCCGTCCCCCCACCCCTGGCCGTCCCCCATCGGGGGGCTAATCACAGTTCCTGGGCAGGGGTCTGTAAGCATCCCCGGGTTCATGTACATCCAGCACCGTGAAGGGAGACAGCCCTGCCTTGAGTGTGGGCCATGCCCATCGCTGGGCACCTCTCTGCGTCCCGCTCCCCCATCGCACAGAGGAGACGCAGGGCAGGCGGCACGTGGAGAAATCCAGCTGGACATGGCTCTGCTGCACACAGCTCGGAGGGGGCCCGGGGTGCCAGGCAGAGGGCCGCTGAGCCGGTCACCTCCGGGCCAGACACTGCAGTGGTGGGCACTAGGTAGATCGTCAGTTTCACTCTCACCTCCTGGCTGCCTGGTGGCCTCTGTGAAATGAGTTTGCTGGCTCTCAGCCCAGTTCTCAGTGGATCCAAGGTCCTGCACCCATGGGCAGTAGCTGCTGGCAAGGACTGAGTGGGCCAAGGCGCCTGAGCGATCCCCTTGCCGGTAGAGATGGTCCCTCCGGGGCAGGGGCAGGCACCCTGGGAGGGGCTGTGGGTGCAGGAAGCCCAGCATGAACTGTGGCCAAATGGAGGACTCCAGGGCCATGCAGCTGGCTGGGAACTGCTCATCTCTCTACTGCTCTTCCCCTCCCCCCGAATCTCCCAGCTGCTGGCCTGTGATCAGTCCAACTTCAAGGGTGTGGCAGACGCCATGAAGGTGATTGGCTTCAGCCCGGAGGAGATCGACTCAGTCTACAAGATCCTGGCTACTATATTACACCTGGTAAGCGATGGCCTGGCCGGCGGATACATCCCTTCCCCTGTGCCCAGCTGGCCCAGCCAGCACAGGGCTCTTAGCGCCCGCTGTGTTCTGGGTCAGCGGGGCCCCTTGAGCCAGCCCAGCCACTCTGCAGGGAGGTGTGTGACCGACCAGGATGTTCCTGCAGGAGTGTCGCCCGGGGCTGGGCACAGGGCCCCCCGGATCGGAACTTGGATCAGCCCATGGCAGAGACAGGGGATTGGCTCAGTTTGGGGCGGGGTGCTGGTTCGGCCCATGGTGGGGGGGACAGTGTCAGTTTGGGACGGGGTGATGATTCGACCCCTGGCAGAGGCGATTCGACCCCTGGCAGAGGCGAGGGGTGGGTCAGTTTGGGGCGGGGTGCTGGTGGGGCCTGTGGCAGAGATGGGGGTGGAGTTCTGGTTCAGCCCATGGCAGAGATGGGGGTGGAGTTCTGGTTTGGCCTGTGGCAGAGATAGGGGCAGTGGGCGGGGTCAGGTTGGGGCGGGGTTCTGGTTCGGCCCCAGGCAGAGACAGGGGTGTCACGCCTGGCCCAGGTTCCTTAGAGTGGGGAGGAATTTCTTTAAGTTGCTCTAAAGTTGTGGGCAGAAATCTAGAGAGGATCCTCCCAGAGCATTGCCCTCTGGAGCCGGCCCTGCTGCCAGCCAAACACATGCCAGGCTGGTTGGCAGAGGGCTCAAGGGAAATGCACATCATCAAGCTGAGCTGGGCTCCACCGGCCCTTGCGGGCACCCTGGGGGAATGCCCGGGCCAGCCACCCCACCCCACCCGGGCAGCAGATCAGGGCCCAGCACCTGACGGCCCAGGAAGCCAGCGACTCTGCCCCGGGAGGCGGGGGGGTTGGGATTGAGTCTTGCAGGACCCTGGGAGCGGAGCTGGTGGGTGCTTGGCAGGAGGTTAGCCTTCGCGAGGGCACTTGGGAGCACTCTGGAACGGGCCCCGCCCACGGCCCAGCTGCCAGCCTCACTGCACGCAGACATGGGCCCACGGGCGTACGGTGCCATGTGTGATGATAACCGGGAGGTCTGGGCTTCGCTGAGCAGTGCCCGCTCCTCACGGCCCTGTCCCCTGCTCACCCGGCAGGGCCCGGGGACTGCGGGGGACTCCGGGTAGGGTTGCCAACTTTGAAATATTTAAAAACCGGAGACTCCAGCAGGAGTTCTGGAATGTTCCCCCCCACCCCCATCTCTTCCCCCCTGAGGCACTGCCCCTGCCCCGCCTCTGCCCTGAGGCCCCGCCCCCTTTCAGTCCTCTTTCCTCCCCCCCCCCCAGCTCGCTGCTCTTCCCCCCGCCTTGCACCGGGGTCAGGAAGGACCCGCCTGCAGAGCTGGGATTGGGAACTGCAGCCACCTGACGCAGCTAGGAGCCGGCCCCAGCTGAGTAGGGGTTGGCTGGGTGATGACCTGGCACCTTCCCACCTCCCCCACCGGCTGTAACCGGACATTGGGTGTCTGGTCAGTAGGTCTGATTGGACACTGTCAGGTCTCCTTTCCTGTGTTTCTAGGCGTCGGGTCCGTGCGTGTTTGTGCGACGTCTGTCCATTGTGTGTCCTGGGGCGGGGTGTAGGCATTAGCCTCCCTGCGCACGGTGTGTTTTCTGTGCCCACTGAGGAACGTTCGCAAGGCTTAAGGCAGAGATGTACATAAAAGGTTGTTACAAGGAGAGAGAAGAATTGTTCTTGTTAACCTCTGAGGACAGGACAAGAAGCAAAGGGCTTAAATTGCAGCAAGGGAGGTTTAGGTTGTGTGACGAAGTGGGAATGTTCTGGCTGCGTTATGTGAATGCTGAGTGGGGACTGTTGACCTGGGAAGGTTGCAGGGGAGTTGTGTTGGGACGGCTGCCTTGGGGAAGGGAGGAGACCTGAGCATGTAACCTGAGACCCCAGGAGGGGGGTTGGAGGCCAGGTAACACCTCTGCCCAGGAAACTGGACAAAGTCTGGGGGAGGAGCCGGAGGGAGGCTGAGTGAGAGGCTGGAGGGTTTTTCAGTTTGGGAGCTGGCTGGGAAATGGAGAGGGCGCCCTGACCGGGGCTTGGGCTTCCCATCGGGGCTGTGGCCTCCCTGGGGGCCCCAGGTGGACCTAACTACAGGGGGTCCTGTTGTCTGTACCGGCAAGACCTGTTCTGGACTGTGTTCCTGACATCTAAATAAACCTCTGTCTGGCTGAGAGTCACGTCTGACTGCAAAGTGGGGGTGCAGGTCCTCTGGCTTCCCCAGGACCCCGCCTGGGCGGACTCGCTGGGGGAAGCACACGGAGGGGCATATGCTGAATACCCCAAGGAGAGACTCAGGAGGTGAAGCCATGTGAGCTTCTTGCCCTGCAGACAGTCTGCTCCAAGGGAGAGGAGGCTCCCCAAAGTCCTGCCTGGCTTTGTGGGGAGCAGTTCCAGAGCATCGCCCAGGGACTCTGTGACAGGTTGGACATTTAGGAAAAACTTCCTGTCAGGGTGGTTAAGCACTGGAATAGATTGCCTAGGGTGGTTGTGGAATCTCCATCATTGGGGATTTTTAAGAGCAGGTTTGACAAACACCTGTCAGGGATGGTCGAGATAATTAGTCCTGCCTTGAGTGCCGGGGACCGGACTAGATGACCTCTCGAGGTCCCTTCCAGTTCTGTGATTCTGTGTCCCAGTGTCCATGGGGCACCGGTGGCTTCCCCCAGCTCAGGCCCGTGCAGGGGGAAGCCGGTGCCCTCTCCCTGCTGATTGTGTCTCTCTCGATGGATTTCCAGGGCAACGTGAGCTTCGTCGCCGAGGGAGATGCCGCGGCGATAGAGAACAGGGAGCTGGTCTCCCAGCTGGCGGAGCTGACCTCCACCGAGCCGGAGAGCCTGCTGAGAACCCTGCTGTACCGCGCAGTGGCCACGGGCGGCGGGGAGGTCATCGAGAAGGGTCACAGCGCCAAGGATGCCAACTATGCCAGGGATGCCTGCGCCAAGGTAAAGGGGAGAGGAGCTGGGAACCGGGGCCTGCCGAGCCCCCCTACCCCTCTGTGACCTCCAGTGTCCTCCTTACAATCGCTCTGATGCCCCACAGCTCCCCCGTGGGGGGCGCCTTAGCTGCCCCCTTGCCTTCCCCATCACTGCCCACTCGGGGCCAGGCTCCCAGCTGGTACACGTGAGCTCGCGGGAGTCACGCTCGCCCCCAGCTACGTATCGGATTCTCTCTCTCTCCAGGCCAGGCAGCTGTGGGGCAGGCTTCCCCCTGGTCTGTGACCGTCACCCTGCCCACAAGGGACTGGGCAGCTCTGGCCGCTCTGCGCTGGGCCGGTGGCACCCTGGCTAGTTTGCCATCCCGTGCTGATGGGGACGAGTTAAATGAGGTCACTAAACGGACAGCAGCCGGCCCCACAGCCTGGAGTGGGGCTGTTCTGACGTACCCCACATTCGTCCCCATCCAAGGCACCCGGGCTGCAGTGTCTGGAGTGACGAGTGTAGATAGAAACAGGTCACAGGCCAGGAGCTGCTCAAAGCCCTTCCCGGGGTCAGCCGCTCCAGACAGCTCCATGGCTGCAGCCATGTGGACGTGGCTGGTTATACCACACTGGGGCAGCAGTGGGGATCGAACCCAGAGCCTTCAACTGCAAAACCCCCACAGCCCCTGGGCTTAAGGTGCACCCCGTCCTGCAGTAGGGTTAAGGCTTATATCCACAGCAACCACTAGATGGCAGTAGAGTTGCACAGCCATGACATTTCATCCAGCAGGGGGCAGTAGTGAAACCTGCACATCAGCCTCCCCCCCCCATGTCCCAGTGCCGACCACCTGTCCCCGCCCCCCAGAGGGCGTGGCTTAAGCACGCCCGCTCCTGAAAGGTACAGTGCCCCACACCCGGTGGAAGGAGTTTCACCCTTACCAACCCCTAGGACTAGCTGTCGGGGGGAACCTTCTGCTTCACAGCGTTTCCCCCCCCCCCCCAGGCCATCTACGAGCGGCTGTTCTGCTGGATCGTGGGGCGCATCAACACCGTCATCGAGGTGAAGAACTACGACGCCCGGCTCCACGGCAAGAACACCGTCATCGCCGTGCTGGACATCTACGGCTTCGAGATCTTCGACAGCAACAGGTAGAGCCCAGCCAGCCAGCAGGACCCAGCGCTACCCACCGCCTCCTCTCCCAGCATGCACCAGGGCTGGGGTCACGCGTAGGGCTGTCTTGCTGTGGCTCGATCCTGGACTGGGGGAGGAGGGCAGGTGGCCAGGGCCAGTGGCTCAGGGTAGCGCGCAGCTGTTGACGTGCAGAGTGACGAAGGGGCGGGTGTAGGAGCTGGGCCCTTCCAGATCCGGCAGCTCCAGAGGGCCTTGAGGGAGAGCGAGGAGGGCGGGTTGCTGGTCGCAGGGGATCAGGCCAAGGGAACAATCAGCTGGGCTGGATGGTGGCTCCATTTCCCTGCGGCTCCCAGGCCCGGTTCGGGGGAGAGCCGGGGACTGTGCACTGCACTGAGAGCTTGATCCCAGGCCTGGCCCCCGCAAGCAGGGCCATGTGGGGCTGGGTCACTCTGGAGGGAAGGTGCTGGTGGGGGCTGGGGGCTGCTGTGCTTCCTAGAGGGGGCTAAAGTGGAGGTGCTGCCACCCAGGGCCCGTGGCCCTGCTGATGAGAACTGAGGGGTTCATGTGGATCCAGTTTCAGCCGGGGTCGCGAGTCGGCCGCTAGACATTTCCTGCACTTTTTAATTTGCTGTGGCTGCTTCTTCACTGCTCCCCTGAACTCCTGTGCCGCGTTCCTGTGCGCTGTGCAGCAGCTGCTGCATTCCAGCCCAGAGGCGGCTGCATTGCAGTACATGCCGAGTGCTTTGTTCGAAAGGTGCAGCACACCTGCCCGGGGGGTTAGCGTGGAGCGGATCCCAGCGCCCCTGGGAACCGAATCCTTCCTTGGTTCTGGGCATGGGGTAGCAGCATGTCCAGCCAGCCTGGCCTGGGAGCCCAGTGTGTTCTCCAGAGTGCGAGGTGGGGTGCGGTGTAGGGTGGGGAAGGGGGCATGGAGGGAGGGAGACCCCAGTCCCCTGGAGCCAGGGGTACAGACCATGAGACTCGGGCACTTTGCTGGTTTGCAGCTTCGAGCAGTTTTGCATCAATTACTGTAACGAGAAGCTGCAGCAGCTGTTCATCGAGCTGATCCTGAGGCAGGAGCAGGAGGAGTATCAGCGGGAAGGCATTGAGTGGCAGCACGTGAGTGCCAGAGCCCCAGGGGGGGGTCCCTGCCCAGAGGGCAGGGTGGGGGTGCAACGCCCATTGGAGTGGGGGGTCCCTGCCCAGAGGGCAGCGTGGGGGTGCAACACCCATTGGGGTGGGGGGTCCCTGCCCAGAGGGCAGCGTGGGGGTGGCAGCGCCCCATTGGGGTGGGGGGTCCATGCCCAGAGGGCAGCGTGGGGGTGCAATGCCCATTGGGGTGGGGGGTCCCTGCCCAGAGGGCCGTCTGGAAGGGCCCCTCCCAGCGATCGGCATGACCCTCACCCAGGGCCGGGGCAGGCAGCGAGGGCCACTCCTGCCAGGGGTGCTGGGTCACACAGTGGCCTGGCGCTGGGCCGTGAGCTCTGCCCCAGGGAGCTCTCAGCTGCTGGGGAGTCGCCTCCCGCCTGCTGCTGCGCCTGCGTCCCCACTCCCCTGCTCCGAGCCAGCGACGTTGTCTCCTGGGGGGCCTGCCGGAGGCTCCTCCCGCGCCTGGCTCGGGGGGGCTGTTGTTCGCAGAGGGCCCCTAGGGCAGGCTGTGGCCCCCGAGCATGGGGGTCACCCCGAGAGCCCCCCCAGGGCCGTGCCCGGTAACCTCTGCCTCCCCCCTCGCAGATCGAGTACTTCAACAACCAGATCATCGTGGACCTGGTGGAGCAGCCGCACAAGGGCATCATCTCCATCCTGGACGAGGCCTGCCTGACGGGGGGCCAGGTCACGGACGCCATGTTCCTGGAGTCCATGAACACCAAGCTGGGCAAGCACCCGCACTACACCAGCCGCAAGGTAACGCCCCGCGGGCACCCCAGGGTCCGATGGGCGGGGGCTGGGCTGCCCGTTGGGGGGAAGACAGAGGGCTCAGGACTGGGAGGGAGACCGGGTCCTGCTGGGAGGGAGAGGCCCTTCCGGGGGAGGGGGGCGCTGTCTCGGGGAGCTCCTTGGATTCTGCAGGAGCGGGGCAAATTTAGCCTCCCTGTAAGCTTAACCCCTCCAAGCCAGTGCCCCCCCCAGTCCCCAGTGCTTCTGGCTGGAGGGGTGGGGGCCGGAGGGCTGCTCACTGGTGCATTCTGGGTATGCTGGCACCTCGTGGGGCTGCCCAGTTCGTTGGCCTGGCACTGGGTGGGAGGGGGGCTTGCTGGGGCATGGGGGGAAGGGGTGGTGCAGGGCATGAGGACAGGGGCTGTTTCCCCATGCCAGGGGTATCAGAGTATGGGGGACTGGCCTGCTGGCCGCCTGTGCCCTCCTGGCTCAGCCCACCGTGTGTTCGCAGCTCTGCGCCACCGACAAATCCATGGAGTTCGGCCGGGATTTCCGCATCAAGCACTACGCCGGGAACGTCACGTGAGTCCTGCCCCCCGGGATCAGGGTGACGCCCAGCGGGCAAAGGAGCGGGGTCCTACCTGGCATCTCTGTCCAGCAGGGGCCCTGTCTGGAGAGAGGCAGGGGACTCCGGGCTGACCCGGAGGGCTGGTGGCTTAGTACCAGTCTGCAGGGGGTGGGAGCCGGAGCCGGGCAGGCCAGGGGGGTGCCCCACCCGGGAGGCGGGAGGGGCAGGAGTGCACCCTGCATGCCGGCCAGGATTTCCACCTGCAGGCGGCCCCAAGGGGTTGGTTTCTCAGCAGGTGGCTGCTCAGCCCTCTTGGAAACCAGGCCAGGTCTGGCCCCTCTGAGGCCTCTCCAGGCACAGCTCAGCTCCCCGGTCCCTTGGCCAGCTCTTGGCCTGTATCGTCCAGCCAAAGCCAGGGGCTCCCCCTGCCCCGTCAGGAGACTCCCCCCGGCCTGGCCAGGCTCACGGGCAGTTCTGCTCTTTCTCTCCACGGCTCTCGGCAGCTACACGACCCCCTCGGCAGGCTCACGGCCTCCCTCGCTAGCAGACCCCGCCGCTCGCCCCCTCTGCGGCTAGTCCTCAGCCCCTTTCCCCGGCTCTTCTCCAGGCCCCGTTGAAATTGGTCTTGTCTCTCGCCCGGGGGCAGGCTCCCCGGGCCTCTCCCCTCCCCGCCCCAGGATGCACTGGGCTCTGGGCCCGGAGCTAGGCCTGGCGGGCAAGGGACTGTCCCGTGAAATTCTGGGCAGATCCCAAATGCCTCCCGCCGCTGATCCCAGGAGCCATCACAGTCCTAGGATTTAGCCCGGACCAGGCGTCTCTCGGGGGGAGGGGTGCCCGGGTGGACTCCAACTCAGCCTGTCCCTTGAAGGGGAGACGAGCGTGCGAGGAGCCGGCTGGGGCGTAGGAGCCTCCTGACGCAGGCACGTGGGGGAGGCTGCCCCCACGGCCCCTCGCAGCTCTGCATTGCCGTTCACAAGGAGAGCCGCCTCTGCAGGGCTGCTTGCTCAGAGATTTCCAGGCTCATTGTTAGCTGGGCATGGGGGAGGCCTGCGCCCTGTGTCAGGGGAGCTTGAGTCAGGCAGAGGAGTCAAGCCCACAGCCATGGTACAGAGAGCGAGCACAGGACCCGGGCCTGTGTGCTTGGCTCCCTGGGGGTGGGAATGCATGGCTGGGCAGGAGCGGGCATCGCTGGCTGTGCACCTGGGTGTGAGTGTGTCTCCCCGTGGGGCAGTGCTTGTGCATGTGTGAGTGTGCAATGGCATGTTGGGATGTGCATCTGGTGTGAGTGCGTCTCCCCGTGGGGCAGTGCTTGTGCACGTGCGAGTGTGCAATGGCATGTTGGGGGTGTGCATCTGGTGTGAGTGCGTCTCCCCGTGGGGCAGTGCTTGTGCACGTGCGAGTGTGCAATGGCATGTTGGGATGTGCACCTGGGCATGAGTGCGTCTCCCCGTGGGGCAGTGCTTGTGCACGTGCGAGTGTGCGATGGCATGTTGGGGTGTGCACCTGGGCATGAGTGCATCTCCCTAGAGGCTGTGCTTGTGCACGTGCGAGTGTGCGATGGCATGTTGGGGTGTGCACCTGGGCATGAGTGCGTCTCCCCGTGGGGCAGTTCTTGTGCACGTGCGAGTGTGCGATGGCATGTTGGGGTGTGCACCTGGGCATGAGTGCATCTCCCTAGAGGCTGTGCTTGTGCACATGCGTATGTGTGATTGCATGTTGGTGGTGTGCATGTGGGCATGAGTGTGTCTCCCTGAGGGAGTTGTGCATGTGCACACTTGTGTGTGCAATTGCACGTTGGGGGGATCTGGCAGGAGTGTGTGTGTGTTTGCACGTGTGTGTGTGTTTGCACTGGGGGGGTAAAGGAGAGGAGGGTCTCAGGGGAATCCCTCAGCCATTTGGGGTGTCAGTCACATCACCCATCTCTCCAACCCCATCTAGCTCTTCCCCCGAGCTCTGACTCCGTGCGGGCAAAGGCAGTCGGCAATCGCTCACACACGGCCCCGGGAGGCTGGAACCCGCTTGGTCGTGGGGAGGGAACGGTCCTCTCTGACTCTTTGCAGACCTCCCACGGGGCCTGGGCACCTTGAGTCAGACACCTCTCTAGGGGGAGGGCAGCCTCCTCCCCATCCCCCAGGGTGTGGGGGGGCTGCAGTGTGGACCAAGGGGGTTATGGGTGCATGCTCAGGACACTGAGTGCGGCAGGATGCAAAACCAGATGCACCCTGCACGATCAGGTGACCCAGGTGCCACCCTTTCAAACTGTGCCTGTGAGGACACTGGCCCTTTAAGCCTTAAAGGTGCCACAATCATTTTTAGTGGGAAAACCCCCATGGTGTGTGTCACGGAGTCCCCGGGCGATGCTCTGGAACTGCTCCCCACAAAGCCGGGCAGGACTCTGGGGAGCCTCCTCTCCCTTGGAGCAGACTGTCTTCAGGGCAAGAAGCTCACACGGCTTCACCTCCTGGGTCTGACCTTGGAGCATTCAGCATCCTCTGCCCCTCCGTGCGCTTCCCACAGCGAGTCCACCCAGGCGAGGTCCTGGGGAAGCCAGAGGGTCCTGCACCCCCACTTCGCAGTCAGACGTGACTCTCAGCCAGCCAGTAACACAGAGGTTTATTCGATGACAGGAACATGGTCCAAAACAGAGCTTGTAGGTACAGTGAACGGGACCCCTCAGCCGGGTCCATTTTGGTGCCCAGCGAGCCAGACAACCCCATCTGCCCTCACTCTCCATCCCCAGCCAGCCCCAAACTGAAACCCCCTCCAGTTCCTCCTCTCTGGCCTTTGTCTATTTCCTGGGCCAGGAGGTCACCTGATCTCTTTGTTCACCTTTAGCTATTCCCTTGCAGGGGGGGAGGGCTCTGGCCATTTGTTGCTAGGAGACAGATTGTTGGCCATTTATGCACACTGGAGACTTAAGAAATGCATAGGGGAAACTGAGGCACCCACACAGTATTCAGAGGAAACATTAAGAACAGTCCCACTTCGTCACAGTGTGATAACCACCAGCCCCTTCCTCCCCTGCCCATGTCTGCCCTAGCAGGATCCCAGCTGCAGCCCATCCCGGGCTGAGGGGTCCGAGTGGAAGGACAGCACCCGCCTCCCCATAGCACAGGGGAGCAGCCGGGGTTGGAGGTGACCCGGCCCCCATTGTTCTGAATTGCAGGTACTCGGTGGAGGGGTTTATCGACAAGAACAAGGACACCCTCTTCCAAGATTTCAAACGGTTGATGTACAACAGGTGAGGGCTCCGGGTGCCTGCTGCAGGCCCATGGGGCTGAGCCTCGCCGGGCACGTGGGGCCGGGCCTCAGCTCCGGGAAGGGGGCGAGAGCCGCAGCAAGAGAGATCCAGCGGGATCGGGGGGTCTGGTGCTGCAGATGGGGCTCAGGCTGGCTGCCCTGACACCTGCATCCCCTGTCAAGCCCCAGAGCAGGTACGGTGCAGGCAGCTGCCCCCACCAGGGTGTCTCGGCCATGACCTAGCGGGGAGCTGGGTCTCCCGGCCAGTGAGCCCTCAGCCGCCCTTCGATCTGGGGAGCCTTGGATCAGGATCTGGGCCCTGTGGCCCATTTCCATCTCAGGGTCCTGCTCCCCCTGTCTCTCTCCCGGCACCAGGGATCCCGTCCAGGCAATGGCCCAGGAGGCTGGAGGGAATACGGGGGAGGGGAGGAGAGCTCTGCTTCGAGGTGGTGTAGGTGGATCTTCCACAAAAGTCTCCAGCCTACAGTAACTCCCTGGACAGCAGGGACGAACGGGGCCCGTGCTCTCCCCTCACCCTGGTGTCCCCGTCCCTGAGCGTCGGCTTCCCGGCCCCTCACGCCCCTTGCTGATCTCTCCCCAGCACAGACCCCGTCCTGAGGGACATGTGGCCGGAGGGCGAGGTCAGCATCACCGAGGTGACCAAGCGCCCCCTGACGGCCGCCACGCTCTTCAAGAACTCCATGGTGGCGCTGGTGGAGAACCTGGCCTCCAAGGTAACCTCCCAACCCCCACCCCGGCTCCTTCTCGGTCATCTGCTTCACCAGGGCCCTCTGGCTGCTGCCGGCAGTGAGGAGGGCTGGCCAGAGGTCCCAGGGTGCCCTGTGTGACAGAACAATAGGATACCCCCCCATCACGGCCTTTCATCCTCCCACCTCCTCCCGTACACCCACAGGAGATGCTCCTTGGCCTCTAGCTGCCCCTGTGTCTGGACTGGGAGCGCGGAAGGACCTTCCCAGGGCAGTCAGGGAGCTTGGCCTGGGCTCCTGGGGCCAGTGTCGTGCGGCAGGCAGGGCCCTGGGTGGAGCTGGCCCTGCACAGCCACTGAGCTTTCATAGGCCCATGGTGGCCACTGGCAACACGTAGGGATGGGAGATTGGCAAAGGTGGGATACCCCGAGCTGGGTCTGGGCCCAGGGCCTCCCCCGGTTCCAGGCTGGATTCTGGGTCCTTAGCAGGCAGTGCCGAGCCCAGGCAGGCTGAGGTTCAGGATCCGGCCTCTCCCAGATCTCAGGGAGTTCGGAACGGCCCGTCGGAGGGGAAGGCTCCGGCTGTCAGGCCGGAACCTGAATCCAGGCTTGGCGTTTGGGGTTATGCTCTAACAGTGCCCCTGCACCTCCCCTTCCAAACACGTCTGCCACCTGGACGCTTCCCGGAGCGCCCCGTCCCTGAAGGGCCCAAATCCCAGGAGAGGGGCAGGCCTCCTGGCATTTCCAGCCCCACACGCCCAGGCTGCCCCTAGTGCACATCCTCCTCGCCCTTCCAGCACTGACCCCTCCAGTCACAGAGCTGCCCCGCGGCCCCCTCCCTGCCCAGCTTCTTGGGGCCACCCCCCACGGGTGGCAGCATGGCTGGCCAGCAGGACACCCAGCCCTACATCTGCCACCCGCTCTACTCCCCAGCAGCCTGTGAGCTTGGTTGGTGGCTGGGCAGGGGCGAGACAGCTGGATGGTTCCCCCCACCCTTCTGCCCTTGGCCCCATGTGACGGTGGGTAGCCCTGATGGATGAGGTCTGGGAACGTGCCATGCTTGCTCCTGCCAGAGGGGGAGCTGTTGAGTGCCACAAGGGCCTCCCTCCCCAGGAACTGGGTCCTCTACCTGCCTCCCCCCTCTGAGCTGCTCCCCTCCCGCCCCGGATTGGCCCACTGCTCATTTGATTGGCTAACTGATGAGTAGCTCCACCTGGGCTTCTTAAAGGGCCAGCTCCTAAGAGGGCAGTGTTAGCACCTGGCGCGTAGTCACCTGTCGGTTTGTTTCCTGCTGGTCAGCCGGGTCTGGGTGTGAATCCTGACTCGCTCAGCAGCTGAGGGCCCCTGAGATGGACTTGACAGAGGCTGCCTGCTGGTTCCTAGCCAGAGCCAAGCGGCAGATTGGCCAGTGTAGCCGATCCTAAACAGCAGCATCCCCCAGCCAGCGTAGCCCTTCCTGACCTGGTCTGCCCTCCACCGATCCGCTGCCCCGGCCCCAGCCTGCACACGCACCATTCAATTCACCGTTTCCTTTGGTTGTTTCACCGCAAGGCTAAAGAACTGATTTAAAGGGGAGCGTGTGTGTCTGGCTGAGCAGAGATACACGAGGACCCCAGCTGCCTTGGCAACAGGCAGCAGTGAATAATACCCATGAATCATTTGGCATTTGCTCCCATTTCTGATCAGGAACCTGTTCCCAGAAGCTGCAGC
Organism: Mauremys reevesii; assembly: GCF_016161935.1. Taxonomy (NCBI): domain Eukaryota; kingdom Metazoa; phylum Chordata; order Testudines; family Geoemydidae; genus Mauremys; species Mauremys reevesii. The sequence goes on along the minus strand of NC_052624.1, from coordinate 4,293,805 downwards.
AGCTAAAATTAGCCCTCGGTAGGAAGAGAAGTAGTGAGAGGCGGGGGAGGGAGTCAAGGAGAGGGTTGGGGGAGGGGAGCCCAGATGTGTGCTGCTGGACCAGACAGACGTGCACGTGGATCCATGCTGGCACGGAGCCACCCAGACAGGCATAGGCAGAGGCGCACGCCTGGCTGCATCCCCAGCCAGACACGGCCATGCAGGCGGAGATGTGTGCACAGACATAAGGACATGTAGACACGTGGCCACCCAGACATACATGCACAGATACACGCAGACTTAGTGCGAGAGACACACAGCTATGGAGGTGTGTACGTGCGATTGATGCACACAGGGACGCGCACTAAAGCAGACCGGCACGTGCCTGGAGACACCCCCAGTAGCCGGCACTTGTTTGGCTGTGGCGATGGGACTCAGCTCGGGCTTGTGGCACAGGTGTTGGAGTAGAGCTGGCCTGGGCTGTGCCTGGCACTGGAGAACACAAACCCCGGGCGATGCTGGATTGACTGTTTCTCTAGCTGCTCATTAGCTCTGCCTGGGCACCGGCTGCTGCTGCTGTCACTGGCAAGCTGATGTCTCAGCCAAATTTAGCTCCAGTGTGAGCTGCAGGGAGGCTCAGAGCTGTGATTATGTCTCCTGGATCAACCCAGCTGGAGCGGAGGAGCTGCCTGTCCCAATCACATGGCTGCAGCGCTGCTCCCATCCACCGGAGCCCCCAAAAGGAAACACTTGTAACAGGTTGCACTGTGCTGCACACCCTAACCCATGAGAGCACCATGGGGACAGCTGTGAAGTGGCTCCTCTGCTCCCAAAACACACCCCCTACCATCTGAGCTGCAGGAGGATCCCTTCCAGCAGTGCGGGACTTATGACACACAGCTGAGCAGTTCTGATCTGTCCAGCAGAGGGCAGCTGAGCGGGGCAGGGGCTGTGTCATTCCCCATGGCCCAGATCCACGAGGTCGGGGCTACACCCTCCGCTTTGGTGCCGTGTCTAGGAGGGCGTCTTGCTCTTCCTCCAGGGTTGGCCACGTGCCCTCAGCCCCTTCAAGCCTGAACGTCTGGGCCTCCAGACCCCCTCCTGAGCTCTGCTCAGTGAGTCTAGGCGAGCTGAACTCCTGAGGGAGACCTGCCCGCTCTGCAGGGGCTAACGCGCCTCGCCAAGCGTGGGCAGTGCCATTCACACGGCGCTGTCGGAACGAGCGGGTTTCTCGGGCGCCTGGCATGCAGCCTAGGAACCCTTAGCTTGGGCCAGAGAGCTGCAGCTTAAAGCCTAGCCCAGTCTAGTCAGCCCAGAGCCAGGCCGTGCTGAGCCCCGGCTCTGTCTGTCTCCCTCTGCCTGCCATGGTCAGCTCCCCGGTGAGATCCCCGAGGCCTCCCAGCTCACACTTTCCCAGGCCTTGTTCTCCAGCTGTGCTCAGCCTCCCCGCAGGGAGGTGGGGAAATCCCCCTCCCTCTGGGTCTGTGGTCACCAGGCCCCAGTAGCCCGGTGATTGGGTCGGTCAGCCTTGGCCAGTCCTTTTTAACGCCCCAGCCCCGCTCAGGCAGCTGGGTGATGGCCAGACCTGTCTGCCAGCCTGCCCTGAGAGCACCCTGCGTAGCCATGCAAGCTATAGGGAAAACTGAGGCACGCAGCGGCATCATAAAAATAGTACAGAAAATTCCCATTTCATCACCCTGCCCCACTCACACGTGGCCCGGGCATGGCAAGGGGATGGGGATGGACCATGCTGAGGAGGCGGCGATGGGCCAGGCCTGGCTGGTTCTCCTCTCGTTGGAGCCAAACTGCAGCCTCAGCAGTGATAGTTGTTTCTCAGGCCCCAAAGCTCTGAAATTAGCCGGCCGCCCAGACCTCAGATAGACACCGCCTGCCCTGTGCCCCGGTGAAGAGCTGCATGGCTGGGTGGTGGGTGTGAGCATCACAGCCTGGGCTTGGCAGAGTGGCCAGCAGAGCCCAGCCCGGGCACTCTCTGGAGCAGCAGTGCCATTGCGTTCACCCTGTTGCTCCCCTTGGAGGGGCATGTTTCCCCTCTCAGGCGGCAAGGCACATGCCCAGGCCCCAAGCGCACCCTGCGCTGCCCCAGCCCTGCTGGGCTTCCACCCGCCCCTCCACGTCCCAGGGCCTGGCATGCCCCAAATGCAGCCGCCTGCCCCGCTCCTTGGCTGGCCCTGGGCGTCCAGCCCCGTCAGCGCCCCTGGGCTCACCCTGCAGCTGGGGGATCCCCCGGGGCAGCCCTGCCTTTCCCAGCCTTCTCCTGGGCTGGGCTCTGGAGACAGAGGCCTCGAGGGGCAGAGCTCATCCCCAAAGCAGGTGACCCCTCCTCTCTCCTCCCTTCAGCCCTGGGCCTCCTTCCCCACCGGTGCCCACATACGCCCTGGCCTGGCACCACTCCCCCTGCTCCCTGCCCAGCCATCCGGGGGCTCCTCCCGACACCCCCTTCACTGGCATCCCCTCTCCAGAGCCTCCACCCCAGAGTGACGGTCCCAGCCGCAGCTCGAGGGCCCCTCCCCCCCATGGTTTCACTGACACCCCCTCCTCTCCCCCCAGGAGCCCTACTACGTGCGCTGCATCAAGCCCAACGACCAGAAGTCACCGCTGCTCTTTGACGCCGAGCGCTGCCGCCACCAGGTGGAGTACCTGGGCCTGCTGGAGAACGTGCGGGTCCGCAGGGCCGGCTTCGCCTACCGGCAGCCCTACGAGCGCTTCCTGCTCAGGTACCTGCCCCGGGCCCCGTCCCGCCCCCGCTGGCCCAGCCGCCCACCCCGTCCCGCCCCCGCTGGCCCAGCCACCCCGCCCCATCCTGCCCCGCTGGCCCTCCCGCTCCATCCCGCCCCCACTGGCCCTCCCGCTCCATCCCGCCCCTGCTGGCCCAGCCGCCCCGCTCCATCCCGCCCCCGCTGGCCCTCCCGCCCCGTCCTGCCCCCGCTGGCCCAGCCGCCCCGCTCCATCCCGCCCCCACTGGCCCTCCCGCTCCATCCCGCCCCCGCTGGCCCAGCCGCCCCGCTCCATCCCGCCCCCACTGGCCCTCCCGCTCCATCCCGCCCCACTGGCCCTCCCTCCATCCCGCTGGCCCAGCCGCCCGCTCCATCCCGCCCCGCTGGCCCTCCCGCTCCATCCCGCCCCGCTGGCCCAGCCGCCCGCTCCATCCCGCCCCGCTAGCCCTCCCGCCCGTCCTGCCCCGCTGCCCTCCAGCTCCGCCCCGCCCCGCCCCGCTGGCCCAGCCGCCCGCCTCCATCCCGCCCCGCTGGCCCTCCCGCTCCATCCCGCCCCGCTGGCCCAGCCGCCCGCTCCATCCCGCCCCGCTAGCCTCCCGCCCCGCCTGCCCGCTGCCCTCCAGCTCCGTCCCGCCCCGCTGGCCCAGCCGCCCGCCCCGCCCCGCCCCGCTGGCCCAGCCGCCCGCCCGTCCTGCCCCGCTGGCCCTCCCGCTCCATCCCCACTGACCCAGCCACCCGCCCCGTCCTGCCCTCGCTGGCCCTCCCACTCCATCCCGCCCCTGCTGGCCCAGCCGCCCCGCCCGTCCTGCCCCTGCTGGCCCAGCCGCCCCACCCCGTCCTGCCCCCACTGGCCCAGCCGCCCGCCCGCCCCGCCCCGCAGCCCTCCCGCCCGCCCGTCCTGCCCCCGCTGGCCCAGCCGCCCGTCCCGTCCTGCCACCATTGGTTCCCGGCTACCCCACCCCATCCTGCCCCTGCCGCCCCCGCTGCACCTCCCCTTCCCGCTCCGTCCTGACCCCGGTCCCCGCCATGGGTCAGAGCTGCCCCTTCCCTGGAGGCCAGCCCGGCTGCTCTCCATGCTCAGGACCCCGCTGTCTCCATGCTCAGGTATAAGATGACCTGCGAGTACACGTGGCCCAACCACCTCATGCCCACGGACCAGGAGGCCACGCGGGCCCTCATCGACCAGCACGGCTTCCAGGACGACGTGGCCTATGGCCACACCAAGCTCTTCATCCGCATGCCCCAGACCCTCTTCTGCCTGGAGCAGGAGCGGGCCCAGCTCATCCCCATCATCGTGCTCCTGCTGCAGAAGGTGAGAGAGCACCAGGGGGTGCTGCTGAGCTGCTCTGCCCCCCCCCCCCGCAAAGAGACGTGATCCCCTCCCTGTGTGTGAGGGAGTGGGGGCTAGGGGTTAGAGCAGGGGAGCTGGGAGTCAGGACTCCTGGGTTCTATCCCCAGCTCTGGAAGGGAAGTGGGGGCTAGGGGTTAGAGCAGGGGAGCTGGGAGTCCTTCATGTGGGAACGAATGACACGGCTAGATTCTCGCTAGAGAGGATCAAGGGAGACTATGCCAGGTTGGGTAAGACGCTCAAGGAAATTGAGGCTCAGGTGATCTTCAGTGGGATTCTACCTGTCCCTAGGGAAGGGCGCCAAAGGGGTGAGAGGATCATGATGGTTAATAGTTGGCTGAGGGAGTGGTGTTACAAGGAGGGCTTTGGGATGTATGGGCACTGGGAGGCTTTTGGGGACAGACAACTGTTCTCAAGGGATGGGCTCCACCTAAGTAGGGAAGGAAGCAGACTTCTAGGAGGGAGGCTGGCTCATCTGATTAAAAGAGCTTTAAACTAGACACTGGGGGGAGACGGTCGGGAGAGGTCCTGGTGCTCTCCACGCCAAATTTTCACATTGGGAGTGAGGACAGCAAGATAACAGATATAGCCAGAGGGGGCAGTTAAGTGTAAGGAAGAGTGGGGACAGATTCTAGATCTACAAGTCATACTGGAAGTACTGTGTCCATACCGAGTTGGGTAAAAAGAGTGAGAGGAGCCCAACAGGAAAAATTAGGATGTTTGTTCACCAATGCGAGAAGCTTAGGTAACAAAATGGAGGAACTGGAGCTCCTGGTCCGGGAATTGAAACCGGATATCGTAGGAATAACAGAAACATGGTGGAACAGTAGCCATGACTGGAGTACAGGTATGGAAGGGTATGTGCTGTTTAGGAAAGACCGATGCAAAGGTAAAGGTGGGGGAGTAGCACTGTATATCAATAATGAGGTAAAATGTAATGAGATAACTAGCGCTGCAATGGACAATACGGAGTCTGTTTGGGCAATGGTCACATTGGGGAAGAAAACTACCAGAGCCTCATCCAGGATAGTGATTGGGGTGTGCTATAGACCGCCGGGATCTAGCTTAGAGATGGATAGGAGCTCTTTAATGTTTTTAAGGAGGTAAACACTAATAGGAACTGCTTGATCATGGGGACTTTAACTTCCCGGATATAGATTGGGAAACAAATGCTAGTAATAATAATAGGGCTCAGCTTTTCCTAGACGTGATAGCTAATGAATTCCTTCATCAAGTGGTTGCTGAACCGACGAGGGGGGATGCCATTTTAGATTTGATTTTGGTGAGTAACGAGGACCTTGTTGAGGACATTGTTGTAGGGGACAACCTTGGCTCGAGTGATCATGAGCTAATTCGTTTCCAAATAAATGGGAGGATAATCAATAGTGCATCTGAGACTAGGGTGTATGATTTCAAAAGGGCTAATTTTACTAAATTAAGGCGACTAGTTAGGGAAGTGGACTGGGCTAACATATTTAGGGATCTAAGGGCAGATGACGCCTGGAGTTACTTCAAGTTGAAGTTGCAGGAGTTGTCAGAGGCATGTATCCCGAGAAGGGGGAAACGGCTCGTAGGTAGCAGTTTTAGACCGAGCTGGATGAGCAAGCGTCTTAGAGGGGTCATTAAGAAAAGCAGAAAGCGTGCACGGGAGTGGAAAATGGGAGGGATCAGCAAGGAAACCTACCTTATTGAGGTCAGAGGTGCAGGGAAGCTGTGAGAAAGGCAAAGCGACGAGTGGAGATGGATCTAGCGAAGGGATTAAAACCAATAGCAAACGGTTTTTAGCCATATAAATAGGAAGAAAACCAAGAAAGAAGAAGTGGACCGCTTAAAACTTTAAATGGAGTGGAGATTAGGGATAATCTTGGAATGGCACAATATCTGAACGAATACTTTGCCTCGGTCTTTAATGAGGCTAATGAAGGGCTAAGGAATAGTGATAGAGGGACCGATGGGAATGAAGATATGGGGTAGACATTACGGTAGCTGAGGTAGAAGCCAAACTGGAACAGCTTAACGGAAGTAAATCGGGGCCCGGATAATCTTCATCCTAGAATATTAAGGAATTGGCGAGGATATTGCTAGCCCGTTAGCGATAATCTGTAATAAATCCCTACATTCGGGGATTGTACCGACTGACTGGAGATTAGCTAATGTAGTTCCTATCTTCAAGAAGGGGCAAAAAAGTGACCCGGGGAATTATAGGCCTGTTAGTCTAACATCTGTAGTATGCAAAGTCATGGAAAAAATCTTAAAAGAGAGAATGGTTCCTGAGCATGAGGCCGATGGCAACTGGGATAGATTACAGCATGGATTTACGAAAGGTAGATCGTGCCAAACCAACTTGATCTCCTTCTTTGAGAGAGAAACAGAGTTTTTAGACAAGGGAAATGCGGTGGATCTCATATATCTGGATGTCAGAAAGGCCGTTGATACGGTACCGCATGAAGAATTACTGGTTAAATTGGAAAAGATGGAGATCGGAGTGAAAATCCAGAGGTGGATAAGGAGCTGGTTAAAGGGGAGACTGCAGAGGGTAGTATTGAAGGGGGAACTGTCCGGTTGGAGGGGGGTTACCAGTGGAGTTCCTCAAGGCTCGGTTTTGGGTCCGATTTTATTCAATCTATTTATTGCTGACCTGGGAACCAAGAGTAGGAGTGGGCTGATAAAGTTTGCGGATGACACCAAGTTGGGGGGTATTGTCAATTCGGAAGAGGATCGGGATATTCTCCAGGAGATTTGGATGACCTTGTAAACTGGAGTATTAGTAACAGGATGAAATTCAATAGTGAGAAGTGTAAGGTTATGCATTTAGGGATGTCTAACAAGAACTTTAGTTATAAGCTGGGACGCACCAGTTGGAAGTAACGGAGGAGGAGAAGGACCTAGGAGTCCTGGTTGATCGCAAGATGACTATGAGTAGGCAATGTGATGTGGCGTTAAAAGGCTAATGCGGTCTTGGGTTGCATTAGGCGAGGTATTTCTAGTAGGGATAAGGAGGTGCTAGTCCCGTTATATAAGGCGCTGGTGAGACCTCATTTGGAGTATTGTGTGCAGTTTTGGTCTCCCATGTTTAAGAAGGATGAATTCAAACTAGAACAGGTACAAAGAAGGGCCACTAGAATGATCCGAGGAATGGAAGGCCTTTCGTATGAAAGGAGACTTGAGGAGCTCGGTTTGTTTTCCTTAACCAAAAGAAGGATGAGAGGAGATATGATTACACTCTTTAAATATATCAGAGGGATAAATACCAGGGAAGGAGAAGAATTATTTCAGCTCAGTGCTAATGTGGACACGAGGACGAACGGATATAAACTGTCAGTCAGGAAATTCAGGCTTGAAATTAGACGAAGGTTCCTAACCATCAGGGGAGTGCAATACTGGAACAGTCTACCGAGGGAAACAGTGGGGGCGAAGGACCTCCACGACTTTAAGATTAAGCTAGATAAGTTTATGGAGGGGATGGTATGATAGGATAACGGGCTTAGTCAATAGGTCAATTATGTGCCTGGTATGATGTAACCTTTTCCAGAGGGTTTGGCTGGAGAGTCTTTCCCGCATGCTCGGGGTTCAGCTGACCGCCATATTTGGGGTCGGGAAGGAATTTTCCTCCAGGGAAGATTGGCTATGGCCCTGGAGGTTTTTCGCCTTCCTCCGAAGCATGGGGCAGGGTTCACTTGCTAAGGAGTGGGTGGATCGGCTTATGTGGCCTGCATCTTGCAGGAGGTCAGACTAGATGATCATAATGGTCCCTTCTGATCTTGAATTCTATGATTCTATGATTCTATGAGTCAGGACTCCTGGGTTCTATCCCCAGCTCTGGAAGGGAAGTGGGGGCTAGGGGTTAGAGCAGGGGGGCTGGGAGCCAGGACTCCTGGGTTCTATCCCCAGCTCTGGAAGGGAAGTGGGGGCTAGGGGTTAGAGCAGGGGGAGCTGGGAGTCAGGACTCCTGGGTTCTATCCCCAGCTCTGGAAGGGAAGTGGGGGCTAGGGGTTAGAGCAGGGGAGCTGGGAGCCAGGACTCCTGGGTTCTATCCCCAGCTCTGGAAGGGAAGTGGGGGCTAGGGGTTAGAGCAGGGGGAGCTGGGAGCCAGGACTCCTGGGTTCTATCCCCAGCTCTGGAAGGGAAGTGGGGGCTAGGGGTTAGAGCAGGGGGGCTGGGAGCCAGGACTCCTGGGTTCTATCCCCAGCTCTGGAAGGGAAGTGGGGGCTAGGGGTTAGAGCAGGGGGGCTGGGAGCCAGGACTCCTGGGTTCTATCCCCAGCTCTGGAAGGAAGTGGGGCTCGGGGTTAGAGCAGGGGGGCTGGGAGCCAGGACTCCTGGGTTCTATCCCCAGCTCTGGAAGGGAAGTGGGGGCTAGGGGTTAGAGCAGGGGGGCTGGGAGCCAGGACTCCTGGGTTCTATCCCCAGCTCTGGAAGGGAAGTGGGGGCTAGGAGTTAGAGCAGGGGGGCTGGGAGCCAGGACTCCTGGGTTCTATTCCTGGCTATGCTGCTGACTTGCTGTGTGAGGTGGGCAGGACACTCCCCTACTCCCTGCCTCAGTTTCCCATCTATGAAATGGGGCGATGACCCTTCCTGACTCAGCGGGGGCTGGGCGAGGATAAATGCCATGCTCTCTCTGTGGGGCTCCCATGCGAACGACTGTTTGTCCCTGTCTGTGCAAGGCTTTGAGATTCTCGCATGGACGGCGCTAGAGAAGGACCAAGTATTACGGCCATTCCCAGCACCCACGCTGTGGGATGGGCTGTGGCGGCATCAGCTGGGGAACAGGTCCCAGGGTGGTGGTGCCCCCCCCGCCTGCTTGGTGGCCTCCGTGAGCCGAGTCTGCCAGGTCTCAGGCCAGTGGAGGCGTGTCCGTGTCCTGAGCCCCACGCTCCAGGTTGGGCCGCATGGGCTCAGGAGCCAGGGGTTGTCTGTCCCCAGAGCTGCCCCGTGGGGGCTTTGCCATGTGGGTGGGGTGAGCTGCGGTCTGATCCCTCCCATGTCCCGGTGCCACAGACCCAGCTCTGGCAATGGCTTCGCCTGGGAATGGCCCCTCCCCACTCCTGTAGGGACTGTGCTGGGTCAGGAGGACGTCAGGGTCCATCAGCTGCTGTGCTGTCAGGGCGGATTAGCAGCAGCCTCTCGGCACGTGGGAGAGCGAGCAGGGCACCTGGGTGTTCTGATCCCAACCACCCATCGGGCGCTGACCCGCTGGGAAGGAGTCAGGACGCAGGCAGAGGGGGAGGGCGGGCACTGCCCGTGATCCGAGAGGAACCTGGTGGAACCGAGTTGCCGGCAGGCGAGGTCAGACAAAGGGGGCGCAGTGCCAAGGTTGGGCCCCAGGTGCTCGCTCTGCCCGAGAGTCCAGTCCCCTGACTGTGCTTGCCCCGCTCCAAGCCCCCTAACCTCCTTGACTGCCCTGGTGCTGCTGCTCCGCGGGGGCCAGCCCTGACCCCGTTACTATCTATAGACGTGGCACCGTTAGCAGATTTCCCGACAGCCGACGAAGCGTCTGGCTGGAGAGCTGCTTAGTCACATCAGGAGCATCCCGGTGACGGGCTGATGGTGAGCGCCGGCGCCGGAGTCCTCAGGACCCGAGTGCCAGCATCTGCAGCACTGCCCGGTCCCCAGGGGCGAAGGGCATCCCTGGCACCCCAGAAAGTCTACGTGTCTCTGGGTGGCCACTGGAGAAGCTGTGGAAAACCAGAATTTCCGCCCCGCCCCAAATCCCGATTTCTCAGCATTGGTCCCCAATGACAAATCCCAGAACATTTCCACTGGGAAACGTCAAAGCGTTGTTGGTTTTTTTTATCGACACCAGCCTGTGTCCACCTGGGCCACCACAATGCCCTCGGGCCCTGGTCCTCCCTTATGGACTCTGCCTCTGTCCGGACTACATCTCCCATGATGCACCACAGCCTCTCCCCATGGCTGAGCCACCTCCTGGTTCTGATGGCAGAAGTTTTGGTTCAAAACTCTGCAGCCACCCCAGGCTGGGCTCCCAGGCCCTAGAGCCAGTGTGCTATGGGCTGCCTTTTTCCTGCTGTCACTCCCTCTGTGCTTTCACTTCAGTGCCAAGAGCTCCTTCACTTCCTGCCCTAAACGGCTGTGTCACATTGCCACATGCAAAACAGCTGCTGCATCCCACCCCAGAGGTGGCTGCCCTTTGGTGGTGGGTGGAGGGATCCCCGGGTGCCTGGTTTGTAAAGGGCTCTGGAATCCTCCTGCGGCAGAGAGGGGAGATGTGGTGTGGGGCTGGACATGGCCCCATGGTTTGTGTGGCTCTGAATGCTGGCCATGGGGTTTGCTCCTGATGGCCACAGGGCACTGGGTGTGGGCTCCTGGGGGCTGGCAGGTGGGGCCTTGCCAGCAGAGCTGTGACTGCGCCTGTGTGTCTGTCCCAGGCGTGGCGGGGGGCCCTGGCCCGGCGGCGCTGCCGGTACCTGCGTGCCATCTACACCATCATGGGCCACTACAAGCGGCACAAGGTGAAGACGTACCTGCTGGAGCTGGTGCGCCGCTTCCAGGGCGTGCGCAGCATGGCCGACTACGGCAAGAGCGTGGAGTGGCCCGACCCGCCGGCGGTGCTGGCGCAGTTCCAGGAGAACAGCAAGCTGCTCTTCCGCAGGTAACGCCGGGGGCGGAGGGGGCCCCCTGCACGCACGCCCTGCTCCCCCCGGGCCCCTCGCTGACAAGGCTAGAATCAGCCACAGTGCAGCTCGGCCTATGCCCCTCGCTCCTGACCCACAGCCCCCTGGCTACCCCAGCCGCAGACCCCCGCAGCTCTGCCCGTGCCCACCTGACTGGTAGGCAGTGATTGCTTCATCCCCACCGGGGTGCGCCCCAAGGCAGCCGGGCGCAATGCTCTCCGATAAGCCGAGGGGAGCAAATGCAGGCCCCCGGCTCGCAGCCTGCCCGGGTGGGATGCTGTGCACGAGGCTGCCCCCCAGAGGCCAGGGCGCTGCGCTCCGGGGCAGGCCAGGAACCTAGCAGGGCAGCCAGGATCCCTGAGCCCCCTCCCCTCGCTGCAGGTGGCGAGCCAGGCAGATCGTGAAGAACATCCCTCCCTCGGACATGGGGCAGATCCAGGCCAAGGTGGCGGCCATGGAAGTGCTGCAGGGCTTGCGCAAAGACTGGGGTTGCCAGAGGAACTGGGGCCGGGATTACCTGTCGTCGGTGAGTGTTCGGCCTGGGGGGCTGCCCGGAGCCCGCTGGGCCAGTGATGCTGGCAGAGTGGGTTCGGGATGGGAGGCAGGTGGGGAAGTGGCGTGGCCTTGGTGCTCCAGCAGGGGGTGCTGCTCTCTTGGAGGGGAGCAGGGCACCCCCCTGCTCCCAGGCTGTGAAAGCAGCGCTAGGGCAGACGGGTGCTGTGCTCGGGGGCGTCCCAGCTGGGCGAGGGGCGGGGGAGGCAGCTGCCTGCCCGAGCATCTGCTCTCGCCGCCCACAGCTGCTTTCTGCTGCCAGGCTCCAGTTGCCATAGTGACAGGCTCCCGTTAAAGCCCCATTTCTCCCTTTGTTTCTCCCGGGCTGGTCCCTGTGCCCCCATGCACCCCCTCCTCTGGGCTCTCCCGGCTCTGCCCCCTCGCCCCTCCCAGGTCCGGGCTGAGAAGGAATGGCTGGGGGGCCCTCGGCTCATGCAAGCCAAGCAGCATGTGGCTGGGAGGCGTTCATCTCTGTGAGTCGATGCCCCTGTACAGTGCAGGGGGCGCTGGTCCGCCCGCAGGAGGGGCCCACCTGTCACTAAGGAGCCTGGGAGCTCCTGTAACTATCAGGGGGGTCAGGCCAGATTCCAGCTCTGAGGTACGTTCTGGCTCCCATTGTGGCTTCAGCTGGATGCAACGTTTTCTTTGATTATTTTTTTTGGCCACGTTGCTGCGGGATGTTAAACAGCAGCTGCGTCCTACCCCAGAAGTGGCTGCATTTTGGTGCTACTCCATCTCCATTCCCCCTCAGCTGGCTGTGTGGTGCAGCTCCCTTCTGCCTAGTGCCAGGCTGAGTGCCAGTATGCAAGTCCTTCTCTTTGCCTCCCCAGTTGGTACAGCCAGGGTGACTCTGAGCTCCAGTGCCTCTCAGTCACCGGGCTGTGGGCAGTGTGTGTGGGGGGGTCACCTGCCCCTCACTGGCCTAGGCCTGGAAACAAAACTCCCCATCTCTCCTCAGTAGGGTCACGTGCCAGGCAAGCTGGGAACTGGGCTGCAGTGGGGTGACAAGTCTCCCCTGGGCATCAGGATCCCCACTTCAATTATGCCAGCCTAGACCAAGAGCTGCCCACCCCCACGCTGCCCGTGCTGGGCATTGACTGGCCTCTTGTTCTCCTCTGGCTCAGCAGCACTGGAGCAGGTGCCTCCTTGCTACACTGAGCGTCCTTTTGCTGCCTACTTCCTGCGCTGGCAGCTCTTCCCCGGGCTGTGACTCAGCTCCCCAGAGGGGTCTCAGTGTTCCTCTCCCCCGGGAGGATCCCAGCGTGGATCCGGCTCTCCCAGCCAGCACGTTTCAGGGGGACTCCATTGGTCTGGCTGTGTGTGTGTGTGGCCGGAGACCTGCACCGGCTGGGGGTGGATGTCTGCACGGGTGTGCTTTGGGCAGGCATTGTGTGTGTGTCTGTGCGAGTGAGAGCAGGAGTTTTGTGTCTGCCTGTGTGCATGCGCTCCGCTGGGTGTGTGTGTGTGTGCATCTGTGTGCGTGTAGCGTGTCTGGGCATGTTCTGGGTGTGTCTGTGCACATGTGCACGGCTTGTGTCCGGGGGTGTGTGGGGTGGGGAGTTGGGGCTGTCCCAGGCTCTCCCTGAGCAGTGGGCATCCACAGCCCAAGAGGCTCCTGCCTTTCGCTGGGAATGGGAAGTTGTCTCCAGCAGCTCTCGCTCGGGCCCTCAGAGAGGCTGGATTGTTCCTCCCCAGCCGGCTGAATTAACCCCACAGCTGGGCCTGGCCACGGCCACATGGCACTTGCTGATCCAACGGGGCCCGTGTGGTGGAAATCTCCCAGCCCCTCCAGTGAATTCACCCGTCAGGGCTCTGAACACTGGGACGGTCCCCACAAGGAGGCACAAGTCAGGGGAGCAGACGCCCTGCAAGCCCCTTCTGGTCATGCCGTGCCAGGAGAGGAGTGTGTGTGGGTTTGATTTGCAGGGCCGCCCGGGTGCAGGGGGGGCGCCATTTGCTAAGATCGAGTGTAAGTATCTCTTGGCCGATCCAAGGCCGTGATCAAGTGTCTTGATGTTTTTGGTCTTTTGGCCTTGAGATGAAAACCTTGTCTGTGTCTCTGGGACACTGAAGTAAAACTATTTTCTATAGTATTGCAACGTATTTTATGGAAGGGGCCCCCAAAATTGCTTTGCCCCAGGCCCCCTGAATCCTCTGGGCAGCCCTGTTGATTTGGGCCTGACTCTGATCTCACGCTGCCTGCTTCGCTGTCCCTCCCGATTTACACTGCTGAGCCTGTGGCTAGCAGCGGGATGAGGCCCTCGTGTCTGAGCCAAGAGCAAAGGCCTCTGCAGGTGGCTGCCGCTGTCTATGGTTTCCTGCTAGTTCGCCACAGAACTGTACTGGGGAGGAGATCCTAACAGCTCTCGATTGTGCCCTTCAATCCAAAGTGCTCCACAAATTCAGTGCACGCCGCTGGAATGCAGCCACCTCTGGGGTCAGCTGCGGCAGCGGCTTAATAACACGCAGCAACACAGCTGCGTAATTTAGGCCACTCAGTGAAGGATCCTGTATCCACTGGGACCTTTAGGAATGAGTTGGAGGAGAGGAAGCCAAGGAAGTTGGCTGTTAAATGTGTCGGTGGACTCTGAGGCAAAGGGAGTAGCCAGGCTCCCAGACTGGAGGTGTAGCCTGGATCTGCATACAGAGCTGCACCCACTGAGCTAACACTTTCACTAAAGGTGTAATCAGCCTGTGGAACTCACTGCCACAGGATGACGCCGACACCAAGAACTGAGCAAGATTCCAAAAGGCTGTTTATCTGGCTAACAGACTATCCAGAGTGACCATGGTTAATGCTCACACACTCCTGCTTTGGGGCTTAAACCAACCTCTAGTGTCTAGTGATCAGGGTGAGACCTACTGTGTGGAGCACATCTGCTTCTCGGGGGTCCGACACCTTCCCCTCCAGAGCACCTAGCGCTGGCCCCAGGAGAGCCGGCAGGCCGGACTAGTCTGTCCTCAACCTGACCCAGTATCTGTGCACCCAGGGTGGACACCGGCACTTTGACTTAAACCTGTTTGGCTTTAGTGAACTCACAAGTGCCAGCTAACGCGACGAAACCGGCTCCAAGCCAGTATGAGAGCGAGGCACCGGGCTGCCCATCGGGCATGGAGAGTGACCGGCCGGGGTGGGGGCGCCCGGTTAACTCAAAGCACTGCATGGAGCCAGGGCCAGCCAGGGGCCGATCAGGATGCGGGAGAAGAGTGAGCTCAGGGCTGGGGAGGCATCAAGGCCATGGGAGAAGGCAGAGAGACCCTGGGCCCGGAGGGTGCTACCGAGGCAGTGGATCCCAGCTGGGCATGGGTGGGCAAAGGGCTGGAGACTGAGTGGACCTGCTGTGGGGTTTTCTCCTCCCCACGGGCATCACTTCAGTGCCGACAAACAGGGAAGAGCGTCAGCAGCTGACCCCTCGGCCCCACCTCGGCTCCATGCGGGTCTCTCAGTCGAGTGCCAAGCAGCCCCTGCCCTGCTCAGCTCCAGGGAGCTGCTACCGGCACAGTCGCGCTTAAGCTAGTGAGAGCCCCTTCCCGCTCCGTGCTGAATCCGCCGGCCCCCCGCACAGGGAGCTCTGCCTCCCGCTGGGCATGGCCGTGGGGAGATCCCACCGCAGCCCCTCTCTGCCTGACGGAGCCTCTCCCGGGTTCTGTTCTGCTCTCCAGGTGGCTGAAAACCCGGTCATGGCCGCCCACTTCGCCAGGAGGGTGCAGGCCCTGAGGGACAAAGTGCACTTCGGCTCGGTGCTGTTCTCCTGCCATGTCCGCAAGGTGAGGAGCCTGGCGCGGCAGGGCCCCTGGGGGGCGGGGCCCCCCTCCCTCCTGCCATGGCCCTGCTCCGTGTGCTGGACACTGCCTGCCTCAGCCCCTCCGGCCTGGGGAGATCCCCAGGGAGTTTTGGGCCCACCTGCAGTCCATGGTGCTGATGAGCCATTTCCCTCCCCCCCGCCCTACAGGGACCTCATTCTGCAGGGTCCTCAGCACCCTCGTTTCTCCAAGCAGCCGGGGGTGAGGGGAAGGTTCGGGATCGGGTGTCCATGACAGTGGAGCACTGAGTGGCTGCTCCTGGGAGGGCAGGAGGGAGTCCTTCCCCCCCCAACCCAGCAGGGTTGGAGAACAGGGGAGCTGGGGACCCCTGGGCAAAGTCCTGCCTCTCCCCGCACCCCAGGTGACTTTGTCTCCCCCACCATGCAGATCAACCGCTTTAACAAGCGCAGGGACCGGGCCATTCTCGTCACGGACCAGCACCTCTACAAGCTGGAGCCCAGGAAGCAGTACAAGGTGATGCGGACCCTGCCTCTGAGCATGGTGAGTGCCCTGCGAGCTGGGCCAGGGGGCGCCTTAACCCGCAGGGACTGGCCCGGTGCAAGGGGCTGCTCTGACAGCAAGGCCCCTGTCTGCAGAGCGGGGACAGCAGGGCGAGGGTCCCTCATTCAGCCCACAGCTGTGCCCTGCCGGGACCCCTGCGGGGCCGAGAGGGGAGCTGAGCCTTCACGACCCACTCAGTCCGGGGGCTCTCTGCCATGGCTGCCGGCCAGGGAGTGGACACTTGAATGTTGGAACAAGAACAATGGGACCTTTACATCAGCCAAGCAAGGGAGAAGACAGCAGTAGCAGGGGGTGCCCATGGGATCTCCCCCCAAGGAAGGCAAGGATGACACTGGGAGAGCATAGGGTCTGTTATACCAGCACACAGCTCCTGGGGTGTCTTGAGCCCTCCCATCTCCCTGGTGGATCATCAGCAGACTGGATACCACAGCCAGCAGCCCTGATCGAAGCCATGTGGGCAGAGCAGGGATGGAGAAGACCAAGCTCAGCTGCTCTGTCCCCCTTTCAGTGCTGGCTGGTGGCAGTAGTGGGATTTCCCCAAGAGACGCCTAAACCCCAGTGCGGCCAAGCAGGGTAGTTGGGGAAATGCTGGAAGTTGATCCAGAAGCAGCTGGGAAATGTCCTTTCATGGGGAAACCCAAGACCTGGGTAATAAGGCGGAATCCTAAATACCCTTCCCGAGATATTCGCCACAGCATCTCTGTTGTGCTAGGCGCTTTTCTTCAGAGCCCGTGTCCCTCCTGGCTGCGATCCCATAACACCCCGGCGCTCTTCTTAGGAGCGCTGAACTGAGCGGCAAGCTGAGATGCAGGGCACCTGTGGGCAAGTCACTGCATCAGCGGCAGAGCCAGGAACTAAACCCAGGACTCCCAACGCCTAGTCCTCTGCCTTAACCACTAGCTGCTGCTCCTTCTCGCAGCCCCCTCCGTGGTGTTACAGTGAGTAGCACTGGGGGGCAGAGGGCACCATGCTGCTCCAGCATTAAACCTGGACAGGATGCTGCAGCAGCAGCATCACCACCCCAAGCCTCAGACACTTGCCTTGCTCTGCAACTTGGGGCCTGGATTACTTGGCAGGCTCATCTAGGCATCGCTCACCAAGTCAATTCCCTGCTGTCGCAGGGACCTCAGCCCCTCCTCTTCTCTGCATAATCACATGACTCCGGGAGCTGAGGATTTAATAGAAACATCAGGTACTGCGAAGTTAATGATAAAGGCACAAGAGCTGGCAACGCTGGGGCAGGGAATAGTCCTGCGTTTGCAGGGTGACAGATTAGATCGCCTGGGCCCTTTCTATCCTTAACTACTGCGTCCTGGAGAAAATTCCCCTCTCCGTGGTGCCCCAGCAAAGCAGCTGCTGCAGCGCGGGGGGCTGATCTGAGGGGAGACGCCTGGTCTCTGGGCACAATGGACCACTTGGCACATGGCGAAGAGGAACATGTGATCTGGAAGGGATGACATCCCCTGGACCCTGCCACATCTCGTCCCATCAGCCAATCAGAATACAGAATCATCTCCATGCTGAACAAACACTAGCCAATTTGCCATCTCATTGGCTGATGTGGTGGCCGGTTGTGGGTGGGCTTAGAAAATGAAAGACTAATAGCAAAGGGGTGACCGGAGACTCCCAGCTACCACGCTGCCCTTTGCCCCCTGGGGGCCATGTGGGGAATCGCCCCCTGCCCCCTGCCTCAGTGAGTGTTTCTCCTGTGCAGGTGACGGGGGTGAGCGTGACCAGCTGCCAGGACCAGCTGGTGGTGTTTCACACCCAGAACCATGACGACCTGGTCATCTGCTTCCATAAGATGCAGCCGGAAGAGGACAACCGAGTTGGGGAGCTGGTGGGGGTGCTGGTGGACCACTTCAAAACGTGAGTGATGGCATTGGTGCAAGACAGGGCAGGAGATCGGGGCAGGGCTGGGTCAGGGTGTGGATGGGAAAACCTCGGTGGTGCTGGTGCTCTTCCCTAGGAGTCAGGGATGAACCCAAGGCTATGGTGAGGTGCTGTCCTGCAAATTGGCTATAAAGCGGGACCTTGACTGTTTGTGACCATTACAGATCTTGTGGTGTTTTAGGGCTCTGTCCCCCAAAGTCTAGGCTAAATAATTACATTCCCCTTCAGGTATCATCCGAACACAATAGTCTAGATTTTCTCTCCTAAACTCCGGTGTAGCTGTTGCTGTGTGCAGTCGAGCAGCTGCTGTGTTCCACCCCAGAGGTGGCAGCATTTCAGCGCTGAGCGGAGTGCCATGACTCCGGTTCTGGGTCATAACCCTCGCAGAGGGTAACTTCAGCAAGGGCCGGGGTTAGTGCTTGGTTTGGCCCTGAAGAAGCCTGCAGTTGATGGCAGCTTCCCTTGGGAGAAGGAACTGATCAACTTGAATCTCTTCCCAAGCACTAGGGGCCTGCATGAGACAGTGGTGGGTCGGGGGGCTGTGCCTGAAGCATCTTTCGCGATGGGCTGGGTGACAGGAGGTCTGGCCCCTCTGGCCTGTTCAGACTCTGGCTCCCCAGACAAAGGCCACCAAAGGACTATCAGTCGGTCGCTGTCACTAGGCGGCTTGAGGTGACCGGTGGTGGCTAGTGGATCTGAGCCACGCCCGGGAATTATCCAGCCATGGTGGCTCAGTGGTTAACGTGTTGGGCTTGAAATCCGCCGGGGCTCCCCCTCCCTACCCCGCATTCAAACCCTGCTCCCGGTGGGTTGGGCCTGGATTATACAGGCTGTCGGAGGAGAGGATCCCAACGGTCCCTTCCGGCTTTGTAGTCTATGACCGGCTCTCAGGCACCGGCGGCGCCTGGGATGGATTCAACCCCACAACCGAGAGTCGAAAGGCTCCATGGACCATTACCAACCCCGGAGCCCTCCCGCCTGTACAAGAGGGAGCGTGTCTGCGCTGGCAGGGAGAGCAGCGCCGGTCCCTCAGTGCCGATCTGGAGTAGCTCCAGTGGCAGGGATGCTGGGCATCGATCCTGGGCGGAGGAGAGCTGAGGAGGCTGCTGGTGCTGGTTCCTGCCTGGGGGCAGGTGGGGGGCGTGCAGGCCGAGGGGGAACCGGCTGTGCTGCCGGGAAGGCAGCCTGATCTCCTAATCAGGCATTGTGCGAAGGCACGCGGGCCCATTGCAGCCTCCAGCTGTCACGGCAGCAAGCCTGGAGGCCAGGAGCCGGCTCCCTGCCCGCAGGCGCCCATCTGGGGTGGGGGGTTGGGCCGGATTAGAGAGTTCTTCCTGAACCTGCTGGCCCCCGCCACTGTGATGCAAAGCAGGTGTGGGAGCTGGCTGGGAGGGGGCTGAGCCCAGATCCGGGGGCACGAAGCCGGCTCCAGAGCTCCCAGGCTTTGTGGGTTACAGCCAGGGTGCTAGCGAGCCTTCGCCAAGGCTGCGGGCTGCTCTCCTCCCTGGCCTCCAGGGAGCACGAGGGCCCGAGCGTGACAAGCGGGTGTGTTCATGTGGCCGTGCTGCAGAGCGGCTGGGTGAGGGTGTGTGCTGGGGGGACAGAACAGACCCATATGAAGCCGTGGGTGGGTGGAGGAGGGGAGGGGAGGGCAGGGGGGTGTGGGCATGCGTAGGTGTGTGCATGCATGGGGAGGTTGTGAGAGGGAGCTCGCCCCATTTGTGGGGCACACCCCCAGCTGAGCCAAGTGAGGAGCCCAGGGGCAGGCAGGTGATGTGGGTCTG
The DNA here is from genome assembly GCF_016161935.1 of Mauremys reevesii. Lineage (NCBI taxonomy): Eukaryota > Metazoa > Chordata > Testudines > Geoemydidae > Mauremys > Mauremys reevesii. Next base: position 4,274,557 of record NC_052624.1, on the reverse strand, counting down.
GTTCTCCCTTTGCCTGGCTCTGGCAGTGCCACGCTCTGTGCCCAGTGTCACGGACAGGGGCTTTGTCGGTAGCATGGGCGGAGGGGGGAGAGAGGCCGCAGCGTGTGCAGGTGAGGGCAGCATGGTGCCCGCTGCAGGGTGAGCCCGGCGGACGGGGCACTGCTGACCCCCACAGGGCTGGCTCTGTGCCGGCAGGGCAGTCCGTGCCACGGCCCGCAGCGGAGCAGCAGGTGCCAGATGGATGTCTGTCTACCGGAGCCCCCGAAGGATTGACCGAGGGAGGAGAGTGGAGAGAGGGGGCTGGGGGTGAGCTGGCGCCATCTGCTCTCGGCAGCTGCTGGCACAGGTCTGCCCAGACGCAGGGAAGAAAAGAGCTGTGCTGGGGGGGGAGGGGGCTGTGCATTGCCCCCCCTCCCCCGGAGCACTGTCACAAAGTGGATTGCAGGGAATTACTGCCTCCCGCATGGGCCCCCAGATGGTAACACCCCTCCCAGGATGGGGCCTTCTTAAAGGGCCGACGACCGCCCTTTGCGGGGAGATAGACACAGATGGGTGGGAATGACGGACGCTGTGTCAGACTGCCGGACGACAGCACAGACTGACTGTGTGTGTGTGGCAGAGCCCCCAGCCCAGCCCCCCCCCCAGAGCCAGCAGCCGCTCTCTCCCTCCCCCTCCCTCGGTCGGTCGGGGGCAGGTTGGACGCAGGGTGTGCCTACCCCTGGGCCCCCCCGCCCCAGGCACTCCCCATCCCCCCCCCCTCACCCCCCCTGCCCCCCTGGAACAGCTGGCCTGCTGCCCAGGGCAGAGGCCCAGGGGGCGCCCGTCCCGGCCCAGGCCCTCTGGGCCCAGGCTGGTCCCTCCCTTGTGTTGCCACTGCAGCTTGGCCTCCTCGGCCTGGCCGGGGAGGGCACCACACACTGGAGAGGGGTGTGGGTCTGCCCACACGGCAGGGCTGGGAGAAGGGAAAGTCCCCCAGGCTCCACTGCCTCTTGGGTCCCACACACGCACACACATGCCTATGCACATGCACACACATGTGCGCGCGCACACACACACACACACACACACAGCTCACTGGTGGCTCCCAGGGAGCCAAGCTGTCATTGGGTGGGTCAAGAGATCAGCTGGTGCCATTCTGGAGGAGCTCCAGGGGAGTGGGGAGGGATAGCTCAGTGGTTTGAGCATGGGCCTGCTAAACCCAGGGTGGTGAGTTCAATCCTTGAGGGGCCCACTTAGGGATTTGAGGATTTAGTTGGGGATTGGTCCTGCTTTGAGCAGGGGGTTGGACTAGACGACCTCCTGAGGTCCCTTCCAACCCTGATATTCTATGACTCTCTGCCTGGTTTCCGTGCTGGAGCTGGTGGGGCCTTAGGCCAGGAGCTGGCCTCCGGGCAGGGATCTGTCAGCTGCCTGAGGCGCTGTGGCCTTGGGGAAGGGCGGGCAGAGCTGGGAGTTCCTGGGAAGCAATGGGCTGGTGGCTGAGGAGCTGGCTGTGGTGCTGAAGGGTGGCAGCCGGGAATTGGAGCTGCCTTGGCACAGACTTGTCCCAGGCTGAGGTCTCCCTCCCCAGCTTTCCTCCTCTCCAGTCTGAACTGCCTCTCTCCCTGCGTGATCCCCCGCCTGCCTGGGGCTTTACCTGGATGGAGGGATGACAGGGCACCAGGCTTGGAGTTGGGACCGTGGCCTTGGATAATTCACAGACCTCCATTCCTGCCCTCTTTGTGAACGGCTTTGGGATCCCCAGAAGAAAGGGATTGTGGGACTGGGTCCTTACCCTGACTGCGCCTGGCTAGCAGTGGGAGGGTCGCCCCAAATGAAGCAGCCTTCCTCCTAATCCCAGTTTGAGAGAGAACGGCTGGATGTTTGCCTTGTCTCCCAAGAAATACCACAGGGGCTAAGCCACCCCCTGCCAGTGTGGGGTGCGTGTAGGACTGGGAGCCAGGGTTGTCTGGCTTCTGTCCCCAGCTCTGACACCAATTCCCCTCTGTAGCTTTGAGCCAGCCATTTTAATTGCTTGGTGCCTCAGTTTCCCCATCGGTGAAATGGGAATGTAGCTAGTTGCTGTTTATAGCATCACCATAGAAGGGGCCTGTTGGACCCTCCTGGCCGTGCCCAGGAGTCCAGTGCAGCATTGTGCCCTACACTCTAGGCTCACTCTTCCCTCCGGAGACTGTCCCACAGCCTGAGCAGTGGGATTTTAGCCACAGGTGCCAGCCCCTAGCGCGGCACTATGCACACTGGTGTAGCTACCCCCAGAGTGGCACTAGTGCAAGTCACACGGGGCATGCGTTCATCGTGTCGACACGAGGGGTTTTCACCAGAGCAGCTACACCGCCAGCTTCAGTCCCAGCCCAGCATTGGCTGAATGTGAAGCATCAGTAATGATCTCTGCACCCAGGCAGGGAACACTCATTCCACCACAGCCCCTGCCTGGTGTGTGTGTGGGGGGGTGTTAGGAAATAACTGTCCAACTGGACGGGCATTACACTGGGCTCCCCATAGACTGGGGCAGGGCAGAGCCAGATCTTTCCCCAGGCTCCAGTGTTCCCCTTCCCCCACCCCGAGAAGGTGGCTGCCCCTTTAAGAGTCCCCACAGCTGCTCCGGCTCCTGGCTCTCATTTGCATTTCAGTCCTAGCTCTCTTTTGTCCTGCCTTAATAGCTACCTAGCAGCCTTCCCTGCTCCGTGCACGGGCTGATCCTGCCCCGCGCTCATGTCTCCTTAACACAGCACAGCTGCTGCTCCATTCGCTGCCCCTCCCCCCCAGACACTAGCTGGAGTTCGCTCCCTCTGCCAGGGCTCCCGCCCTGACGGGCATAATTAGTAATGCCCTGCTCAGATCTCAAAGCGCAGCTCAAATGAGCTCAGTGTCATTAAACCCATTTTGCAGGTGGGGAAATTGAGGCACAGAGGGGCTGTGACTTGCTCAGGGTCATCCAGCAGGCCAAGGTTTGACCACGGGTCTCCTAAATCCCAGCCCCATGCTCCAGCCACTAGACCACACTCCTTTAGGCCTTCAGGTCTGATGGCAGAACAAGGCCCCTCCAGGCTGGGCGTGGCTATCGGGCTGGAATTTAAAGCTCGTGTGGGCCTTTTATTTTTAGTGTTGGAGGCAGCGTCAGGACTCCTGGGTTCTCTTCCTGGCCCTGCCACTGACTCGCTGTGTGAAATGAGCACCGTGATACTAGCCACCCCATTGACTAGCCACAAGCCGAACTCACATGCCCTCTGCCATGCGGGCGGAGGAAGGCCCTGGCATTTTTCAGCTGAGTCGGGGTTTGCTCCAGCGCCCTTGGCTCAAAGTGCCCGATCCCAGCTGTTGTGCAGCATGCTCTGTTGCCTGGTTGTGAGCCTCCACCCCAGGGGTGGCTGCATTTCAGCCTCATATACCCGTCTGTAAAGCGCCCTGGGATGAAAGACGCTGTGGAGACCCAAGCTACTACTCTATGTTCTGTCTGTAACTGGTTTCCGTCCCCCACTGCCTGGTCCCTGGGTGTTCGCAGGAGGCCAGGCCCAGCAGAGTCCATCACCCGCTCTCCTCGCTGGATGTCTGGGAGACGGAGCACAGGGAATTCGCACCTCCAGCTCCACCAGATTTACAGCTGGGAGTGCTTGAGCTCTGAGCATCCTCAGCCGGGTTTACTCCACCCCTGAGCCTAGGCATTTCGCCATAAACAGCACACTGTGCTTCCAGCCGTGCTGACTCCCAGCGCTCTGCAGGGTGCAAGCCAGCCGCGCTGGAGCCTGCCAGTTTGCTGGGGCATGGACCAGATGTGCCGGCGGCCCGGAGGTTTGCAGAGGGAAGCAAACTCCGGTGTGACGGCAGGGCGCCTGGCTGGGGTGGGGGAACTGCCGCCTTCTGTCATTGCGGGGACCCCTGCAAAGCTAGTGGCCAGCAGGAGAGAGGGGTCAGAGAAACAGCCCCTCCCAGCGTGCTCTCACCCATCTGCATGCGTCTCCCCACACACCCTGGGAATAGCGCTAGCCTGCTGGAGGTGTCTGCCCCAGGCTGGGCTCCCCTACTCCGCCCCCCACAGCAGCGCCGACTCGGGCTGGTCCCAGGCCAGGCTGGCAACCCAGCCGCAAGGCCAAGGCAGGATCACCCAGGGAGCAGTGCCCAGCGTGGCAGGATCCGTACACTCGGGTGCCGGAGGGGAGGGGGCGGCAGGGAGGCGTTAGCGTCCTTGCTGAGATGATGCTGGCCTGGTGGCTGGGAGCGCGTGCGGCTGCTGCTGCCTGGAATGATGAGCAGATTGCTCTGATCTGCAAAGCCCCACATGCCTCGGGCGACAGGGCCTGCTCGCTGCTGTCCTGGCTGGCTGGAGAAATCACACAGCGGGTTCCTCTAGCTGAGGGGTTCTCAAACTTCACTGCACCGCAGTCCCCGTCTGACAGCAGAGTTATCACGCGACCCTGGTGGGGGGGGGCAGAGCTGCCCCTGGCAAGGGGAGAGGGGGCCGCAGCCCAAGCCCTGCCACCTCAGGTGGGGATGGAGTTGAGGCTTCATCTTCAGCCCTGGGTGCCTGCAGGTCTAATGCTGGGCCTAGCGACCCCGTTAAAATGGGGTCATGACCCACCTTGGAGTCCTGACCCAGTTTGAGAAACGCGGCTCCTCCCAGCCGAGGATTGCAGAGCGCGTGTGGCCCCCGCTAAGCCTCAGTGGGCAGGTCTCAGGCTCCCCTTTGGGCAGATGGGGAAACTGAGGCAGGGAGCAGCCTAGTGGCTTGCCCAAAGCTCCAGCTCATGTTGAGAGCAGAGTTGGGAACAGAACCCAGGGCCCTTGTATCCCAGTCCACTGCCCCCTCCCCCATATCTGGCCCTTACCAGCCATCACCTTCCGGCCCCACACACGCTGCTCTGCGTGGTGCAGTCCCCACGTGCCGGAGATGTTCCACAGCAAGGCGGGTGCGTCCCCGAGGCCGGAGGCCATGGGGATCGCTTGCTCGCCCAGCACTGCACCCCGGCCCCGCCTTGGCACAAGCCCAGGGTTCTCAGCCACGGTGCATGGGGGAGCCTGGTACAGAAATGGCTGAGAAGCACTTGGGGTGCTCGGTGCACCAGGGCTTGGGCGTTGCACCCCGTGGGGCAGGGAAGAGGAACCCGTCAGAGCAGAATGCAGCTGTGGCGAGATCCAGCCGGGTGGGCCAGGCTGGCCCCCTGCACACTCAGCCGCCCCTGCAGAAGGAGCCTAGCTGGTGTCCCACTTTGCAGATGGCTCTGAGCCCGGAGATGGTTGCTAGGTAACTGCAGGAAAGCTCATTAACAGCTGAGACTAACTAATGAGCTGGGGAAGCAAAAAGCAGGCGGGGGGGAAGGTGTCAAGGTGAGAGAGGAGAGGGGAGACCCCGCCCGGGCGGCACTGCCGGCTTGGCCCAGTTTGCAGCCCGGCGTATGAGCCGCTCTCCCAGCTTGGCACTGTCACTCACGGGGGCGCAGGGGTAAAGAGGCTTCAGAGGCAACGGTGATGGGCACAGCCAGACTGACTGCATGGGGCAAGCCAGAGGCTCGGGGTGGAGTCAGGCATGTCCCAGCCCAGGTTGGCATCGCAGAGGGCGGTAGCTTTGCTGGCAACTCAGCAGTGAGGCCAAGGGCTGGGTCACCCAGGGAGCCTGTGCTCCCCTCCCACCTGGTCATGGCATGCACCTCTCCAGGGGTTCGCCCATCGCCGGCTGCAGAGGTGGGGGCTGGAGCCAGGAGCCAGCCTGCCGGCAGCACTGGCTGGAAGAGCCCTGAGAAGCCCCGAGCCTGTCTCCTGCCGGGATGCCGCCAGCTGGAAGGCGGGGGCGGGGGAGCAGGCAGACAAGGTGTGAGGCACTGGCTGTCTGTTGCAGGGACCGTGTTTCTGTGGCAACTTGGCACGGCGCTGTGTCAGCAGAGCCGGGCGCTGCGCCTGCTGCCACTGCTCTGCTCCTCTGCCATGGGCCCTGGTGTCAGCTCTGGGGCCCGCTCCAGCTCCCACCGATTCACCAGGAGCTTTCAAGGGCAGCGGGATCAGACCTGGCTCTGACCTGTGATTATATCAGCGTGGAGCTCTGGGAGCAGGGCCCCCCGGGGATGGGGGTGTCAGGGAGCCGTCCCTGAGGCTGAGTGACCAAGGTGTGGTGCTGAGGACCTGGCTTCTTGGCCCCCCTGCATCCAGCTCCAGCCAGTGCTGCACCAAGAGGCTGGAAGGGATTCAGAGAAATGCAACAAATGAGCGATAAGGGCCAAACCCATGGCAGGTGTAATTCCAGGGTTCACCGGGGCTGGCGGTGCAGCCTGGCTGCCTGACGAGCAGGGGCGGCCCTAGGATTTCCGCTGCCCCAAGCAGGGCGGCGCGCGCTGCTGAGCTGGCGGTCCGGTCGGCGGCTCCCAGTGGACTCCTGGGACACGTGCTGCGGAGGTGCGGAGCCGCGCGGGCCGGTGGGGCCATCATCCACAGCATGCGGCGGGGTCACGGGGGCGCGACCAGCGGACCCTCCTGCCCTCTGGCGAGCTGGACGAGCACCGTGGGACGGCGCCCGCCCTGCCGTGCGCTGGCGCCTGGAGGCCCTGCTGGGCTGGGTGACAAGGCAGCAGGAGGAGGTGATGCTCATCCCTAAGGAGGGAGAGGAAGTGACTTGATCCAGTGGGGTAAATCCAGGGAACCGGCGGGTGCCACATTCCCGCTGAATCAGGCCAGGCCCTGGCAGCCTCGCGATCCTGCATTGCCCTCAGGAGATGGTCTGGGTGGACGTATCTGTGGTGTTTCCGTCTCCACTTTCCCTGAGGCGTTTCACTGTCTGGCACAGACGCGTCCCAGACAGGCTCTCTGTGCCCACTGCGAGCCCTGCCACCCGGCCAGGCCTCCGCCCGTCACTGCTGCAGTCTAGGAGTGCCGCCTGCAGCGCCAGGGGCTCCTGGCTGAGTGGTTGCAAGGTGACAGCGGCACGGGCATTGATGCAAAGTGCTGCGATGCTGACGCAGGCTATTCCTGTTCCTGGCCCCGGCCCCGGTCGCTGCTGGGTGGCCACTTTTGATTTTCACACTTGTCTGAGTGTCGATAGCCCTGTTGGCAGGAGATGCAGCACCTCGCTTGGGGGAGATTTCTATCGCCTCGTCCTGCCTCTAGCGGGCCCAGAACTTCGTACCTCCAAGGGAGTTTGTGCCTAACCCCAGCCACTTAGTGCGTGGCTTGCCCTGAAGCAGGAGGGTTAATATCCCTTGTAATCAGTCTCATTGAATTGTGAATGCTATGAACGGCCAGTCCCTGTATGGGCGCTGCTACGTTCTTGGCCTGGAAGATGTCTTGTGGCAGAGAGTTCTGTAGGACAATGGTGGGTACGCAGGCTAGCGTCTGGACAGTACAAAGCGCTGTGGTAACAGGATCAGTGACCCCCCCAGAGGGGGCCACCCTGTTAGCTGGACTGGGACCCTGCTTAAAGCCGCCAATTAACTTCTGTGGGCTCATTGTGGAAGGCGCAGCTCCCGAACGCTGCCAGGCGCGAGAGAGGTGGGCATGGCCTAGTGGGGTCTGTGGTAGGGAGCAGGGGGACCTGCCGGGAACGGCCAGGCGTGGGGGCGAAGGGGCTACCTCTGACTCTGGCTGGCCTCCTCGTGGCCGGGAAAGAGGGGCAATGGGAGACCAATTGATGCATAGGAGTCTGCCGGGGCATTTTGCAGCCACACCACCATGTGGCGCTGTCTCCTGAGAACCACCTAAGGGCAGTATGCTGTGATCCCCTGGGGAGAATGCCCCCCACCCCAGTGATTCCTTCCCATAGGCCCGGGAGCTGTAAGGTGACCAGCCCATCATGGCCCCCCCATTGCTGAGGGGTGGTACCTGTAGGCCGGATGCCTGGCCTGCAGCTGGGCCTGCGGATTGGTACCATGAGTGGGGTTCAGGATCGCGGCTCTGGTGCCCATCTCTCTGCTAGACATCGATACCTCGGTGGGGATCGGAGCTCAGAGCTGGTGCCCAGGGCCCACCTCCTCAGTGGAGACCAGTTTCTCTTCTTTGCCTGGGGCCAGGTCCCCATCCCCTTATCCAGACCATGTCCTCAGCCCCAGGCCCAGCCTGGTCCAGCCCCTGTGCGTCTCTTGGCTCCGGTGAGGGGGGTTCGGACAGGGCAGCAGGGACCATGCGTCTGTGCAGTCAGCTGGCTGCTGCTTGGCATCCTCGGGGCTGCTGACGCCTGCATGCTGCGCTCTTGGGCACGGATCATGGAAGGGCACAGGTCAGGGACGGGCACCTCTGTGCCAGGGTGAAGGGAGAATCCCAGCCCCCTGGGCAGAGCGGGCAGGGGCGCGAGGCTCCCTCGTCACAGATAATCACTTCTGCAGGGTTGCTTCGCCCCAGATCTGTCTGGCTTTTATTAATATTTTACCGCAGTGCAAGTGCCGCTGACGCAGCCCGAGCCAGAGAGCTGGTTTATTCCTGGCTGGGATGTGAGCACGACCCTCCAGCATTTCCAGAGAGCGAGGGGGAAATCACGCGGCCCCAGCACTAGGGGGCAGCCGGCCTGCACCTCCCCTACTCAGGGGCTGATGTGACCTCCAGTGTATGGGCTGTAGCCCCTCTAGGGCTTGTGGCAGGAGGAACTGGCGGGGCAGGTCTGGCCAGGCCCACTCCCACCTTGCCCAAAACACCCCAGTGCCAGTGCACTTCCCCAGGGTCTGATGCCGGCCCTGCGGGGATTGGAGCCAGAGGGCAACCGTGCCCCGGGTGCCAAGTGTTGGTAAGGAATCCATGAGCACAGCCCATACGGAGACAGCCCCCGCCGCTGTCCACCCCCCGACACACACACACAATGCGTGGCCATCTGCTCCGACAGCACAGGCCTCTGCCACAGGAGCTAGAGGAGAATCTTCCTCAGCTGCTGCGAGTGGTGAGGTTGTTATCCTCTTTGCGGCACGGCCTCTAGGGGGTGACAAACTACCCCCCGTCTCTTGCACACACAGACACTTGAGCAGCCCGGCTGCTATCGCAGTCACAGATGCCGAGGGGCACAAGAGGGGGCAAACCCCAGCTTGGTCATCCCTCGGCCAGCGAGCTAGCAGAGGGCAGTCGGTCTGAGCAGCAGGCAATGGCTTGTTGGGGGCAGGGGGTGTCTTTGAACAGCTGCTGGAGGGGGACGTTGGGTGCCTGGGGTAGGTCTGAGACAGACACCAGGCCGGGGTGGGCGCTGCCTCCCCCGCTGTGCTGAGGGGCGACAGAGGGACAGCAAGGGGGTGCCCCGGGCTCGGTGAGGGGGCAGAGCTCCGAGGCGAGGCTGGGTGTGGGTGCAGGACGACAGGCGTGGACGCAGGGTGTCTGGGAGCCTGTGTAGCTGTGTGCGGATGCCTGCGCCCGCGGGCGGTGACCTGCCGTGGCCACGGGGGAGAGCCGGGGCGGACGTATCTGTGCGCGGCTGGAGGCTGATGCATCCAGCTCTAGATGTGTTGGTGGCCGACGGGGGGGCTGGCCCGGGTGCTTCTCCGTGGGTTCTTGTACTGCTCCCCTCGCCGTGTGGTCCAGGTTCATGGCTGCCGTGCCGTCATGTTCCTCCTCCTCCCCCTAGGCCCTGGAGCCAGCTCCCCAGCTGAGCGCGCCCCTGGGTGCAGCCGGATCCCTGAAGCCGCAGCTCACCCCAGGGAGGCTGCCGGGAGCTGCCTCTCCTCGCTCCGCCGCCTGGGCTATAAATAGTGCCACCCAGCTGCCCTCTCCCCGCAGCGCCAAAGAAACGGCCCCTTTGTTTTCCAGCCAGCTCCCCCCGTGCCAGCGAGTAGCCATGTGAGCCGCCCGGGGCGATGGCCTGCGTGGCACCAGCTCTTGACTTCCTGCCCTGCTCCCTGGAGGGGCTGCCAGGCCAGGGAGGGGGGGGCAGGAAGCCGTGCCGCTCCCAAGATGGGGCGGGGAGGAATGCGGTGCTAAGAACGCAGGGAGATTTTGGGGTGGAGCCCGATATCCAGGAGACACCTGTGATGGGGGGGAGGGGCTGGCACTGCCCTAGGGGAAGGCCAGGGGCATCCCGCAGGGGCCAGTGTCAGTTAGCCCTTTCCTGCCCCTGCCAAGCCGATGCCACCGTGGGCCGTTCCCCGGGGCTGTGCCCCGCGCTCTGGCTCTCAGATCAAAGGCGTGGGGCAGGAGCCCTTCCCCCGCAGTTCCTAGCCCCTCGTCAGATCCCAGCCAGCCGGCAGGGGCCTTGGCACAGCTGTTGGTTCCTGGGCTCGATTCCTGCTCTGAAAGGACACACGCGACCTGCGGGTCATGCCGGGGTCGAGGGTCGTTCTCCGGGTGGCAGCACGTGGGCTCACAAAAGCGACAGCTGTCAGGCCGGCTTGCACGGCGGGGTGGGGGTGGGGGGGGAGGTGAGGCCTGGCCCCAGGGAACGTGCTCAGAGACCGATGAGTGAATCCAAGCCCTGAGAACAACCACCCCCCTCCCCACCAGCCCCTCACTAGGTGGTCAGAACGGTCCCTTCTTGGGCCCACGTGGAGAGCGAGGGCTCGTGGTCCGCTTGGCAGAGTAACCGGGGCCTTTCGGGTTTAGCTTGTTGCCTTGGCTGCCCCACCTAAACAAGGCCTCGGCCGTCCTCCCGGGTGCTTTATCTGGCCCCGAGTGCCTCATGCGGTTCGGAGGGGCCTGTGCATACTGCCGTCCTGGGGCGTGATCACACCAGAGCTAGCCAGCGCGAGGAACGAGCACTGAGGAACTGCCCGGCGCTCCAGGCAGGCTCGTACGCGCTGCTGAAACCTCACGGCCCCGCTCCCCGCAGGAGCTAGCCGGGCCTGGCTACGTGAGCTGCCGTCACGCCCTGCCAGCTCCCTGCGGCTGCTCCCCGGGCGAGGGGGAGTCAAAGCAGCCGCCTGGCCGGCCGGCCCATTGCTGCGACTGGGGTTGCGAAACGCGAGGGTGCTCGTGGCTAGTTCGTACTGTCAGCCAGTGCGCGCGGAGCTCTCTGGCACTGCTGGACACGGACGCCCTCGCTCGCACATGGGACGTGCTCTAGGACTGCTGGGCCTCCGTCCGCTCCCTGGCAGCCAGCGGTGCTCCACCAGCTCAGTAAAGACACACTCGCCCCGTGAGCTTTGGGGAGAGCTGGACTCCACGGACTCAGCTCGGTGTGGGCCACCCCTGGTTCTCGAAGGCGAGCCTGGGGCCTAGCTGTGCGTGGGGTGGAAGGGCTGCAGGAGGGAGCTCGGGGGGGGTGGGTCTCAGAGGCCAGGCTTCAGCCCGATCCCGGGCGTCTACACTGCTAGTGTTAGTCCCAGGAGTCTGAATCAATTGGGCTGTGCTCGGAGACTCGGTGCCGCGGGTTTTTCTTTGCAATGGAGATGTACCCCCCCCCCGCCATGTCCCTGATCCCATCTGTGCCAACCCCCCCGTGCCTGCCTAGCCTGTACTGCACCGCTCCCTCCCTTCCCTCAGTTCCCTGCCCCCCTTCCACATCCCTCCTGTGTGCCCCGGTCCCCTCGCCATGTCTCTCCGCGTCCTGGCAGTCCGCTGCCTCCTCTCCATGCTCCCCTGTGCTGCCCTCCGCCGGAGTCTGCTGGGAGCTGTATGGCGCTGGGACGGTACCAGGTCTTCCTTGTGCCGGGCTGGAGGGGCCAGGCTCACATGCCTCGTCTCATGCCCCCGCTCTGAGGGGTGGGGACATTTGCTGGGGCTGATGTATTTGTCATGCCAGCCCCAGCAAACACACTAAAGGGCATTTCTTTGCAGCCAGGCCAATAAAACCGGCCAGCCCAGGCCAGCCTCCTGCTCCAACGCGTTTTTCTCAAAACATCCCAGAGAAATTCTACCGTTACACAAGCAGCAGCATGTGAGAGGTCAGGGGGTTCTGATTCTTCCAGCGGAAATGAAGGGTGGAGTTCCCAGTGGATCTCCTCATGCCAGGCTGGGTTGTCCGTCATTACGGACTGGCCGCACTGCACTGTGACGGCTCTATCCATGGTAGAGGCACAGCGACAGAGCTGTGAAAGGCTGTAAACAGCTTGATTTTTGCAGTAATTATTGGGACATCAGACACAGATAAAGTCATAATCTGTTTCCCCTGGGGATTTTGGAATCGTTAAGATCTTTGTACATTAGAACCAGGCTTGGGAGGGTTCAATCTTTATCAGTAGGTGTCGATTTCACCGTAAAACACATGAGCCAACGTCCAAAATCTTTCCATCAGTAATAATAGGCAAAGAAAGAAAAATCTGCTTGAGAACTGAGTAGGGTTTGATTTACGGGTATTTACTTGGTGTATTTTGGCATGCGATGTTGACAGGTTGTGTTTTAATGGTTGTAGAGCTTTAACTTTTTGAATCTCAGCACCTCCAGTCATTAACTAATTATTGTCTAGACCGGGGTCGGCAGCCTTTCAGCCGTGGTGGGCCGAGTCTTCATTTAATCACTCTAATGTAAGGTTTCGCGTGCTAGTAATACATATTAACATTTTTAGAAGGTCTCTTTCTCTAAGTCTATAATATATAACTAAACTATTGTTGTATGTAAAGTAAATAAGGTTTTAAAAATGTTTAAGAAGCTTCATTTAAAATTAAATTAAAATGCAGACCTGGTGGCCAGGACCCGGGCAGTGTGAGTGCCACTGAAAATCAGCTCGCGTGCTGCTTGCCTGATCCTCCCTCACAATTTCCCACAGCTGTGAACATTTAAATCAATGCAACCAAATGCTTAAAATCAAACATCAATATTATCCTTCTAAATTATAAAAAATCACATTCTGCCGAGCCTAATTCTAACCCTATCAACCGGCTCATTGGCAGGATTTCAGCCAGGCTTGGAATAATATTGTCTATTGAAGGTCTTTGCTTTCCCAAGGGGGTTTCCACTGGGGGAAAGGTCTGTCCCCTTCCCTACCTGCGTGTTGTCTCAGACACAGCGTTACCTCTCGGCATTCCTGCATCTGTCATCTATTGTTTGTCCTTTGCTGGATTGTAGCCACGCAGCCAGCTCCTTGCTTATTGCAGATTACAAAGCATAGGGCCTCATCCTGAGCTGGTATAAGTCCACCGCTGAAATTGATGGAGCTACACCCGTTTATACCAGCTGTGGACCAGGACCCCAAAATTCTGAGCTGGATTTTGAGCACTGGGAAGTTACACGGAGCTCAGGGGCAGGGTTTTAGTTAGAAGGGGCCACTTTCAACAGAACCTGAACTGCCCCCACGTGTGCGTCTGGCCCTTTAATGCCGTTGGCGCAGATTCCAACTGCAGCGATGGGAGAGAGGATCAAAGCAGCGCTGACCTGTCCCCTTGGAGTGACTTGCTGTGGAGGGAGGAGGAGGTGTGTGTTCTGGGACCCCATCCAATTCCCTAGGCACAGCCCCAGGGATTGATGTTTGACAGGGGAGAACTGCAGACACCAGTTCCTCCCCACTGCGCTTTTAAGAGCAGGAGCAACAGAGAGACCTGGGTTCATTTCCCAGCTCTCACCCCCCCGCCCCCAGCTTGGGGGGAAGGGATAGTTTAGTAGTTTGAGCATTGGCCTGCTAAACCCAGGGTTGTGAGTTCAATCCTTGAGGGGGCCATTTAGAGCAAAAATCTGTCTGGGGATTGGCCCTGCTTTGAGCAGGGGGTGGGACTAGATGATCTCCTGAGGTCCCTTCCAACCCTGAGATTCTATGATTCTCTGGGCCAGTCAGCCTAGATCCTCCAGTGTAGGGATGGCCAACCTGAGCCAGAGAGGGAGCCAGAATTTATCAATGTACATTGCCAAAAAGCCACAGTAATACATTGGCAGCCCCACCTCCCGATCAGCTGTTTTGTGGCTTGCAGGGAGGGAGGGGGCATGAAGGGGTGGGGGCAGGGCCAGGGGCTGAGCAGTGAGCACCCCCTGGCACACTGGAAAGTTGGCACCTGCAGCTCCAGCCCCGGAGTCGGTGCCTATACAAGGAGCCGCATATTAACCTCTGGAGCCACAGGTTGGCCACCCCTGCTCAAGTGAAATCAGTGGCAGTTAGGAGGCCTCTGCTTCTCCAGGTCAGGTGGGAGCTGGTGGCACAAGATTAGGCATCAAGACTCTTGAATTCTGCGCTCAGCTGGGCCCCAGACTTGCTGTGTGACCTTGGGCAAAGCCTGACGGACCTTCCCCAGCTCTCCCTGCTATTGTGAGAGAGGTCCAAGCACTGCACTGGGAGCCAGCAGAGCCTATCACTAGCACTGCGTCACTGAACCCTTCCATGCCTCAGTTTCCCTTGCAAGCACATGCGAGATAAGCCAAGGCAGGAAGCGCCTTATGGCAAAGCCGAGCCTGTTCATACGAACGAGGTACCTTTCCGAGGGGCTACGCAGGGCAGTCAGCCCGCACATCAGAGCACTTCAGAGCCCGCTGAGGCACCTTGCCAGCGCCGTGTGGACAAGCCCTGAGAATGACTCAGGATTCGCTAGCAGTGCCGACCGGCAGGAACACGGTTAACCATGGCAGGTTATAAATGGGAGTGGGACAATTAGCTCCCCAATTAACACCCACCGTGTGAAGCTCACACATCCTGGTTGTGTCAGTCTGGCAGGTGCCACATGTGGCAGGCTGGGGTGTCAAACAGACAGGCTGCTGGCTTCGCTCCCTGCTAAAATAACAGCGGAACAGGCCTGAGCCCACCCTGCCCTGACAAATGGGAGCACGGCAGCCATGGCCTGGCCGAAGCTGGATTTTAGGTGAAGCTCCTCAAAGGTATTTAGGCTCCTAACTCCCATTGGAATCAGCAGAGCTGAGCCTTAGCCACGGCTGTCGCCGCACTCGTGCACAGGTTTGACACCAGTGCAGTGCGGCTGGCACGAGTGTCCTCGCACGCGCACACACTCTTGTGCTCCTGGGCACGAGAATCACCCCTGCCGACCTGTGAGCCTTGCTGCCGGGTGCTGAGCCCTGCTGACCCACTCTCTCTCCCCCCTCCAGGACGAAGCGCGAGCTGCAGGTGCGCGTGTCGGACTGTATCCAGCTGAGCCTGCGCGGGAGGAAGAGGCTGGTTGCCGTGGAGATGCGCCACGAGCTGGCCTTCCCCGACTTCGGCAAGAGCCGGGACGGCTTTGTGCTTTACTGTCCCAGGAGATGAGCCAGGGCCGCCCGGCGGGTCCCGGCTGGACAGCAGGGGGAGGGTCTGCTTGGCTGCGAACCCAGACCTGCCGTTCCCCGTGGGGAGGAGCTGGGACGCAGGACGCCGGGCCCTGCTCAGCATCGGGCCCTCCCTTCCTTTGGTTTTTCGCTAGGGTTTTGTAACCTTGTATTGAGTGAGTTCATCACTGTGGCCGGAGCCAGCCGGAGCCTGGAGCCCGCCAGCCCCAGACCCCCCGCCCCCTGCCTGCTGCCTGCGGGCCCCGCTTCAGGCACACCGCCGGGGTGGAAAGGGCAATGGCCTGCAGGGCCCAGGCAGCTCAAACCCCGCGGCCGTGGGACACCCCCAAATATGCACGAACCACCGTCGGGCTCGTACCAGACACACACCCTGGAACGAGGGACACGCAGACACAGAGCCCGCAGAGCCTCCGGGAGCAGCTCTGCAAGGAGCACCCCAGAGACGTGCCCCGAGTCACCGTCCGGACTGCAGCAGAAGGGCTTCCTGAAGCTCTGGGAAGGGAGCACGGGCAGCCCCAAGGTGGGGAGAGACAGTCACCCAGGGCGGACCCCCCCCTTCCCTCCCCCGCATCACCCAGGCAGCCCTTGTCTCCCAGTTCCAGCCTGTAGCGCTGCTGGGGTTGAATTCATCTGTAACCGCTGCACTGAAGCTGCCACCCTGGGCGGCCAATCAGCACCTACAGCAGCGATGTTTGCAGGGGTGCGGTCTGGGGGGATGGGGCTGAGCCCCCCACAGCTGCTAGTGGCTCTCCCCTTGCATCGCATGGAGCCAGTCGCAGGGCTCCTCTCATCGGTGCTCCTCTGGGCTGCTGGCTTGGGGATCATGCCCTCACCCTCTCTCCTCCGTGGGTTCCCCTGGCTCTGTGGCCCCCTGGTTCCCAGATCACCAATTTCTCCTTTAGCAGCTCTTCTGCCCTCTCTGTTGGCGGCTGCCCTGGCTCGCTCCTCTTCGCTGACGCCCTGTGCCGAAGTGGGAATGCTCTTAATGTTTTCTCTGAATACTGTGTGGGTGCCTCAGTTTCCCCTATGCCTTTCTTAGGTACCTAGGTGTGGGGATCAGGGTGTGTGGTTGTTGCAGAGCCCAAGAGAGCCCCTGTGATACTGTCTGGACAGAGAATGACCAGCACTCTGTCTCCTGGCAACTAATGGCCTCTACAAAGGTGCCAACTGAAGATGTTGGAGAACAAAGAGATCCGGTGACCGCCTGGCCTGGGAAAGGGACAAAGGCAGAGCAGGGGCTGGGGAGTTTCAGTTTGGAGCTGGCTGGGAAAATGGAGGGGAGGCCAGGAGGTCTGTCTGGTCTCCCCTGGCCCCCCCAAGATGGACCTGTTGTCTGTACCTGCAAGACCTGTCTTGGACTGTGTTCCTGTCGTCTAAATAAACCTGTTTTACTGGCTGGCTGAGAGTCATAGTGAATCGCAGGAAGCTGGGGGTGCAGGGCCTGGTCTCCCCCATACTCTGTGACACCCCCACCCCCAATCTTTCACCACCTGCCTGCTTCCACCTCCCCAAGGTTTCCCCGGCCAGCCCCTGTGCTGAGTTCATTGTCTCCCTGCCCGGTCCTCCTCTCACGGCTGCCCCAGCCTGCTCTTCTCAGAATTCCTCGCTCCCTGGCCTCCTCTCCTCCAGCTCTTCCTAGTCCTGTCCTTCCTCTCCGAATCCCTCCAATCCACCCTCCCCCTCTGCAGCCCAGCCGCTGCTCCCCGGTCACCTCCTATCTCCACTGCCACGAGCTGCTCCTCTCCCCCCGTCACACCCATCCCGTCCATCCAGCATGCAGGAGCCAAGATCTTCCCCTTCCCCCCGCATTGGCCACCTCCCCCCGTCCCCCACTCCGACTCCCATTCATTCTGCTTCTTTTTACCCTCTCCTTTCACTGCTCCCATCAGCCCCTTCTCCCAGCCCTGGCTTCACACCTTCAGCCACTCTCAGAGCAGCCATCAGCCCTGCATGCACCAAGCACCTGCTCCTTCCACTCCCTCCCTGTCCTGGGGCTAGAACAGAATGTCCCTTCCCCACTCCCAGAGAGCACTCTTATAGCCCAGCCCTTCCCAGCATGCATTGCTGCCAGGCCTACAATTCCTATCAGTTTGGGGAACTACACCTCCCAGAATTCTCTTGTTCTGGGCTGGGTCCTTTGCCTCCCTTAAAGGGCCAGCAACACATCTTAACCCCCACTTTTCCCATGAGGGTCCTGTGCTGATCTCCTGATGGCTGCACCCCCTTCCCCTCCCTCCCCTGCGCACCCCTTCTCATGTTTGAAGGTTTGCCCCAAGGGTTGTATTTGACTGGATAGGATTGTAAACGCCTCTGAGCACTGACCTTTCTTACAGCCCCAGGCATGCTCTAGAAATAATAAGGCCAGTACAGATAACGGGCCCCACAGGCCTTCCGGGGCTCTTCGTAGTAAGGAAATGCCAATGATGCTGCACAACTTGTGAATAAAAAGAGCTGTGTTTTCCTGGGTGCGGCCGGTGTCAGCTTTCCTGGATCGGTGCCACGCTCCAGAGGGTCCTAGTGGAAGCCAGGCAGGGGTTGGTTATTGATTGAGTCCCACAAAAATAGGGACCCATCCATAGGCACCCCATCTGGTCCTGGTCAGACCCCACGGCCTGCGCCCTGGCGTCATAGGAAGGGTATGGCAGAGCCAGAAGTACCCCTGGGGCCATTGCAATGAGCAGCGTCTGGCTCGGGGGGCTGAATGATCCATCATGTGAACTGATACCTGCTGAGGGTCACACATCTACCTGCTTTGAGCTTTCTAATAGCACAAAACCAAACACCTCTGCCCCGCCCCCAGCCTCGTGCTGATGCACGTTTGGGGCACAGCCCCTTGTAGCTGCAGAATGCTCCGGGAGAGGGGCACCCCGTTCCCGAGGCCCAGGGAGGATGGTTCGAACAGAGCTCCCCCGTCAGTTTCAGGTGGGCTGTGCCTGAGATGGTGTGATTGTTATTATTTCTAGCTGTAGTTACAGGCCGGGCTGTGGGGTCCTGGGTTGAGATGGGTGCCAGCTGAGCAGCAGCCCCCAGGGGAGCCCTGCAGCCTTCTCCCCTTGCACTGTGACCCCAGCAGCTCTCAGCCCCCCTGGGGTGGAGCTGGGTCAGTGTTTGGATGGGAGGCCTCCAAGAAATGCCTCGTTGCCTCAAGACGTTGTGTGGGCCGTGCGGTGGGTGGTGCGCTTTCCCCAGTCAGAAGTGAGCCAACAGCCCAGCATAACACTAGGGGGCGCTCTGCGGCGGGGGGCCTGTATCAGGGAGGTGTTGGCCAGTCGTGGTTATTATTTATATTAACGTAGCACCTCGAAGTCCCTGTCATGGTCCAGGCCCCCAGCTACTTACTAAAAATCCCACAGTGCTTTTGAAGTGTTGGGTTCCCCGGGCCAATTCTGACTTGGGGGATCCCCTCTGCCTCCTGGCAATCCCCTCGCAGAGCCCCTGGATATGGGGTTCATCTTCACTTCCCATCCCAACTGCTGTGCTGTATTGCTGTGCTCCGTCGGCCAGCTGCTGCGTTCTGCCCCAGAGGTGGCTGCATTTCAGTGGTGGGTGGTAATCCCTGCTCATTCCTTCCTTCATGGGGGAGCTGTGGGGCTTCTCCTGTGCTGCTGATGTATTCTGAGAGCCCCTCAGATGTGGCACCCGAGTGGGCAAAGTGAGATCAATAACAATGCAAAGCGGGCGAAGGGACTCCAGCCACCATGCAATACAAGCCCCAGCCCCTTTCGGCCCAGGGCCACTTCATGGTCGCCCTGGGGCCTGGCTGGTGGAGCACAGGGCCACAGGGAGTCATTCTAGGGGCGCTTGCTGTGTCTTCTCGCCTAGAATTGGGCACCTGGCAAAGGGTTAAGCAGAGGGAGTTTGAGATCTAGGCACCAGCTGGTACAAGTAACATTTCCCAATCAAACCCAGGCAAGAGGCTTTTAATAGCATGCTGTTCCCAGCCACCCCCAGTCTGCAGCGCGCTGGCTGGGCCTGGAATGGCCAGGCACACTCAGCTGCCAGTGAAAGTCACAGCTTCACGCATCTGGAGGCACATTGGGAGCAGCACTTCGCTGCCAGCGACGCTGCGGTCACCCTGCCTCTCTCCCTGCCCAGAATGGGTGGGCCAGGCACCATCGCCATCCATGGAGACGCCCCCCTCCCCAGCAGCCAACGTGCCGCCATCCTCAGGGTCTGCGCCCCTGCCTGGAGTGGGGACTGGGTGTTTCCCGCAGAGGCATGGGGCCCAGATGCTGTGGAGCTAGCTTGCTGTTGTAACGATGCTGCCTCAGCTGGGACATGACTGAGGATCAATTCAGGACAAATTGCTCAGAGCAGGGCAGTTACAGCCCAAGGCTGGGGTCCTTTGCACACCGAACCAGCCAAACAGAGGACTTCGGTTTCACCCCACTGGCTAACCATAAGTCAGACAAGCAATTCCCTCAGACACTCCACTTTCCCAGTATCACCACCAGTGCCACTCGTTATGGGGATGAATGGCTATGAAAACCAACACCCCAGTAAAAGAAAAAAGGTTCTCCCAATCCCAAAGGACCAAGCCCCAGACCCAGGTCAATATACGAATCAGATCTTACCCACAACTCACGCTGTTGCCAGTCCTTTAGCATCTAAAATCTAAAGGTTTATTTATAAAAAGAAAGAAATATAGATGAGAGCTAGAATTGGTTAAATGGAATCAATTACATACAGTAATGGCAAAGTTCTTGGTTCAGGCTTGTAGCAGTGATAGAATAAGCTGCAGGTTCAAATCAAGTCTCAGGAACATCCCCAGCTGGGATGGGTCAATCAGTCCTTTGTGCAGAGCTTCAGTTTGTAGCAAAGTTCCTCCAGAGGTAAGAAACAGGACTGAAGACAAAATGGAGGGGTTTCTAGGGCCTTTCATATCCTCTGCCATGTGGAAGGACCCCCCCCCCCTTTGTTCTTTCTGTGGAAAATCACAGCAGCAAAGTGGAGTTTGGCGTCACATGGACAAGCCACATGTCCATGCATGACTCAGTTCTTTACAGGTAGAGCAGCCATTGCTCACATGCTACCTTGAATGTTCCCAGGAATCATATGTGGATTGGAGTCTCCCAAGGTCCATTGTCAGTTAAGTGTTTCTTGATTGGGCACTTAATCTGAAGAGTCTCTTCACAATAAGCTGGCCAAATGCTTCACTGGTGCTACTTAGAATCAAACACATTGAGCTACAAGTACATAGCCAATATTCATAACTTCAAATACAAAAATGATACACGCATACAGACAACATAATCATAACCAGCAAATTACAGCCTTTCCATAGACACCTTACTTGACCTTCTTTGTACAAGAGTGGGTGCAACTATAGGACCTTGGTTGCAACAATGATCTATATGGTCACAGTTCATGTCAGTAACGTCACAGCTGCGCCCAGGACAGTGCTGAGCAGCCGGTGGGCATTAGACCCTGGGACCAGCTGCCCAACTCTTCAAGCCACAGCTGCTTGTTCCTCCTCTCCCGAGCCAAACTGCACACACCCCAGAGCTAGCAGGAAGACAGGGAGCCACCATGGGGGCTGCCCAGGCTGCTGCTGGGGCAGGTGGCCCCTGCTGGAGACTGAGCGTTGCCATCACCAGCCAGAGCACAGCCTGTGTGTTTCCCTGGCCTTTGGGATGGTTTCCGAAAGGAGACTTTGTTCTAACATGTGGTACTAAGCCCCTGGCCACGTAGGACGCTGCCATTGCCATTTTGCTGCCCCCGGCTCCTTCTGCTCCCAAAGCACAGGCCCCTGCC
The DNA here is from genome assembly GCF_016161935.1 of Mauremys reevesii. Classification (NCBI taxonomy): domain Eukaryota; kingdom Metazoa; phylum Chordata; order Testudines; family Geoemydidae; genus Mauremys; species Mauremys reevesii. The sequence goes on along the minus strand of NC_052624.1, from coordinate 4,253,782 downwards.
ACTTGAGCAAAAGGAGAATCTCCCTTAGCAGTATGAGGCCTATGACACACAGTGGAGCAATTCTGATACCACCCAGCAGAGGGCAGTGGCGCACACGCACCCCCTCACTAGCCAGTTCCTTGTACTGTTCTATGTATAGGAGGGAATGCTGGGGTGGGGGTGGGGCGCTGAGGTTAGAATTGCGGGGGGCGGGGGGCGGTGCTGCGAGTTGGATTGAAGAGCAGGGGCTGGCCCAGGCCTGGCACAGCAAGGGGGAGCTGTGGGTCAGGAACAAGCAGCACTGGCAGAGTTGGCGATGGAAACTCACCCAGCAGCTGCCTGGCTCCAGCTAGTGGTGCCAAACCTTTCCCTCCAAAAGCCTCCCCCCACATACCCACACCCCAGACATGGCTGCTACAGTACCTTTTCCTAGCCAAGTGACAGCCATGGGAACACCCTGTCTGTCTCTCAGGGAAACAAAGCCTCCAGGACACCGTGGCCATCCCTGGGCTGGGATTCGGAGGCTGGGAGGCCGTTACCAGCTGCTGCCTTTCTCGCTGCAGCGCATTTGGTGGGTCCCGGTCCAATTCCTGAGCCACCAGGGGTCCCACCACTAGGCCTGGCATCACTGGGGGGTGAGGGGTGTTTCCAGCCCGTGGGGCGGGCTTGGGAGAAGCTGAGGAGCAGCTGGGGGTCTGCCACCCATGCTGGACCCATCCTGCGGTTAACCAGCCTTGGCCTCCAGGAGCATGACCCAAGTGTCCTTCGCTAGCACGGTGTGTGTCCCCAGGCCCTGAGTGTGTTCTCCTCCCCCAGCCGTGGCACAAGGCGAGTGAGTGCAGGGGACCAGCCCAGAGGCAGGCGATGTGGCTTGACTCCCGGTTCCCTCCCCGGCCCTCTGGAGATTCCCCCCTCACCCCCGGCCAAGGGGCCATGTGCCGTATGCACACGGGAAGGAGCTCGTCTCTGACGCACCAGCCGGAGCGCCCTGGCTCCTCACTCAGCTCTCCAGCTGGGCCAAGGGGAGCGACACAGCAGGCTCGGGTCGTGCGACTGCCCCAACTGCCAGCCCCTAGTCCGGGTGCCTCACGGCCCAGCTCCCTGCCACCTCTGCCCCGGGAGGACATGGTCCCTGGGATCCGAGCAGCTAAAGATGGAGAAGCTGAGTGGATGCCCCCGAATGCGTCGCTGAAGGGCCGGTGCAGGGCTGCTCCCTACTGTATGCGTGATGGTGTCTTGTCTCGTCAATGGCTGGAAATCGTCAATGCCCCAGGCTACAGCCAGGCCGTGTCTGCAGTGCAGGAAGGAGGTGTGTGTGTGTGTGTGTGTGTGTGTGTGTGCAGCTGAGAGCAGCAGGGACCCTACCCTCCGGAAGCCCAGTGGCCTGATGGTGACCTGTCATCGCACAGAGCCACAGCCCGGAGCACACCACCTGCCAAAGCAAGAGGAGCCCTGGAACGTGCCGGGAGTCCCGGTGATTTACGCCCATGGTGGGATGAAGGGAAAGCCGGGGCTCGCGCGGCTGGCTGTGGCATAGTGCGCTCTCAGAGAAGTGCTATAACGGCGACAGTCAGATTCCGGCCTCTAGCCTCTCTTCACCTTCGCCCGGCCCTGTTGCAGAGCAGAGCAATTGGCCTCAGGACTCCTGGGTTCCATTCCCAGCTCCTTGGGCAAGTCGCTGGTTCCCTCCCCTAGCAAAGGGGGAACGCTAACAGCTCCGCCCCCAGGTCGATGCCAGGGGCGTTACCGTTGGCGATGTGCTTTGAGATCCCTCTGTGGCGGGGGCTGTGTCCCTGCAAAGTGCTGCTGTTCCCTTCCCTGGCCAGGGCTTTGGGGCAGTCCCGCGGGTGCAGGGCCGGGTCCTGAACAATCCATCCCAGGGGTTGAATTTTTCTCCCCAGCTACGAGGCTCCCAAGCTGAGATTCTGGGCCCCGATTCTGCACTCGGGGCTGGACTCCCTGGCATGTTCTGCCGCTGCAGAATAAGGGAAACGCCGAGCCTTGCCAAGGAGTCGGGGCCATATTTAGCAGGTAATTCCCGGCCCAGCCTTGGACACAGACGTCCCCCTCGGGCAGGGCCCCATCTCCTTAGCTGTTTGTGGCTGGCGTCGCACCACTAGCAAAGCAGGAGGCCAGAGGTCTGGCTGTTCCGTGGTCGGCCGGCTTATGAGGAATGTCCTTCACCAGCCACTGGGCACTGGCTGCTGCATGAGCTCCAGTGGGGAACATGCAGGATGGGGCCTGATGAGGCCTGATGGGTTGGAAAGGCAGTGGAGATCCTGGCTGGAGAAGCCTGGCAGCGCCTGCGCTGAAGAGGCTGCTGATGGGTGTCAACGTGGCCATGGTGGAAATGGATAGCTCTGGTTTAGCACCACTAGCCACCCCCTCCCCAAAGCTGTGCAAATCCTGCTCCCTCTAGGCAGGCAGCTCAAAGCCGAGCCAGCAGCGTCCAACCAGGGCTGCCATGATGGGGCCGTAGCCTACATGAAAGGCGTTGGGCCTAGCCGGCTTCCAGTGGCCACTCCAGAACCGCAATTGGCAGCACTGTGCCCACAAGACTGGCACCCCAGTTTGAAAGGGGGGTTTTCTAAGCATTGCGCACTTGCCCATGGCTAGCGATTGGCCGCGAGGCTCCCACATGTGGATGCCGGGCATGAAGCGCTGTGGGTCTATCTACCCTGCAGTCGGAGCTGTGACCGCAGCACGGCGGGACGTACCCGCTGGAGCACAGCTAACGAGAGCCCATGCAGACAGCCCGGCTCTGTGCTGCTGCGGCTTCCCTGGGATTTTTAGCTGCGCGGGCTGGGCAAAGTGAGCGCCGGTCTGCAAACCCATGTGACAATCACACCTCGGCTAGCCGCGTAGTCCCCCCCCCACCCCCATATGACGGCTGCAGACCTGGCCACAGTTTAGAGGCCTTAGTCGGAAGCAGCGAGAGATTTCATAGATGTATATTTTTAAAAATCAGCCATTGGCTCTGCCTGATCCCCGCTCTGCTAAACATCTGTGGGGCTCCGCTGCCGGGGCTGTGCTGTGAAGGGCAGGCAGGAGAGGCAGGTGCAGCACTTCAGCCTCGAAGGCATGTTCAAAAGATGCCTCAGTATGTAAAACACAGACCAACTCACCACAGCTGGTCTGTGTGACGGAGCCAGTCGTGCCCTTGAGCTGTCACTGTACAGTCGTGCCCTGGCTTTGTGTCACTGCGCCTTGCTCTCTGATGCCCAGGTAGATGGCCCAGCAGCAGGTGGTGAGACTGACATGGAAACTGCACCTGGCCACTTTAACTCAAAGCTATTGGGCCCAAAACAGTGATGTTTTTTCTTCCTCAAAGAGAGGTGCTGGTTTCCTTACAAAGAGCTACGGATTTGTGAGTGTTATTGGCTGCAGGGAAGGGAGGAGGTTTAAACCCTGCCCTGTAGTGCAGGAGACCCAGATACGGACTGGGTGTCACAGACCAGGGGATGGGTGGTCAGGCCTAGTGGTCAGAGCTGTGACCAGAACAGTGCTGAAGCTCAGAGCTAGAGTCAGAGCCACGGGGCAAAGCCAGAGTCAGGAACCAAGCAGGGGGTGAGGCTGGGATCAAGGCAGCGCAGGAATGGTCGCAGCAGTGGGCCTAAGCATGGGGCAGCCGCTGGCCTCGTGCTGTGTCTGGGCTCCAGGACAGGCCTGGGGCCGCCTCTGAGCCACGAGGGTGACTTAGTCACCGAGGGCATTCGGCTGAGGCCGTGACGTCAGCCTCAGGGGAAGGCCGGGCTCGAGTCATGCCGAAACGCCGGGGGAGCCAGAGCAGTGTGCTGCCACTTCTGCGGGTCCGGGGCTGGGCGTCTCCTTTCCCTCCACAGCTGCACCGTGTCCTCCAAGCAGCCGGGGGCTGGGCCCAGGCAGGGGGCTCGGCGGTGGGTCAGCACAGCGGGAGCCGGGGACACTGCAGCTGGGACCGGGCGGGGAGGTCAGCGCTGGGTCGGCGCAGTGGGAGCCGGGGACACTGCAGCTGGGACCGGGCGGGGAGGTCGGCGCTGGGTCGGCACAGTGGGAGCCGGGGACACTGCAGCTGGGACCGGTGGGGAGGTCGGCGCTGGGTCGGCACAGTGGGAGCCGGGGACACTGCAGCTGGGACGGGGCGGGGAGGTCAGCGCTGGGTCGGCGCAGTGGGAGCCGGGGACACTGCAGCTGGGACGGGCGGGAGGTCAGCGCTGGGTCGGCGCAGTGGGAGCCGGGGACACTGCAGCTGGGACCGGTGGGGAGGTCGGCGCTGGGTCGGCACAGTGGGAGCCGGGGACCCTGCAGCTGGGACGGGGCGGGGAGGTCAGCGCTGGGTCGGCGCAGTGGGAGCCGGGGACACTGCAGCTGGGACGGGGCAGGGAGGTCGGCGCTGGGTTGGCGCAGTGGGAGCCGGGGACACTGCAGCTGGGACGGGGCGGGGAGGTCGGCGCAGTGGGAGCCGGGGACACTGCAGCTGGGACAGGGCAGGGAGGTCGGTGCTGGGTCGGCGCAGTGGGAGCCGGGGACACTGCAGGTAGAGCCAGTCAATGTCGGGAGTGGGCAGCAGGACTGCCTGGGCAGCAGAGCCCCCCATGGGCAGCAGGAATAGGGCACAGTTAAGGAGGAGGTGGGGACGAGATGGGCTCTGTAGCGAGTCACCCCCTGCTCCCCTGGGCCTCCCCCAGCAGCCCTCTACCCCACCTTCCCCCCAGGTCTCCCTGCTCCCCTCTAATCTCTCCTGGGGCCTCCCTCTGCTTGTCTCTTCAGAGGTGCCAGTTCTGTGGAGGTGAGGCGGACGCCACGGTTACTGAGGAGCTGTGGGCTGGGGGATGCGTTTAGGCCCAACCCTCAAAGGCATTTAGGCGCTGTGACGAAGTGGGATTGGTGTGACGTTATTGATATAAATTGGGACCATATAGAACATGGGTTGCAACCAAGGTCCTGTAGTGGCACCAAATCTTAGGTAAAGGGGGTCATATAAGGTGTCTAAGACCAGGTTATGGGTTGCTGGTTATGATTATGCTGTCTGTGTGCATGTATCACTTTTAGTTGAAGTTATGTATATTGGCTCTATACTGTCTGTATTTCAAGTTGGTGATGTGCTTCTGGGTGATATCTCAGACAAGTTGGTGTTAGCTCTGCTTAGCCTGCTTGATGGCCCATTAAGGACCATCAGCTACACAACTGACCCATGGAGAGAAGGCAGACACGCCTTGTGACTCAGCAAGGTATGCAGAGACTTGTCCATGTGACTGCAGACTCCATTTTGCTGTGATTTTCCACAGTAAGAACAAAGAGGTTCTTACACCTGGAAAAGCCTATATAAGGCTGATGCATCATCTCCATCTGGTCTTCAATCCTGCTTCTTACCTCTGGAGGGACTTTGCTACAAACTGAAGCTCTACACAAGGGACTGAGGACCCATCCCAGCGGGGGATGTTCCAGAGACTTGATTTGAACCTGCAGTTTGTTCCATCACTGCTGCAAGCCTGAACCAAGAACTTTGCTGTTACTGTATGTAATTGATTCCATTTAACCAATTCTACCTCTCATCTCTACCTTTTTCCCTTTGTAAATAAACCTTTAGATTTTACATTCTAAAGGATTGGCAACAGCGTGATTTGTGGGTAAGATCTGATGTGTATATTGACCTGGGTCTGGGGCTTGGTCCTTTGAGATCGAGAGAACCTTTTTCTTTTATTAGGGTGTTGGTTTTCATAACCATTCATCCCCAGGACGGGTGCACTGGTGGTGATACTGGGAGACTGGAGTGTCTAAGGAAATTGCTTGTGTGACTTGTGGTTAGCCAGTGGGGTGAGACCGAAGTCCTTTTTGTCTGGCTGGTTTGGTTTGCCTTAGAGGTGGAAAAACCCCAGCCTAGGGCTGTGACTGCCCTGTTTGAGCAATTGGTCCTGATTTGGCACTCTCAGTTGGGTCCTGCCAGAACCGCATCAGCCGGCTGGTCCCTGCTGACAAAGGCAGGGCTGCTACCCAGCGGGCCTAACACCCGGGGCCTCGCCCCAGGGAAAGCACAGGGCAGACCACGAGGTGAACTTGCCATGGTCACCCCAGGCGGGGGAGGGCATCCTCCTCACCCAGCTACCCGCAGTGAATACACGGCCAGGGAGAGCTGTCGGGCCCGCTGCTGTCCCGGCCCTTCCGTTCCTCAGCTGCCGCTCTCTGGTTCGCTCCCGCTTGCCTGTCTCTCCGTGTGGCTTCTGCGTTTCCTCCCTGCTGCAGCTCCCAGCTCCCACCTCTGCGGGGTCTGTGCCCATTCCCTCTTCTGAACTGATCAGCCATTGACCAGTTATTGTGGCCCCTGGATTGACCCTCCTGTGAGGTTACTGGGGTGCTAAGGCGCTCACATAGGGTGACCAGATGTCCCGTTTTTATAGGGACAGTCCCGTTTTTTGGGACTTTCACCTATATAGGCACCTATTACCCCCCACCCCCGTCCCAATTTTTCACAGTTGCTGTCTGGTCACCCTAAGCTCACATGTCTGAGTCCCTGTTCAGAGCTGGCTGCGGGTTCAGGCAGCCATCACTGCCTCCAGTTACTGTGACCCCTGGGTTACTTTACAGACAGACGCTGGAAACGTCCCTTTTTTCAAATGAAAGCTCAGCCTGTGGCAAGCTGGATGCGCCTCTCAGGCCACATTAAGATATGAAATGAGTCAGCTCTGCCCGTGGGCCCCCTGTTTGAAACCCCTCAGCTAGGGCATAAGCCAACCACACACTGATGGCAGATAGAAAGGAAATTTCCCCTATGGGCAGGTTGTTCCCGTACTGGCCGTAGCAGAGCTCCTTGCACCTTCTTCTGGACTAGACGGATGGCTGGTCTGATCTGATGTGGCAACCATAAGAACATAAGAATGGCCCTACTGGATCAGACCAAGGGTCCATCCAGCCCAGTGTCCTGTCTGCCGACAGTGGCCAATGCCAGGTGCCCTGGAGTGAATGAACAGACCAGATCATCAAGTGATCCATCCCCTGTTGCTCATTCCCAGCTTCTGGCAAACAGAGGCTAGGGACACCGTCCCTGCCCATCCTGGCTAATAGCCATTGATGGACCCATCCTCCATGAACTTATCTAGTTCTGTTTTGAACCTTGTTATGGTCTTGGCTTCACAACATCCTCTGGCAAGGAGTTCCACAGGTTGACTCTGCGCTGTGTGAAGAAATACTTCCTTTTCTTTTAAACCAACAATGAAACTGACGAGAAACTGAAATTGACCAACTTTGATTCACTGAGCTCAAGCTCCGCAGAGAACAAACGCTTTAAATAGCGAAGTGTTCTAATGGATTTGATTTTAATTGCTGCCCTTTTAATAGCCCGGGGTGATGCTAGCAACATGGAGAAGGAGCTATTGGCAACTGTGTTTATCTGGACAATGCCCCAGTGATGAGAACGACCTTCCTCAGCTTATTCTTCCAAAGAGCGAACCGGTGCGTGGCTGTGATGCTCGCTATTTTTACAGGGATGACTTCCTAGAATTCTCCCTTTAAAACCCGCACAGTGGCGTCATTCAGCAGTGACAGGTGGCAGTGGGAGGCGAACCTGACAAACACGTCAACAGATGAGGGGAAGACGAGCGGGATCAGTTAACAGCCCCGAGTCAAATGAGGACAGTCTCAGAGACAAGCTTCAGCAGGAGAGATGGGTTCAAACCTCGGGAAAGCGTCATAGGGTAAAATCTGCCTGAAGGCCAGGGGAGCTCCCTGGAAATCACATATGGTGGTCGGTTTGACCCTGAGCATGTGTCAGAAGCTGGGAATGGGCGACAGGGGATGGATCTCTTGATGATTCCATGTTCTGTTCATTCCCTCCGGGGCACCTGGCATTGGCCACTGTCGGCAGACAGGATACTGGGCTAGATGGACCTTTGGCCTGACCCTGTATGGCCGTTATTATGTCACGAGTACAGCCCTGCAGCTGCGCCTGCTCAGTCCGGCAGATGGCTTTACGAGCCAGCGAGGCTGCCTGAGCACTGAGTTCAGCAATCCAGTTCTTAAGCCCAGGAGCAGCAGTAGCTTGCTGGGGACCAGGTCATGAGGCCTAGTGATTAGAGTCCGAGTGCCAGAGTCAAGGGGTGGGACAGAGTCGGAGCCAGGAGTCAGGGCAGGCAGGAACAGGGCTGGTTCTGAGCCAGGAGCAAAGGCCGGGACAGGGCCTCGAACAAGGCTGGGGGCAGGGCAGGGGCTAGACTGGAGCTGTGGAGGAGCAGAGCAAAGCAGGAGCAGGGCTTGGAGAGAAAGGAGCCCAGGGAAGCAGAGACTCTGCGGGTGTGTGCATGGCGCAGCCAGCGAGCTGGGGCTGGGGTTGGGCTTAAGAACTGGACCGCTGGTTTCCTCAGCAGGTCAGGCAGGGTGGTGCCGTCAGGCCACCTCGCTGATTTGTTCACCGGTTGGGGGTCCTGAGCAGGTGCAGCTGTGGGACCTTCTTCCTGACAGCATGTGAGCAAGAACCAGCCAGCAGAGCCCTGAGCGAGCGAATGAGGGAGGGAAACCATCACGCAAATCATTAACGGTAATAAGCTACCCCTGGCACCACGGAGCTGCTTTTGCAGGAGAGATTTAAGGCTTTGCCGAGATTCCCACCTGTCAGGATGGTTCCGGGATAATAACCTGAACTGTGCCACACGGGGAAGGATCAGATCTCAGCTAGACTAGAGTGTCCCTCCATCCCAAAGGATCTGGCCCTCTGCGCTCTTCCGTCCGTCCCATGGGAGGATGCCGAGGTCCCGTCCTGGGCAGCGTTTAGACACTCAGATCTCCTGCGGTCTCGCTGGACGCCATGACCCGATGGCTGTGCAACCCCCAAAGTGATCCCAGCACTCGGAGGCAAGCAGCAGTAAACGAATCCCAGTCCCTCCAGGGAGGCTGCTTATAGGGACAGTCCTGATTTTTGGGTCTTTTTCTTATATAGGCTCCTATTACCCCCCACCCCCATCCCAATTTTTCACATTTGCTGTCCGGTCACCCTACCCCCCCTGACACACACACTCCCGGCGGTGGGAGGCTGGTGCTCGATAGAGGAAGAAGAGATTCAGAAAATCAAGGCGAGCCGGGAATGCATTTGGCATGTCTTGGGATCCCTGGGCTGTGATCATCAGGCCAGCAGGACCCCCAGGCGGTCGGTGTCTGCTCCAGGGAAGGGGCGGGGGGGGGCCTTGTGGCTAAGCACATGGGTAGGAGGCTGAAAAGCCGGGCGCTCGTCCTGGCCATGCCAGAGGCAAAACACTTAGGCCAAGAGTTTCAAGCCTTAGGGTCCATGCACAGGCACCTAAAGGAGTGGCCTGATTTCAGAAATGCTCCCCCCCCGCCCCCGTTCACATTGACTCCACTGTCGTAGCCATCCTGAAATGGGGGAGCTCAGTCCCAGGCTTGAGACACCAAAAATCTGCCATTTCCTAATCTTAGCGCCCCCCCGCCCCCGAAACATTTGAACGCTTTGCTCTGAGCGCTCTGGTTCCGTTTCCCCATGGGTGGGATTCGTCACAGCACATAAAGGCTTCTGGGCGTAGCAGCGTGTGTGACGAAAGGTTTCACCCTCGGGCAGTTGTGCTCCCAGACCCTCAGCTAACCGGGGCCGTGTGTTTGCCTCCTTCTAGAGGCGGCATAGCCTGCCCCTCCTCCCACGGGACGCGAGAGGTCTGGGGTCCGTGCTCTTCCCCAGCCGCTGTAGCCTATAGGGAGTTTGCTGACCCCAAGTGCCTTTGCAGATCGGCAGCAACGCAGGGCCTGGCTGTGCTGGGAGGGGCTGGGGCTGGAGCGTTGGGTTTGGGGGCTGGAGAGTGGCCTGGGAGCATGGAGAAAAAGCAGTCAGTCTGTGCCTATCTGACGTGAGGCTGAGTCCCCTGCTCCCCGGGGTCAGTTCCTCCAGGATGTTCTCCCAGCTCAAATGGGATCACACCAAACGTTGTCTGTCCTCTGGCAGTTCTACCCAGCGGCCTGTGCCTTCCACAGCCTGCTTCAGGGACCTGGCGTCACAGCGCTATTCCTGGCCCATTGCATGAGTCAGGGTTTAAAATCTACTTTGCTTTTGAGTCGGGGGAGGAATACTGCAGGGGCGAGGCGGACATGGCACCAAAGTTTGAAGAAGGATGTGTTTTTCAGTCTCAAAGGCCAACACACGTTTATTCAAAGTTTTCTGAACAAATTCCCACGAGACGTCTATCTGCAGTACTTACATGGTCCCCACTGCCATGGGATCTGAGCCTCACACCACTCCTGGGAGGCAGGGCAGTGCTGTTATCCCCATTGTACAAATGGGAAACTGAGACACAGAGAGTCTAAGGGACTTGCCCAAGGTCACACAAGAAGTCTGTGGCAGAGCAGAGACTCAAACCCAGGCCTTCCATGTTCTAGGCTAGTGTCCTAACCACAGGATCACCCTTCCTCTTTCTAGGACATCACTTGACTCTAAACATGTAAAAGGCAGATGAGATTTTTTAAAATATATTTTCAAAGGGAAGATGCTGCAAAAATCAGCCTTCAAACGGGGTCCTGTATGTAACCTTAAATACGGAGGGGCTGCTCTGTCCACACCGGAGTGCTGCTTACACCTCGCTTGGGAAAACAAGCACGTTTTTGTCTCTTTTGCAGGAAGAGCAAAAAGACACGGGCAAGATGGAATCGAAAGGAAAACCGCTCGGTGCGTTCCTGTGTGGAACCCTGACAGGGTGGGATTTTCAAAGGCCGATGCTGAGTGCTCTGGAAAATGCCACCTCCGAGGGGCCCGTCACTATGGCGGATATTCAGGGTTTTGCATTGCACTGTGCCAGGACAGCAAAGCTGGGCTACTTAGTTTCCTGTTGTGTTTCTAGTTAGTTTCACTGTCCACATTAGCCCGGGGTTGCTGTGTTTGGATTTTCAACCAGGCTGGGGAATGGCTACATACTGGCCACCTCCACTCCCACTTCATTTTTTTGCAGTGATATTTCGTTTCTAAATGTCATTAAAAAAACTCTTTTCCTATTAAGTCAACCCGTCCCCCTTTTAGGCAAATCAGCATTATGGCCTCAACTAGTGGACAATTTCTCTTTCATAGAAATTACTCAGCAATGGGAAACAGACTTTCATAGAATCAGAGAAGCTCAGGGCTGGAAGGGACCTCAGGAGGTATCTAGTCCAACCCCCTGCTCAAAGCAGGACCAATTCCCAACTAAATCATCCCAGCCAGGGCTTTGTCAAGCCGGGCCTTAAAAACCTCTAAGGAGCCCCAGTGCCCATGTACCTCCAATCAACTCACTGCTCCCTTTGACTTCAAGTTAGGCCCGTACTTAAGAGTCCTAGAGTCCGAGGCCAGAAGGGACCACAGTGATCAGCTGGTCTGTTCTCCTGTAGCCCAAACCATCGAGCTCCCCTGAAATAATTCCGGTTTGAACCAGAGCAGAGCGCCTATAAAAACATCCAGGCTTGACTTTAAAATGGCCAGTGATGAGCCTCCACCACACGCCCCTTGGTAAATTGGGTCATTCCCCTCACCGTTCAAAATTCACGCCTTGTTTCCACTCTGAATTGGCCTAGCTCCAACGTCCGGCTATTAGAGCTCGTTAGACATTTGTCTGCTAGACTGAAGCGCCCATTAGCAAATATTAGTTCCCAGTGAAGGTACTTACAGACTGAAATCAAGTCACCCCTTAATCGTCCGTTTGTTAAGCTAAATGGATTAAGCACCTATAATCTGGCCTGTGATGGGATGTTAGATGGGGTGGGATCTGAGTTACTACAGAGAATTCTTTCCTGGGTGTCTGGCTGGTGAGTCTTGCCCACACGCTCAGGGTTTAGCTAATCGCCATATTTGGGGTCGGGAAGGAATTTTCCTCCAGGGCAGATTGGCAGAAGCCCTGGGTTGGTTTTTTTTTTTTTTTTTTTTGCCTTCCTCTGCAGCGTGGAGCAGGGGTCACTTGCTGGAGGATTCTCTGCACCTTGAAGTCTTTAAACCATGATTTGAGGACTTCAATGGCTCAGACATAGGTTAGGGGTTTGTTCCAGGAGTGGGTGGGTGAGATTCTGTGGCCTGCATTGTGCAGGAGGACAGACTAGATGATCATAATGGTCCCTTCTGACCTTAAAGTCTAAGTCTATTACGAGGCATGATCTGCAATGCATGAATCATACCTGGCGCTCTTCCCTGACCCCAGCCAATTTATCAGCCTCCTTCTTGAACTGTGGGCACCGGAACCGGACGCCGTATTCCAGCAGCTGGAGCAGTGTGTAGAGCGGGTCACATAGTCTATCCTAGTGGTTTTCAACCTGTGGGCCGTGGACCTGGGGGGGCACAGACTACGTCTAAGACTTCCAAAGGGGTCTTCACCACCATTTGACATTTCTTAGGGGCCTGCCAATGAAGAAAGGTTGAAAACCGCGGGTCTCTCCCATTCGATGGATTTTGGTCACAGAGACCATATTTACTTCTATAGCCGTGAGGGTACGGGGAGAGATTTACCCACCTCTTGAACTCCCCACTGTATGCGGGTAAATCCCACCTTTGTCATTCCAACCCATGGCATGAGTGCACCCTGATCTCTGCACTCCACTGGCAGGCCTGGGCTGGGGGGCAGGTATGAAAGGCAGCCGTTCCATACACTCAATACAATAGGCAGAAATGCGATACCCTCGGCAGAATGGAGTAGCCAGGCCTACGTTGCTATAGGTGCATTTTGATAGTGCCCGTCCCTGTCTCGTCGATCCCAAGGCCAGAAGGGACCATTGTGATCATCTGCTCTGACCTCCTGGCTAGCCCAGGCCAGAGACCTGCCCCACAACCATTCCTAGAGCAGAGCGTTTAGAAAACATCCCGTCTTGGTTTTAAAATGGGCAGGGATGCAGAATCCACCCCGCCCCTTGGTACATTGCTCCAATGGTTAATGACTCTGTTAAAAATGTACATTTGTCTAGCTTCAACTTCCAGCCATCGGACTGGGACAGACCTTTCTCTGCTAGACTGAAGAGCCCGTTATTAAATGTTTGTTCCCCAGGTAGACACTTAGAGACTGTGATGGAGTCACCCCTTAACCCTCTCGTTAAACTAAATAGATTGAGCTCCTTGGGTCTCTCTCTAAGGCAGGTTTTCTAATCCTCTCATGGCTCTTCTCTGAGCCCGCTCCCGTTTCTCAGCACCTTTCTGGAGTTGGGGCACCAGAACTGTATTCCAGCAGCAGTCACACCAGTGCCCAATATGCCCGGGCAATAACCTCTCTGCTCCCACTCGAGATTCCCCTGTTAGGCATCTCAGGATCACATTAGCTGTTTTGCCCACAGCATCACATGTCCAGCTCATTATCTACCCCCACCCCCAGATCTTTTTCAGAGTCGCGGCTTCCCAGGATGGCGTCCCCCACTGTGAAAGTCCGGCCTGCGCGTTTCGGCCCCAGCTAGCCCAGGCGCTCGCTCTTGTTTCATTAAGTAGACGACTTTGTATTTTGCATGGTTTTTCCCCCATTTTATTTTGCATAAAGTGCCACAGTCATCAGCAGAACATATCTGACCCCACTGCTCCCGGCACCCTGTGACAAGGCTCCGTCCCTGGAGCACCTGGGGGGGCGGCTCGCTCCCAGCAATGACACATTTAGAAATCGGACACGTAGGCAAGTCGGAGATAGTAAATATTACAAACAGATTTCAAACACCTCCAGGGTCTGAGGGGAAGGGAAGAGTTTTTGCTTTAAATATCGACTGTCGTCTTCATTCCGCACTGGGAGGGGCATGAAAGCGAAGGCCCCTATGTCTGTCGGGAGCATCGCCAGATTGCAAGGTGAAACCTCCCACTGCAGTCTCATGGTTCTTTGGCCTTTGTAGCCACGCCCTGGTACAGGGACCAAGGGACAAGTTTCTGTCCGGAATCACCCCCCAAAGCCCCTCAGCTCATGGGCGTCTTTGGGGGCAGGGGAGGGAAGGAGGAGGCTGGACAGCTCCACCCAAATAAATAGTGGTTCCAAAGAAGAAATGCAACAAATATTAAAAATAAGCAGAGTCCAGTTCCAGTGAAAATGCATCAGTCTTGATCTGAGGAATGCGCTTTAATGTCCTCCCCGTCTGGAAGAAAATCCAGAGCGGCGTGTTTGGCTGGGGGGGATCCCCCCCTCCCAGTTTTAAATAAGAAACTCACTGCTGAAAAACAGCTCCATAAATGGAAAGAGAAAGATAGCGACAAATTAAATAAATCATCTTTACATGCACAATCGTCACATACCCGTTCGCGACGCTTTATACACAACAGGGCTATTTACACAACAGCATATCCACCGGGGGCCAGGGGACGTCGGGGAGGGAGGGAGGGAAGGATGGCGGTGGATGCTGGTTTAGCAGCAACTGGCGTGGATTTCGCCAATGGTCCCGATTTTAGGGTCACTTGGGGCGGGGCTGGGTGACACGACCTAAGCTTCTCTGGTCGTGGAGTTGATCGTTTAATTAAAAAAAGCAACAAGGCATTTGGGCCCATCCCCATGTTAGTTACTGATACTCTCTCATATAAAAATATACGTCTAGCTATGATACAATCGGGCTGGGTGTGTATATAAAGTGACTTTATATACCCTGCCTATAAATAACGTATCTCTGCACCCAAGCAAAGCCGCCAAGCGCCCCGGAGAGGTGCAGGGCCCGGGAATGCCGTCGGGGCGCTTGGGAAGGTCTGAACCGCCTCACTGCTGTGAAGGGGCCTTTGGCCTGACGGTGACTTGTCGGGGATTGTGCCCTTGCTCGGCCACGTTGATGCACAAAGAGAAGCCTGAGCTTGGGGGATATTTTGAATCTGATTTTTGTCCTGGTACAAATTGCGAGGAGTCGGGTCTGGAGCCCCCTGGGGTTTGCCGGAGGAGTCCCTGGCTGCCAGCGATAGCTCCCACCTTGAACAGGTGACTCTTTAACAAAGATGGCCTTTCTCCCCGGCGTTCATTGGGCATTGGCGTTAACAGCTGTCAGCACAACCAAAAGGGTTGAAAACAGGCCCTTCCCCACACGGCTGGAGCTCATTTTGTTAGGGCTGAAGCTGCCATAGAGCCACATCCTGACTAGCTCAGGTAAAAACCGACCCCTTTTTATGGGTCCCAGGTCTCAGCCCTCATCTACCCATCATAAAGGGAACAGCAAAAGGCACAAGCCCCATTTCTTTGCAGGGCCCCTTTAAGGGGGAGCAAGAAAGAGTCTACGAATGGCTTCCTGTCTCCTGTAAGGGCCAGATCCTGGGAGCAGAACTCTGCCTTGGGGATGCTGTTAAGGGCCTCAGAGCTAACCTGGCTGGGACCCAGCTGAGCCCGGGTCGGGCCTAGCGCAGGGCACCCAGGAAACGTTTCTGATGAGCCAGAGTAGAAGAACTAGGTGCCGTTTACCCCCGGGCTTATCGCTACGGCCCAGAACTCCCCAACCAGGCTGGTTATAAAACCTGACCGCGGCTGTATCTACCGTGTGCAGAGCGTCAATGAACCAGGGGCACCGCCCCGCACACCATGGCGAAGGCCACCGGTGCACCCCTGCAGCACCCCGAGCTCCCGCGAGAGGGCAGCACGGCCTCTGAGTGGGATGAGCCCCCGCACCTCTGGAGGCGCCTGACAGTTTTCACCAGCAGGCCGGCGCCTCCACAGGAAATCCTGTTGCGCGGGGTCTGGTAGCCTCCCCGGGGTTTCCCTGCCCATCGCTCTGCATGCGTTTGTCAGCTACCTCATTCCGTGTCCTGGGCACGGCCTCCAGCTGCAAGCCCGGGTGCTGGAGATGGAGGAGACCTATCAGACCTCCCAGCCTGCACCCTGCCATGCAGGATTGTCCCCTGCACCCCAGTCCAGCTCCAAGTGACCCAAGCAACAGGCCTCCGAGCTAGACAGGTATCCGGCTGCCTGGTCGCTGCAGTATCTGAGCACCTAGCCTCAGGGTTTCCCTGTAGCCAGGGCTGTAGGTCAGTGCTCTGCCTGCAGGATGAAAAGCCTCCCAGTTCTGATAGTAATTCCCTCTGCGGCCTCAGGCAAGCGACTTGCTGGCTCTGTGCCTCAGTTTCCCAATCTATAAAGTGGGGGGGGGTAATACTGGCCTCCCTCCCCGGAGGGGTGGGGGGCTGGGAAGAGTCATGAGTGCTGGTAGAGCATGCGAAGTGCGAATTCATAATGGCGACCCACAATCCACTGTGCCTTGCAGGAAGAGCGTCCCCGATATCCGCACCCCCCATCCCCTGCAGTCCATTTCGGTTACACCCCCCTGCTTATGGGGACACCCTCCTCTGGAATGGCCCGGACCCATCACTCCTCCAGCCATTCTACCCCCCAGCACCATCCCTGCAGCAGATCCTGTGCACCCCCTCCCTAGATCCTATCTGCAAACCCTCTTCAGAGTGGGCACGCTGCAGGGGCCCTGCCAGGTAGGGCTGAATTAGCCAGGCTGGGGGAAAACGAGGGAGCTGGGCCCAAGGCTGGAGCAGCCCCAGACAGCGAGGTGGGGGGGGGAGCACATCCCCCAGTCCTGCAGCCAGACTAGCAATGGGACAGGCAAGCAGAGAGAGACACCAGGTGCCGAACCCACCCCTCACGCTTCGTGGGGTACAGGAGACTTTTCAAATGAAATTTAGTCAATGTAACACCAGGGGAGCAAGATTCACGGGGACCTTGGCGGGGATCAGGGAGTAAAGGGGTCCAGGGGTCACTCGCACCCTGAAGGGACCTGCCAGGGGACGGGGGCAGGAAACTCACAAACGAAACCAGTAGCGCGCAGGCTTGCAGCACCTCTGCCGGTCAGCCCTGCCCCTGTCCCCGCCGCCAGCCCTGCCCCTCACCCCCACCCGCAGCCAGCCATCTCTCAGCTCCTCCATCCCCTGCTCACATCACACAACACCTCGGGGACCTGGCTGCTTCAAAAGCCAGGGGCAGCCACGGCCTGTTCAAACACTTCCAGCCCTGGCTCCTCACGCCCAGGACAATCAAAGCATGCAGAGGCCAATCCAGCTACCAGTACCCTCCATCTACAGCCTGGGCCCACTTCCTCCGCACCCCCACGCACCTGGAGATTCCTTACCAGGGGACATCAGCTACCTGGCCCAGGCATCGAACAGAGCCACCAGCCAGCGCCGATTCCTGGCTGCAGAGGTCAGGCAGGCACAGAGAGGAAGGCTCCGGCGTGACTGGCACTAACAGACTGTACAATGCACCGGCGTCTGGCAAGGAGGGGGCGGGAGGTTTTCTAAGCAAGACAGGGCTAGTCCGAAAGGAGAATTCACCTGTACAAGCACATCACCGGCCGAAACTAAAGCGCGCATCACGTGGCTATTTTAGACCCTCCCTGGAATTTTCCCCATCGCTTTGCAATGCATCTCAAGCAAACCCCAAAGAAGAGGAAATTAACAAGCCAGGAACATGGCACTGGGGGGTGAGGTGGGGAGGGGAAGGAGGGAACCTACAGGCACTTCTTGGCCTATTAAAAGGGAATCAAACTCTTGGCCTTTGGCTGCTCCTCGGCTGTCTCTGACACAGACACCGGAGCTGAAGGCTGCCTCCCCCACACTGCACACAGACACCCCCCCATTGTTGGCTCATGGCACGGGGGGAGGGGCAGCCAAGCCAGAGTTCTTGTAAGTGTTTGGATGAGTCTGGCCTGACTCGGGGGAGATCTGGCCCAGGCGAGCCAGAGGAAAATCCCTGGCTCGCTGCAAGCTGGTCGTTAAAGGTCACAGCAAGGCGAGGGCTGCGCTGCACATGAGGTTGGTGGGGAGGGGACCAGTTGGTCCTTAATGCCCTGAGCCAGTCACCGGTCCAGGACGCGAGCAAAGTCCTCGCGGGTGCTGCCTTCGTTTTTGAGGTCGGCGAAGACCTGGGTGAAGTAGTGGGGGTCCGCGTTGATCCGCAGCATCTTGCCGCTCATGGCGTTGATGATGCGAAGGCACCGGTCCCAGAAGGCATCCTTCGCCGCCTCCACCAGGAAGGGCTTGAGCGGGTAGGAGATCTCGTTGCCCATGTAGGAGTAGGACAGATAGAGGCAGGTGAGCAGCGCCGCCTGCAGGTTGTGCTCGCTGGAGACCGAATCCCCGTCGATTACCTCCCGGCACAGCAGGTAGACGAAGACCACGTTGACCGGGGTGATGAAGGCCTGGTCCTGCCAGCCCTGCAGCAGCAGCGAGCGGTCCACGCTGCGCAGCCACAGGATGGGCTCCGTGGGCGACAGGTGCTTGAGGCGGTAACACCGGCGGCAGAGGAATTCGCCCAGGCACTTGAGCAGCTCGCTGGTGGAGGCCTGGACGACCACGCGCCGCGGGGAGGCCGAGCTGCCCCCGCCCAGGCAGGCGCCCGGCTTGAGGGAGGAGACGGAGGTGGTGGAGATGCGCGTGGCGCTGAGCGGCGCCAGGGGCGGCCCGCCCCCGTCGTAGCTGGCGAGGTTGGCACAGGACAGCGACTTCTTGACGTTCTCGTGGTTGAGGAGCGCCACGTCCTTGGTGTGGGGGTGGTTGTTGTTGTTATTGTGGGCGGGCCCCTTCCCCCCGCCCCGGGAGCCTTTCTTCTTGGTGGAGGCCACCAGCCGCTTCCAGGTCAAGGCCGGGATGAACATGGAGTGGCGCTTGAGGTTCTTGTCGGCCTTCTGCCCGCTGCCCTTGGCGCTCGGCACGCCCGGGTAGTGCGCCAGCGAGCCGGAGGAGCCCTCCTCGTACAGGCTGGCCTTGCGGGAGCCCGGCGAGAGGGACAGCACGGTGCCCATGCTGAGGGAGGCAGGGAGAGGGATGAGCCAACGCGGGGGCTAGGATGCAGCCAGGCAGTTAAAGCAACGGGGCTGCCAGTGCAAATCCCTGCATGCAGCTAATCAGCAACCCTGCAACTAATGTGCCGCCTGGCAGGGAGGCCGTTCCCCAGCAGCCTGGCAGGGCGGCGGACAGCCTGCAATGGGGCAGTCGCGAACGCACCGTTCATTAGCAGCGTTGCATGGCGGTCCTGTGCCTGCAATTAGCAGCCTGGCACGCGCGGGTACTTAATTAGCAGGCTCGCAGAGCGCTCCCGTGCAGGCGATTAGCGCTCAGTCTTGCATGGCCAGCCCGGGCAGGCGACTCAGCGGCCGGCTCGAGCGCAGCCGGCAGGAGGATGCTGCAGCCGCCAGCCGCGCCGAGCTCCATCGAATCCAGTCGCCGCCCAGGCCCGCTGGCGGGGGGCGGGCTCCGGCACAGGTTCGCGTCCCGGAGCCGGGACCAAGGCAGGGAGCCGGGCGAGGCTCAGGGCTGCTCCCGGATCGCCGGCGGCTGCAGCCCCCGGGCCATGGGCTGGGACGAGCCGCCGTGCGGCGCTGCGAGGACGGCTCCGGGCTCCGCTCCGGGCTGGCACCGGCCGCAGGGAGCCGGCGGCTGCTGGCGATGGCGCTACCTGGGGCGGCAGCCGCGCCCCCCACCCCGGCCTAGAGGCTGCGGGCGGGGCCCCCCCTCTCTGCACTCAGAGCCCCCCGCTGCGGGGGTGGCTGGAGCGGGGGCGGGCGGCGACCCCTCCCGCCGCGGTCTCGGGTCCCCCGGCGGGGAGATGCTCGGGAGCCGGCCCAGGGAAGATGCGCCCGCGGATCCCCCGCGAATCCAGCCCGCTCTGCTCTCCCGGGGGGCCGGCGACCCCTCGTCCCCAGCCGCGGCTCTCTGCGGGGCCCGGCCCGGCGCGGCGCTGCCTGGGGAGAGCTGCAGCATCTGAGCCGCCGGCGCGCTGGAAGCGCAGGAGGAGGGACCGAGGGATGGTCCTTAGCAGCCACGTCCCCCCGCAGGCATCCTAGCGCGGTGGGGCAGGCGGGGCGCCGGGCTGGGTGGGGCTCTTGCTCCCCCTATGGCCGGGCCGCTGGAATAGACTTTACCGGGCAGACAGACAGGGCCCCCCCGCCCCACGAGATGGGCATTGCAGGGCAGGGGGTTTGAATCCAGGCTGGGCAGAACAGCTTCCAGCAGGGGCAGTTGGGGTACCCGCCAATAGGCCCCCCCTTGGCCAGCAGCCCTGGACAGGCTGCACCCCCCAAGCACTAGTAGGATCAGGGCTCTACCAGGCTTTGGGGGAGGGGTGCGAACACCTGCAGCCTGGGCTGGGGCGGGGCCAGTGGCAATGGAGGAGGGGGGGCATGGGGGAGGTGTGCTCCGCAGGGTTTGACATGCTGCCGGATCTGCGGGCACCTGCTGGATGGGGGATCCTGCAGGCTGCAATGGGATACCAGGTCTGCAGGGCCTCCAGGGGCAGAGGTTGGGAACGGGCCAGGAGTGAGGGGTGCAAACGAGCAAGCAGGGCCCAGTGTGGAGCCACTGCCCCTTCAGTGTCCTCTCAGCACCTCCCTTTCTGGGGCTGGAGGGGACAAGCACTGTCAGCGTCACAGGAGAGGTGGCTGTTTTGCCTTCCCTGCTTGGCCGGACATCCCCCACCCCCCCAGGTTCTGCAGGAATGCAGCTGTCCCTGGGCCAGGCTAATCCAGCCCCCTGTGCCCTGGGAAGTGGGTGGGGTGGGGAAGGGGGTTAAAGGCCAGAGGATTTGCCATCGCAGATTGGCCAGGCTAGGCCCGTGATCGTGCCTCTGCCCAAGGTTTGATAGATCGGCTGCCCCATGTGCATCGTGGGGGAGGGACGCCCCCCTGCAGTGAACTGACACCTTGAGTCATGAGCCCCAGTTGCTGCTTCCTTAGCACCTGTCACTCCCACTGCCGTTGTGGGCCAGGGCATGAGCCAGGCTGGTCTCAAACCCCAGCTGCAGCGGGAGACAGCCGGGCTCCCCACGAGTCTGGATGTCTCTGCTGGGCCACGCCTGCCCCATCGGGGCAGAAGGGACCCCATGTTGCCCCCGCGTTTGCAGGGGTGCCGACTCTCAGGATTTCACCATTCGCTGCCCCGTGAGCTCTCGCAGCAATTTCAGCCCGGTCTGGTGGAAACCGGTGCCCCTCCGATTGGCTGCCTTCCCTAATGCCCCACCTCCAAGGGAAGAGCAACCAATCAGGGCTGCTGCAGGAGGCAAGCAGAGCTCTTTCCCCTCCCCTCAGGAGCCAAGAGGAGTTTTGGGGGAGGGAAGAGGGAGCAGAAAGAGCCCAAAAGCTCACGGCAACTCTGCTCCCTCCGCCCATCCTGTGAGAGATGGTCTGTCTGCTCCTCCCCTCCCCCTCCATCCCTGCAAAGCCAGGCCTGGGAAGGGAGAGGGGAGTGGAGAACCCCGAGAGATGCTGGAGAAGCAGGAGCACACGGGGGGGCGGGAGAGGGCAAATGTGGGAGGGCAGAATTGGTGTGGGGGCTGGGAATGCATAATTAGTTGCAGGGCTCTGGGGGGGCAGCCGGTATCAAGCGGAGTGCCCCAAGGGTCGGTGCTGGGGCCGGTTTTGTTCAATATCTTCATTAACGATCTGGAGGATGGTGTGGACTGCACCCTTAGCAAGTTTGCAGATGACACTAAACTGGGAGGAGTGGTTGATACGCTGGAGGATAGGGATAGGATACAGAGGGACCTAGACAAATTAGAGGATTGGGCCAAAAGAAATCTGATGAGGTTCAACAAGGACAAGTGCAGAGTCCTGCACTTAGGACGGAAGAATCCCATGCACTGCTACAGACTAGGGACCGAATGGCTGGGCAGCAGTTCCGCAGAAAAGGACCTAGGGGTTACAGTGGACGAGAAGCTGGATATGAGTCAACAGTGTGCCCTTGTTGCCAAGAAGACTAATGGCATTTTGGGTTGTATAAGTAGGGGCATTTCCAGCAGATCGAGGGATGTGATCATTCCCCTCTACTCAGCACTGGTGAGGCCTCATTTGGAGTACTGTGTCCAGTTTTGGGCCCCACACTACAAGAAGGATGTGGATAAATTGGAGAGAGTCCAGCGGAGGGCAACAAAAATGATTAGGGGGCTGGAGCACATGACTTATGAGGAGAGGCTGAGGGAACTGGGATTGTTTAGTCTGCAGAAGAGAAGAATGAGGGGGGATTTGATAGCTGCTTTCAACTACCTGAAAGGGGGTTCCAAAGAGGATGGATCTAGACTGTTCTCAGTGGTAGAAGATGACAGAACAAGGAGTAATGGTCTCAAGTTGCAGAGAGGAAGGTTTAGGTTGGACATTAGGAAAAACTTTTTCACTAGTAGGGTGGTGAAGCACTGGAATGGGTTACCGAGGGAGGTGGTGTGGAATCTCCTTCCTTAGAGGTTTTTAAGGTCAGGCTTGACAAAGCCCTGGCTGGGATGATTTAGTTGGGTTTAGTCATGTGCTTTGAGCAGGGGGTTGGACTAGATGACCTCCTGAGGCCTCTTCCAACCCTGAGATTCTATGATTCTATGTGGGGTAGAACTGGTGCAGAGCTTGGGGGTTGGGATGAAATGGGAATGTTCTTAATGTTTTCTCTGAATACTGTGCATGCCTCAGTTTCCCCTACATATTACTCAAGTATCTAGGTAGTGGAATAAGTGTGGCTGATTCTTGCAGAGAAGGGAGCCCGGCCATCAGGTAGCCAGCTACAGAGTGTTGGTGGTTCTCTGCAGCCTCCTCTAGGGCTCACTTTAACAATCACACACTCTTATCCTACCATCTAGAAAAGATACTTGAGTACCACACAGGGGAAACTGAGGCACACACAGTATTCAGAGAAAACATTCCCACTTTGTCACAGGGGTGCATGATGAATTGATTGGCTGTGGGTTAGGCAGATGGGGCACAAATACATTAATAAGAACGTGGGGGGGACTCTGCAACATCAGGCATTCCCTGAGAGAGAGAACGCTGAGTGGGGCCAGAACCACCCTGCTCTGTACATGTGGGAGTGTTGGCAGCCCTGTGGCTGCCCCCCGCAATGCACATGGCATTTGGGTAATTCCAAAATCAAGAGATCAAAAACCAGCACCGTGATCTTTAAACAGTTCTCCTCCCCTGGGGGCCAGGCTCCTGAGCTCTGGGTCTGACTCCTGATCTTTGAATTGTGAAGTGAGCCACACTGTGCTCCCTGGTTAATAGCATCAAAGGGAAGCTCAGTCTCTCCCCCATGAGCACTGATCAGTGGGTGAGCTCTCTTCTCAATCAGGCATCTGTCTTCACAGCAGAGGATGTGAGGGGGATTCCCACACCTGAGCCATTCTATTTAGGTGACAAATCTGATTATTGTCCCAGATTGAGGTGTCAACAGAGGAGGTTTTGGAACAAATTGAGAAATTAAACAGTCCCCAGGACCAGTTGGTATCACCCAAGAGTTCTGAAGGAACTCAAATGTGAAATTGCAGAACTACTAACTGTGGTATGTAACCTATCATTTACACCAGCTTCTGTACCAGATAACTTCAGAGTAGCTAATGTGATGTCGCTTTTTTAAAAAGGCTCTAGAGGCAATCCTGGCAATTACAGGCCGGTAAGTCTGACTTCAGTACCGGGCAAACTGATTGAAACTATAGTAAAGAACAGAATTACCAGACACCTAGATGAACATGATTTGTTGGGGAAGAGTCAACACAGGTTTTGTAAAGGGAACTCACCCCTCACCAATCTATTCGAATTTTTGTAGAGTGTCAACAAACACGTGGACAAGGGGGATCCAGATGATACAGTGCACTTGAACTTTCAGAAACCCTTTGACAAGTCCGTCACCAAAGGCTCTTAGGCAAAGTACGCAGTCATCGAATAAGAGGGACGGTTCTCTCCTGGATCAGTAACTGGTTAAAAGTCAGGGAACAAAGGGCAGGAATAAATGGTCAGTTTTCACAGTGGAGAGCGATAAATAGTGGAGCCACCCAGGGGTCTGTACGGGGACCGGGGCTGGTCAACATATTCCTAAATGATCTGGGAAAAGGGGTAAACAGTGAGGTGGCAAAGTTTGCAGATGACTTAAAATTATTCAAGATGGTTAAGTCCAAAGCAAGCTGCAGAGAGTCAGAAAAGGAGCTCAAACGACTGGGTGACTAGGCAAGAAAATGGCAGATGAAAATCAGTGTTGATAAAGGCAAAGTGATGCACCCTGGAGAACATAATCCCAACTATACATACAAACCGATGGGGTCTAAATTAGCTGTTACCACTCAAGAGCGAGAACTTGGAGTCACTGTGGATAGTTCTCTGAAAACATCCCCTCAATGCGCTGCGGCAGTCAAAACAGCAAACTGAATGTTAGGAACCATCAGGAAAGGGATAGATAATAAGACAGTAAATATCATAATGTCTCTATATAAATCTATGGTACACCCACGTCTTGAATACAGCATGCGGTTCTGGTCACCCCATCTCAAAAAAGATACATTGGATTTGGAAAAGGTACAGAGAAGGGGAGCAAAAATGCTTAAAGGTATAGAACAGCTTCCATATGAGGAAAGATTTAAAAGCCTGTGACTGTTCTGCTTAGAAAAGAGACGACTAAGGGGGGATATGATCGAGGTCTATAAAATCAAGAATGATGTGGGGACAGTGAATAAGGAAGTGTTGTTTACCCCTTCACATAACACAAGAACGAGGGGCCTCCCAATGAAATGAATAGGCAGCAGGTTTAAAACAAACCAAAGGCAGTATTTATTCACACAACACACAGTCAGCCTGTGGAGCTCATCGCCAGGCCATGTCGTGAAGGCCAAGACTACAACAGGGTTCAAAAAAGAATGAGATAAGATCACAGAGGCCAGGTCCATCAATGGCTATTAGCTAAGGTGGTCACAGACACAACCCCATGCTCTGGGTGTCCCTAAACCTCTGACTGCTAGAAGCTGGGACTGGACGACGGGATGGATCACTCAATCCATTTCCCTGTTCTGTTCATTCCCCCTGAAGCACCTGGCACTGGTCACTGTCAGAGGCAGGGCACTGGGGCTAGATACATCACTGGTCTGACCCAGTCCGGCTGTTCTTATGTGGCACACTGAGCAAACCGATCCAGTGTGGGACCTTGTGACGGTGCTGCCCGTGGGAGCCAGCTGAGGTCACTCAATCAGGGTGAACTGCAAACCAAACGGGACAGACAAACCCCAAACGCTGGTGGTTATTCCAATACTTAGATTTACCAACCAGCACAAAACAGCTTCTGCAGTACCTCACTGGTCACTTAGAAGTCCAAACCACGCAGTTCCCTTAAAGTGCCCAGCCTCAGGCCTCCATCCAGACACACCTGTCAGATATGATGATGATTCCTGAGAATCTTACTTCATCATATAAAAGAAAAGGTTCTTCCAATCCCAAAGGATCAGCCACATACCCAGGTCCAATTATAACTTAGATCTTACCCAAAATACACGCTATAGCCAATTCTTATTAACTAAGCTAAAATTTATTAACAAAGAAAAGAGAGAGAGTATTGGTTAAAAGATTAATCTACAGAGAGACTTGAATTCAATTCTTGAGGTTCAGATACATAGCAGAGATGAGCTTGTAGTTGCCAAAAGTCCTCTTAGAAATAGACCATAGGTTATAGTCCGATTTCCATATTCAGGGTGGCTCCAGTCAATGACTGGGGATCTCAATCCTTATGGCTTAAGGTTTCCCCCTCTTGAAACCCAAAGCAGATCTGAGATGAAGAAGGATCGTGTCCCAGGCTTCTTATACATTTCCAGCAGCCTTTCGGCCTGATAAAACAATACGCTCAACTCCTTCTCCCAAACATCCTGGCAATTAGCACAAAGTAATTTATCCATTAAACAGTTCAGATACAGGTTAGCACAACCTTCAAAGAGACATATAGACAATAATACTATTTCACTCAAGTATCATCATAAATGTTAATATTCCTTTTTTGATCTTTGAATTAAAACTATAGCAATAGACAAGACTTGTTTGCTTGCATCACAAGACCTGAGCAAACATCTCCCCTTCTATCTCTAACAATGCAGACTTGCATTTCAAAGCTCTAGTCATTTACATATCTTCCTAACCCGTCCTCAAGGTTCACCCATGGGTCAGGTCAGTCTATGAGTTAATTAACTCTTTCTGGCCCTTTCCCCTTTCAATGAGATATTATATCACAGTCATAACGTCACAGACCTGCCGGGCTCACCCCCTGGAGCCAGTATCCCCACAGGGCCGCTTTCCCACCCTGCCCCCATCCCCAAAAAGGAAGCCGAGGAAACTGCCTAGTGGGGGTGCTGAGCGCTGGGTCCCTCATGGAAAGCTGCTGCTGGAAGATGCTGGTCCTTAGGTCAGGAGCAGCCAGGTGAGCGGTGGGCGGGGCTAAGGTGGCAAAGAGTAAAGGGGTGTGGCCTGAACTGCCTTGTCCCTGCCCCCAGGTTTGGGGCCTCTGTTAAGCTCCAGCATGAGGCTGAGGAAAGGGCGTTCGGCTCAGGTTACTCCCTGCAGCTCCCTCTCGGGTAGGGGCCCATCCAGCGGTGCACGGCAGGGGTGCCCTGTCGAGGGCCATGTCGGCACTGTGCCAGGAGCCTGTGCCCAGTTTGCATGAAATGGGGAAGGTCGTGACCTCCCCGAAGGGGCGGCCCCAGGACACCCCCCCCCGTGCACGCCAGGCCGCCGCATGATCCTCCCGCCTGGTGAACTTCAGTCAGGGCAGAGTCAGCTCTGAGTCAGGCCTGCCGAAGCAGGAGCACTTCGCCAAGGCAGCTCTAGGTGGGCACCGCTGATTCATCCACCCAATGCCCTTTAACCCGCTGCTGGACGCACACTTCACCGGTCAGTTCCAGAGCCCGTCAGACTCAGGGCTGGAGGGACAAGCCACTGGGAAGGGGCTAAAGGGGGGCGGCTGGTGGGGGAAAAAACAAGCAATTAACATTTTTGTCTCAACCTCAGTAAAAATAGGCTCCTGCCTGCTGCTGGCTTTCTATTCTGGGGCAGCCTTTGTCTGTGGAAATGAAGGTGAGATGGGGAAGCTGCCTGCACAAACACCAGAATAAACTTCTTACAGAGCCCAAAAATAGAGCCCCAAGCAAACAGGGGGGATGGGACCCGGGGGTAAGCGCTAGGGGAGAGCGTGACCTGGTGTCGAGTGAGAGCCGTGCAAGGAGGAGAAGTGGAGGGGGCTAATTCTTCATTCTCTGACCCCAGGGTTGCCAGTGGGACTCCCCTGAAGTCAATGGTGGGATGTGGCTGTGTCAGAATGGAAAATCAAGCCCCTATGCAGCAACCCACTCTGTATTCTGAGGGGAGGGATAGCTCAGTGGTTTGAGCACTAGTCTGCTAAATGCAGGGTTGTGAGTTCAATCCTTAAGGGGGCCACTTAAGGATCTGGGGCAAAATCAGTACTTGGTCCTGCTAGTGAAGGCAGGCGGCTGGGCTTGATGACCTTTTAGGGTCCCTTCCAGTTCTATGAGAGAGGCATATCTTTATTTATTGATTAGCATCCTCTTTTCAGGCCTGCCAGCAGAGGAGGACATAATCACCAGCACTTGAGCAGTAGGTCTGGTCCCATCCAGCAGGGGGCAGCAGTAGACACACACACGTTACACAAGTGGTATGCTACATGCAGACCCACACAGCTCCAGCTGGAACAAGAAGCCCCGGGCTGGAGGGTGCAGTTTTAACTCGCGCTGACTTCAGGGGGTGACTCTCCTACTTACGGACGGACGGGTTCGGCCTCGTCAGAGCCCGCCGGCCGGTGCACTGCACAATGAGCCCTGGGCTTCGCGCTGCGATTCCCCAGGGCTGGGGCGTGCACCAATAACGCTGCCTGTAGCAGTGAACGCTCATTACCCAATGGGAGGCAAGCAGTGGTGACATACTAGGGCCCAGCATCCAGGCTCACCGTGGGGACCTAGTGAGCCAGTCACAAATCCATGAAATACCAGAGGGGACTTGGCCTAGTGGATAAAGCCCTGACATGGGACTTGGGAGACATGGTTCTATGCCCTGCTCTGCCCTAGGCCCGCTGCAAGTGACAGCCCCGCTCTCTGCCTCAGTTTCCCCATCTGTAAAGAGAGGCTAACGATGCTTCTCTTCTCAGTCACCCAACCTCCCTCGTGCTCTGCAGTGTCCAAGCCAAGCCCCCGCCCTCCAGTTCTGCCTGGCGGTCGGGTTTTTCTGTACATGTGCTACATGGAAACGGGCTGGTATCGTACCTCTCATTTGCATGGTGGGGCAGGGTTGAGAATGGTCCGAGTATGGCTGGGCTGGGGAATGGGTCGGTCCTGAGCTGCAGAACCCTCCCAGCTCCCATCAGCACAGAGAGGCCTGGATCCGAGCCCTGGAGAACCCCAGTCCAAACTGTGCAGCTTGGGGTCTGGTCCCACCCCCCTCCCCGTGTTAGCTGGTCAGGGGTGACTGGCCCAGGCTTGGTTCAGCTCACTGGAAGCTGATGGCCGGCAAGAGGAGAGAGCCGGTTTTGCCTCCCTGTGTGTAAACAAGCCCTGAGGCGAGGACCTCCCTTCCTCACTCTCCTCTCCAGGCTGCTGGGACGTGTTTTGTTCCCTCCCATGTGTGTGCGTGGAGATAGAAGAGCAGAGGCACCCACCCGCGGTGTGACCGGCCAAGTGTGTGTGCTAGGCAGAGACAGCCCTGTGCAGATGGGTGCACGCTTGGGGCACCCTGGTGCATCAGGGAGGTGCCACAGCTGGAGCACCAGGCCAGCTGGCTGGAATGATCAGCTGTGGAGGGAGAAACATCCCTGGGGAGGGGAAAAGGGGCAGCCACCGACTGGGGGAAATGCCAGTCCTGGGGGAGCAGTGCGGGACCAAGAGAGACAGAGCAGGGATCGCGTAGAATCCCTGGAGAAAATCTCCGCTTTGGCGTTGGGTTAACAACAACCATGGGATCGGCCCAGCTGACGGGCAAGTCTCTGGCCTGCTCTTTGCTTCACCCTTCGGCGCCTCTCACTGAGCATGTTGCCAGCTCCCCTCGGGGATGGGCAAATGCTTTGGCAAAGAGGGTGGGGCGTGAAGGTGACCCAGTCACCTGGTGGGTGAGGCAGCATCAGTAACAGACGTTGGGCTAATAACAGCGAGGAGCTCACCCCCCTTATGTGTCTAATATCCTGGGACCAACACGGCCACACCAAGGCTGCCTGGTGACATTGGGCAGCGGGGTCCCAGAGTCCCTGCCTTGGGCCCCTCCATTCAGCCCTGGCCCCTGGGAGCGGGACAGCCCAGCAGACATGAAGGGCTGGGTCCCTGACAGAGCGGCACTCCCTGAGGGTGCACCAGCCTGACAGCAGCGCCAGAAGATGGAGGCGAACAGCTCAGAGATCCAGGGTGTTGGTCCGGCTGTGACCGGGGAACCAGCAGTGGTTGCAGATTGTGAGTTCTCGGCGGCTCATCCCAACCGCGGAGACTCATCCCTCTGTGATGCCCCAACCGCTGCTCCTCCGCGCCCCGCCAGGAACCAGAGGCCAGCCAGCACAGTGGCCCAGCATGGCCCCGCGGGAGGTGAGTCCTAGCAAGCAGCGTCACTCCCAGCAGCTCTTCCTGCAGCCTCCACAAGGCTCGGAGGCAGCTGGGAGACATGAGGCTGCAGGAAGGGGGTGGTCCTAGGATGGGAAGCCCAGCGCCTTGTGGCTGAGTGGGAACCCCCACCTGGACATTTTTGATTTTCTGTTTGTGGGCGTTTGGGCAACAATCAGAGCCAGGAGCTGAGGGGAAAAGAGGAATTTGGGGTGGTTGATACTCCCCAGGCTGGGGACGAAGCCAGTGTCTCCCAGGGGGAATGTGACCCTTTCAAGCGGGGGAGATTGATAAACCCACCAGCCCTAGGAGAGCAAGAGAATCCTGCCTGCTCCTGTCAGGCCTGCCCAGGAGAGAGCCCCCCGCCACCCTGGACACCTAGCGGGAGTGACCGGCCCCTCCAGTGCAAATCTGTCCAGAGGCTGGCTTGGTGCCAGCTTTTTGTCCCTCCCTTCCTTCAGCTCTGAGCTCCGTGCTGCTGCTCCCAGGCCTGGGGGGGGCCGAGCACAACAGGGAGAGAGCGTCATGGCGGGAGCAAATGCCCAAGTCACAGAGCACCCCATAACTCCTGCTGCTGCCAAGAGAGACGCTCCTACCCCCCACAGCCATCCCAGTGATGCTGCTGTCTGGGGCCCCATGGGACGGCATCCTGAACTTGGGGCCTCTCTGCTACACACTCACCCCCACCCCCAGGGCAAAGCACAGCCGGCAGGGTCTGCTTATAGCCTAGGGTGGGGACTGTTTGTGGTGCTGGGTGCCATGAAAAAAGTCCCCCTCCTCCCCCACCAACCCCCCCTTTGCCCTGTGTAATGTGTCTGAGCAGGGCTGGAGCCAAAAACCTTGGCGCCACCTGCTGGTCACTTGAGTTTAGTGCACAGCAGGCAGCAGAACTCATAAAAGCCATTTGCCAATGGGGAAAGATAGGGGGCGCTGCTCTTACTTCAGGTGAAGGTTGTTGGGAGCGGGCGGGGGAGTCAACTTGTGTTCACATGAAAAGTGTCTGCTTCCCTGGGGTGACTGAGGAACGATCAGGATCTACAGGAAGCTGAAACCCGAGTTTCAGAAGGGATTCTGAGTCCAGCTCTGGCCTCGGGTTGGTTTTTGGTGCCCATTTAACTCAAACACCCAACAACTGCTTGGGAGAGAACTCCTCTTTGTGAAAGTTGGCCCCTCGCTGAGCCGGCACCCAGTCGAGGTCTGTAGTTCTCTAAGGAGTCCTCCAGCAGAAACAGATGCGAAGACCTCAGAGCTCTACTAGCTCTGGGGTTAAAAGAAAAAAATCTGGTTTTTGAAAGGCCCCCAGAGGCACAAATCTTGGTGGTTTGGGTTTTCCTTTGCAGGTCATGTTAGAGATGAGCAGAGTTAGGAACCTTCATGCACCCAGATAAGTCCCCATCCCCACCCCCCATAAATCAGGGCATCCTGTCACACAGGACTCGTGTGCATAAGCCACCAGACATACACACGCACATGGGGGCATACACAGGCACACACACATGTTGCATACGGGCTGCCACACACCCATGCGTATACAGGGATACAGACAAGAATGCCTCACAAACTGAGATCTGCCTTTCCAGCTGTGTTTGTGGCCGCATGCAAGAACATCTGCGAGGGCACACAACTGCAAGCACACTTACACACACATACACAACTACAGAGTCACACACATGTATGTGCATGCACACCATGCTTCTAAGCACCAACAGGCCTCCTGCCACAGGGAGGGGGGTGCAGAAACCCACCCATGGACCTGCACAAACACACACTAGCAGCTGGAACAGTGAAAGAGGCCTGGTTTCCCACCTGCAAATGCTCCCCCTTCAACCCTCTGGTTCCTCCACTCTCCCTCTCTCCTCTTGGATCCCACTTTCTTATTCTCCATCTCCAACTCTTCCCTCTACTCCCCCGTCCTTTCCCTGGTCTGTTTATCCCTCGTCTCCTCCTCCACTCCACTCCAATCTCTTTCCTCAGGCCTGGCCCCTTGTCACAGGGAAATCGAGGCTGATCTACAGCAAATTGGGCTAATATAGGCAGTGGTACTCTCCCAAGCTCCTCCCACCATCACAGCTCCTCCCAGCATGCTCCAATACTGTGGCAATGGGCAGATGCCATCATGGGCACAGGCTAAACATCTAGACACCATAGCAGAGTGACCCCAGATCTCAGAGAGGGCATCACCCAGGTGCCAACCCCAGCCTAAGCCAGGAGAGAGAGAGACTATGATTAAAACCATTATCTGCCCTTTCCATTTCTTCCCCCAACCATCCTCTGAGACTCTCTTCCTTCTCACCCTCCCCTTCCCCCCATCTTCCTGCCATCCTCTGGGCCAGGGGCTGGAGCGTGCAGCCCCTCCGGCTGCAGGTGATCAGGGCCTATCTGGGCAGATGGAGAAGTGAATCGTGTCCAGGTGTTACCCTCCAAACACAGCTGAGCTGAGACCCCCCTCCCCCGTCTCTGTCTTCTATCCAGGGCCACCACTGCCATGCTTGGGTTCGTCTCCAATGGGACGGGGCCCTTGGGCGGCCAGAAGAAATGGGATCCATAATGGAACCACAGCTGGGCTTGGAAAATCCAGATCCCAGCCAATCCTACCTCTGGATGGTGCTGTGTCCCTCATCACCCCTCCCCCAACCGCCCCGCTTCCTTAAGGCTCATGTGCATCTGCTCAAGCACCCATCTCCATCTCCCTAAGTCAGATGTGCCCAGCACCCTGGTGTCGGTCCCTGTAGGGATGAAAGGGTTAATCTCGGGAGGGACTTCCCAAGCTGCTCCTCTTCCTAGGCAGGGTACCCTCTCCTCCGCCTCCTCTTCGGTTGCCATGGGAACAGAGTGGGGAGCCAGGCTGCGGGGGCGGCACTGAGCTCGGTCCTCCCCTGGCATGTTCATGTTCCGCAGCGATGAGATCAATAATTCACAAACGCCTCGGCGCCAGGGAAGCCTCAGATGCCTCCGGCCTCCACGTCTGGCCCCCAGCTCTGGGAGCCCGTTGTCCGAGGGTAGAGAGAGTGAAGGAGAAGGGGAGCGGAGAGGAGGGGGCTGAGAGATGCAGGGGGCCTGGGATCATGCCCACAGGGGGTCGGATGGGCCAGGGGACAGGCACAGGCTGCAGATCTCCCCAGCACGGGCTCAGAGCCATGCCAGGTCCGAGGTGATTGGAAATTAGGACTGGTTGATGGCTTCTGTGAAATGGGTCTTAGCCCATCACCTGGGGACACACTCACACTCAACAGCAGCTGCCACGGATGAGTCCCCTTGTCGGCAGACTTAGCAGAGAGGCCAAGGACTGAATGGGCTACCATGGCTGACCTCTCCCACCACCCACCAGATGGTCCCTGTGGGTCCGCTGTGAGGCACATTGTGGGAGCAGCCCTCTCCCCACCTGTATCGCCTCTGGGGTCTCACACCCTTCCTGGGGTGGGCTGACTCCAGCTGAGAGAGGGGATGCACTAGAGGTATCAAACAAAGCAGGGTATGGAGAGGGTTGGCCAGAAGCTGATCCTCAGCTGGTCAGTCAGGAAAGCTTGATCCTCTCCTGCTACAAGTTAAAGGGGACACCCAAAGCAATCAATGGATATCACAGTTAAAGCTGGGATTAGCCAGTGGAACTCATGGCCACAAGATATCATGGAGGTCAAGAGCGTAGAAGCATTCCCAAAAGGCCTTTCTCTATATCATGGGCTCCTTGCTTCAGGGCACAAGTCTGGGGATAGGAAGAGATCTCCCCAGGGGGGATTTTACTGCATGTCTGTCCAAGATGGGAGTTCCCGGCGCTTGCCTGCAAAGCAGCTGGTATCATTCACGGCCAGAGACTGGCTACTGGACCAGCTGGATCAGCATGGTGATTTCTACATTCCCCCTCTTCCACTGCTGCTCATGTGTCTCTCTTCCTTTGCAGGGGCAGCTGCCCCAGGGCCTGCACATTTGGGACCCCTGGGCAAGATGATCCCCTTCAACCCCCCACTATCCAAGGGCCGCCTCCCACATGTCTAGGGTCTCCCCTGCATTTGGGTTGGAGTCACACCTGCTCTGGTGTGGGAGGGAATCGAGGTGCGGAGACAGGATACAGCCAGGAGTGGGGGGCATCAGGAAGTTGGTTTCTTCACATGAGCCCCCCATGAAATCTAGGGTCAGCTCAGCTCAGCCCCCTCTGGGTGTGGAGCATGTGGCCGCTGCCAGTGTGTGCTGTCTGCAAGTGCCTGGGCTGGGCCTGGCCTGGGAATGTTCACTAATGGATAAGACTCTCTGCTTGGGACAGAAGGACACAGAATATAACGATTTACTGGCCAGCGGCTGAACAGAGCTGTCCCCTTCAATCCCCTCCAACCTCCCCCACTGCTCTCAGCCCCTGGCTTGTTGGCAGCAGGGGCGGCTCTAAAAAAAGGGGCCCCCCAGCAGCGCGGGTGCTGCGCCGCGCCCCTCGGTCCTCCCGGGCCTCCCCCCCGCCCCCCGTCGAGCTCCCGCAGGTCCCCCCCCGGAGCGGGACGAGACGGACCAGGAGAGGGCATGACTGCGGAGCGCACCACGGAGCGGCGGAGGCGGCGGCGACCCGCGCTGGCACGCGGCGGCGGGCGCTCGCGGCGGCGCGGAGCGCTGCGCTGCGCCGCCTCCGCCCGTCCAGGGAGCCGCCGCCGAGCGCACCGCTCAGCGCCCTCGCAGCCATGCAGGTGGTCGCGCAGGCATCTCCCGGCCGACGCGGCGCAGGCATGACGCCGCCCAGCACCCTCCCCCCTACCGCGCCTTGCCAGGTTTGGCCCAGCTTCCTGGTTGGCAGCAGGCAAAGAAATGCTTTGGTTTAGCTGAGATCTTTTAGCTCAGTACAGGGGAGTCTGAGTGAAGCTCTCTGGTCTCATCAGGTCCCAGTGCCAGCACCAAGGTTATTCAGCCATCTTTACGAAGGTGCTTCCTATGCACCTTCTCCACAAGGTGGTGGTATGAGCCACAGGCGTGCTGTGTCCTGCACACGATGGGTCAAGGGATCAGAGGGGCCAGACCTCACTACAGCCACATGTTCGCCGGTTGCATCTATTGAAAAGCAGCAGATCCTGTATTTGAGCAGCAATGTTATGTTTTCCTCTCCCCACTCTGTCCCTCTTTGTCTGTTGCTTTTTACTGGAGGATTAATGGGGGCCTGGTTTCCAAAGCAAAATGTATCTGTGAAATTATCATAAAGGTGATTCTTGTCGCGTGAATTTTGACGCTGGTTAAAAGTGACAGCTGGACAGTCCTGGAGTCTGACATCCGCCGTTATCCACTGAGCTGCTACAGCACAAGCACGGGCAGTAGCCGGGCGATCTTCCCACACCCTGTGCCCTGCCAGTGTGTCTCAGCCAGGGCCTGCAGCGCCCGCCTGCATGGGTGACAGAGCCCCCAGTCTCCAGATCCATTCAGTCCGGGGCCTCCCAGTTGCAGGGGGGTTTGTTACATGGAGACCTGCCCGCTGGGATTGGGTGTGAGACCCGCTGCCCTTGTGCCACACGGGACACCTAATATATATCCGATGGCAGAGCTTCCGCTCACAACTGATCTTGGCTGGGTCCGAGCCCAGGGTGGGAGGCTGCGGGGGTCGTTTCCCATCCCGGATCATTTCAGACCTTGGCGCTGAGCCGGGCTCTAGCCCATGCGCTGCTGTGACGTGCTACAGTTTAACAGGGGAATGGCGGGGGCTGAATGCCAGGCCCCTGAGCCCCACAGCTGGACACTCTGCAGGGCAGGCGGCTCTTGGCCCCAGCACGGAGCAATGCAGCAGTACAAGGGGGGGGGAGCGAGGGGCGGAGAATGGGGGGTGGGTTCTTTAGTGACACCCTCAAGGATGGAAGGAGCCCGCTTGTGCACCTCCCCCCCCCGGGAGCAGGGGAGGAGCCTGTGCCCCGCCCCCCAGCAGAGGGGGAGGGGCCCTAGGGGAGAAGCCTGTGCCCCGCCCCCCAGCGGGAAGGGAGGGGCCCTAGGGGAGAAGCCTGTGCCCCGCCCCCAGCAGTGAGGGAGGGGCCCCAGGGGAGGAGCCTGTGCCCCGCCCCCAGCAGTGAGGGAGGGGCCCCAGGGGAGGAGCCTGTGCCCCGCCCCCAGCAGTGAGGGAGGAGCCCCAGGGGAGGAGCCTGTGCCCCGCCCCCCAGCAGTGAGGGAGGGGCCCCAGGGGAGGAGCCTGTGCCCCGCCCCCCAGCAGCGAGGGAGGGGCCCCAGGGGAGGAGCCTGTGCCCCGCCCCCCAGCGGGTAGGGAGGGGCCCTAGGGGAGGAGCCTGTGCCCCGCCCCCCAGCAGCGAGGGAGGGGCCCCAGGGGAGGAGCCTGTGCCCCGCCCCCCAGCCGCAGGGGAGTCAGCGTCAGGACTCCATTTCCCATCAGGCGCCGCGGCGACTTCCGGAGGGCGGTTTCCGGTGAGGCTGCGCGGCGGGCCGGGGGCGGGGACTAGGGAGGCTCCGGGCCTGCTGCGTTCCGGGCGCGGAGCGGCGCCGGCGGAGCGGCCGGGATGGAGGCCGTGCCCCGCATGCCCATGATCTGGCTGGACCTCAAGGAGGCCGGGGAGTTCGGCTTCAACCAGGCCGTGAAGAAGGTGAGGGGGAGGGAGCCCCCAGGGGCCGCCGGGCGAGGGGGAGGGGCCGGTGTTTGGGGAGGGGCCGTTGGGCGAGGGGCAGGGGTGTGTGTGGGGGCCGTTGGGGAGGGCGGGGTGTGGGGCCGTTGGGCGAGGGGCAGGCGTGTGTGTGGGGGCCGTTGGGGAGGGGCAGGGGTGTGGGGGCTGTTGGGCGGGGCAGGGGTGTGTGTGTGGCGGGGGCGTTGGGCGGGGAGGGGCAGGGGTGTGGGGGCGTTGGGGAGGGGCAGGGGTGAGGGGGCTGTTGGGGGCGTGGGGTGTGTGTGGCGGGGGCGGTGTGGGGGCGTTGGGGAGGGGCAGGGGTGTGTATGGGGGCCCGTTGGGTGGGTGGGAAGAGGGAGAGACTTGTTGATGGGGAGGGCGGGGATTGGTATGTGAGTGGGGAGGGGAGTAGCTCAGGGGGCCTTGCTCTGGCAGATCGTCCCGGGAGTGGTTACTGGTAACTGTGGGGTAAGTGTGTGTGGTGGGGCTGGGCCTGAGGCCCGAGTCTGTCCCTGCCATCCCCACAGTGACACATCAGTCCATACTTCCCCCAGCCTGGAGATGCCCCCCCATGCCCAGGGCAGCTGGCCTGGCCGTGTTAGCGAGTGCTCTGGGCCCACGGACGCTCATTATCCCCCCGGCCCCACGTGACTGGAAGCTGTACCCATTGCGAGTCCTGGTTCAGTGAAGATGCTCCTGAGGAGGTAGAGGGTGGGGCTACATTTGCTGGTACCCCCACCCCTCCCTGCCCCAAGTCTGAGAGCTGGGAGAGTTTGAAAGGAGTGAAGTGTCTCTTGTCTCATTGAACCACTCTTTGTCATGAGAGGGAGAGATTTAAAAACCTGCCTGAAGAGCTTGGCTCATTCTGAGTGAGGCTTGGCAAGGGCAAATAGTGTCCCCGTGGCACGTGACTTTCCTCGGACCCCACTCATCCCATCGCCACATCCTCCCGCCTCTCTCCCCTCGCCTCTGCACCTCGGGATCCGTCCGGTGACACAGCGTACCCCATTGCTGCACATGCTGGGAGAGACAGCAGTGGTGAGAGGAGGCCTGGGGAGGTGCCGAGTCCAGCTTGGAGTGGGTTTTGTTCTGTGGCTTGTTATTTCTGGTGGGAGTAATTCTCACTGGCAGTGAGATGGCCCCAGGGCCTTATGGAATGCTGGTAAATCCGGATCTAAAGCCCGGTTTGATACCTCCACTAGATTGCGAGTCTTACTTGGGTGTTTGCTTCCCATGGGTTTTAAAATGAGGAAGAGAGTTGACATCATTCCCATGTGTCTGGACCCAGTGACTTTCTGAGAGTGCAGTATTCATTTAATCCCTTTGTAGGTTGCTTTTCATTGGGATCGCTCAGCCCTGTTCAGTAAAGCCGAAGTACCAGATGTCAGTGGTCAAGAGACCATCCAGATCAAATGTACTGTCAGAGAGGGGCAAATGGGAGACGTCCTGACCTTCAAGGGGAACTGTCCCACCAGCAAATGGGCTAAAGTCCCAAGTGATGCAAAGAGATGATTCTAAAGGAGGTAGGAGGGGCAGAAATCCCCCAGGAGGGAACCCCAAATGGTTCTGGAAAAGCCAGTCAAAGCAAGGTTGCTCCTGCCGCGAGCCCTCAAGGGGCTTGAGCAGACCTCCCGTGGGAGGGTTTCCATAACACAGACCCTCACTTGCTAGAGTTCGATGCCCAGTTGGTCCAAACTGAGGGTGTGTCTACACTCCATAGCCCCTTAGGGTGTAGACAGCCTACACCAACAGGAGTTTTTCTGCCAGTGTAGGAACATCACCACTCCAAATGACATTCACTACCTCGACAAAGCCCTCGTCTGTTGGCATAGCTGCATCCACGCTGCGGGTTTGGTTGGCAGAGCTACGTCGCGGGGGGCGCGTGTTCACATCCCTGAGGGACACAGCTATGACAACCTAATTTTGAAATGTAGACAAGCGTGAGCCGTCCTGCCCATCTCGCTGTAATCAATAAGTTATTTAATCTAGGCATTTTGAGATGGTCTCAATAATGTTTATTTAAAAGGACGCAATCCAATGTCTGTCAAAGCCAATGATGAAACCAGCGGGAGGTTTTCCGTTGGCTTTAAGGGAGTTTGAATCAAATCCTAAGAAAGTAGAGAAAAGAGCAAAGGGGCAGCTGTACCCCTCAGTCTCATGTCTTTGGAAACTAGAGGCTACCTGAGAACTCTCTGCTGCTGTAAAATCCTGTGCTATGGCAAAGGAGAGGCAGTGTTATAAAGCAGGGGCTTGCAGATAGGAGACTTGGTCGCTGAGTTCCTATGTGTTAAGTCCCGGCTTAAATATCGCTCTTCTGTCTGGGGATGTTTTACTACCATTGTTACCAACAAGGGCTAAGAGTCTAGAACTGAAAGGTTGGTCTCTGTGACTTTGACAGCAGTTTGTTCAGGGTCAGTTTCATTGTTTCTCGGATAGTGCGGGTCAGTTGCTCTGTCTGTTGGCCTTTCACACAGCAAAAAGTGGGTGGCGGGGAAAGGTGATTGTAAAACAAAAATTGGCTCTGGGCAGTCGGGGTAAGGGGTTGTGTCTGAAACTGTCTTAACTTGTTTGTTCTTAAACTAGCTAGATTTCAAGCGGGCTGTGTCCCTTGGACCCCTCTGTTTTTCCATCTGTGTCAATGAGTATGATATGTGCCCATTTTATATTAGCTTTGGTAAAAGAAAATACTTGCCCATCTTTGAGAAGTGTTCGGTTAGTACTAATTCATATTATTTTTGTACAATGGGCAAAATTCGTGTTGCTTTTTGGGGCAGAAGGGCACCTGTCCTCCTACACAGCGACACTCAGGTTTTGGTTGATGCATTTTTTTGTTTTTAAAGGGAGACTTTACATGGCTATAAATGGAAAATTCCACCTAGGGATTAGTGTTTCTGTAGGGCTTTCTGTCCACAAGAATCTCAAAACATTTTACAAACCAAATGACTACTCTGCATTTAAGGGCTCTCTTGGTCTGACACTTCACAGCACAGTTTGGAAGACAGGGAGTGAAATGTCTGGTATTCATTTGAAACTCCAGGGGGAATTTAGCTTGGCTGAATGTGATTGGTCAAGGACATCTCCCTGATCTCTGGGAAAAGTGTCATGGGCTCTTGGATGACCACAAGTAGTTGGGCCTTCCTCAGCTTTTTCTAATGCAGGCCCGAGAGCTGAGTCATGCTTTGCAGGTTGCTGGCATGGTGATGATAGTAAGTTAGAAACAGTCCTTGCCATTCCGGTTTGTCTGCTAGTGCTGGAAAGGAGACTAGCCATCAGTAGAACTTCTGCTGCAGTGGATGGAGTGATAGGTGCCTACCTAGAGGAGGGTGGCCTCCAAAATAAGGCAGTCATTTTAAAATCATGTGGCTGTGTGGCAGGCGTGGCTGCATATGAGGGATGCTCTTACCACTTGGTCAGAGCAAGTGCTGTTTCTTCATGCATGTTTAAACCTCGGGTTTATTCTTTGTTTAAAAAAGCAAATCCTGAGAAATCTGAAATTAATAGAAATACTTTTGTGCAACTCTTCTCTTTAGGTGTAAAGATTTCCCTGCAGTGTTTGCAACCCAGATTTCTCTGCATTTTGCTGGTTGGTACATGAAACAGGAAGTGAAACCAACTAGAAAGCAGACAAACTGACTCCTCCAATTTCAGTACTGGGTGGAGAGATGCAGAAATGGTGAAAAGTAAATTTAAGTGCCTTCAGTTTTAATACACTTGAAAGTTGCAGCGCTGGTCGTGCAGCTGTGCAGGAACAGCGCTGGTGTGTGGCCACACTCACAGCTACCAGCGCTGGTGTGTGGCCGCATTTGCAGCGCTGTTGGGAGTGATGCATTATGGGCAGCTATCCCAGCGTTCAAGTGGCCGCAACGTGCTTTTCAAAAGAGGGGGGTGGAGTGGGGTCTAGTGTGACAGGGAGCGGGGGGGGGGGGGAGAGTGGATTTTTGGAGCCAACACTGTGTTACCTTCCTGCCTTGAAAAATCAGAACATGTTCCCGATCCCTTACCCATAACTCTTAACTGCAAACAGCCTGCATCCAACATGACTCCCCGCTGTTTCACTCCCTCCCTGCCTGCCTCTCATTTGATTGTTTACAGCCAGGTACAGATTGATCACAGCAAACAGGAGCTCTGTTTGTTTTTTAGATAAGCAGCACTGGCAACGGAGCTGGGCGGAGCTCAGAGTTCACAACAAAACAAAGAGAGGCTGCATAACAAAACAAAGAGAGTAATTTAGTTAAAAGCATTCTGGGATATCTCCTAATACCCTGGAGGCCAATTAAAGCGCTGGTGTGTGGCCACACTTGACGAGCAGCGCTGGATCACCAGCGCTGCACTCGTTATACCCCAACCAGACCAGGTGTACAGCCAGCACTGCAGCCAGGGAGTTGCAGCGCTGGATGTGCTTTGCAGGTGTGGACAGTTACTAATTGCAGCACTGGAAAGCCTCCACCAGCGCTGCAACTTTCAAGTGTAGCCAAGCCCTGAGTCTTTGCTTTCCACCCTTGGTTCCAGTTCTTTTCTACACTGGCTTGCCACTACTTAGAGCCCTGAGTAGGCTGGAGGAGTTGGGCTTGTGCAGTTAACGGAGGAGATCCCATTTAATTTTCCTTTTCTATTAGGCCCTGGGATTATACACCTCCTGGTTGGTTGGGTGCCAGCTTCATATTCAGTTTCTTATAGTCAGCAATTTGTTTGGATGAAGGACAAGCCTGACAGACTCATTGGCAGAAGCCATCAGTCCAGAGAGTGACCTTTTTTGGCTTGTGCTCAAACCCGACGGGTTACTAGCTGGTAGAGCTGGTTTGAGTTTTGGTGGTTCTCCGGGCTAGGGCGGCTGGGTGCTCTGGCTGCTGTGGGTGTTCTTATCACGGCTTTATGGGACGATCGTAGGGCAAGTCCTCACGGCAGCGTTAACAACTTCTGACAAAAGTGTTGCCCCTAATTCCAATCCCATCCCCACACAGGAATCCTGGCCTTAGGTGTGGCGGTGCTTTTAACTCCAGTTGGGTGGCCTCAGGGGGACGTATGCTAAAATGTGAGTGAGCACAACTCGGCACTGCTAACATGACTGCTCTAGTATGGATGCAGGTGTAGCCCCACTTGAGTGCCATTTGTCCACCAGAGCCTTCCCACAATTTCACCCCACGTGCCCAGAAAGGGCAGACACATTCTCCCACGGGTCACTAGGAAAATGCAGAGCGAGGCTTGGCTTGCTGCAGTGCTAAGAATGCTGGGATGTGCTCCCAGAAGCCTTAGCGCAGGGGTCGGCAACCTACGGCACACGTGCCAAAGGTGGCATGCGAGCTGATTTTTGATGGCACGCGGGGCTGGCTGAGCCGCTCGGCAAGCGGGCCGGGCTGAGGTTTCCGCCGCGGGTCCCAGGCTGGCAGCGGGCTGTGAGCCCAGCTGGCAGGAGCCGGCAGGTGAAACCCCAGAGCAGCGGCAGGCTGAGCCGCTCAGCCCGCCGCCGCTCTGGGGTTTCCACCGCCGGCTCCTGCCACCACCGGTCCCACTCATCACCCGCTGCTGGCCTGGGGTTCCTTCCCCCAGGCTGGCAGTGGGCTGAGACCCCAGCTGGCAGGAGCCGGCGGCTGAAACCCCAGAGGGGGGCTGGCGGAGATGCTCAGCCCACCCCTGAAACCCCAGAGCTGGGTGGGCTGACCCGTTCAGCCCGCTGCCACTCTGGGGTTCCAGCTGCTGGCCCCTTACCAGCCGGGGTCCCTGTCGCAGCCCCACTCACCTTGCTTCCAGCACAGGCCTCCTGCCAGACAGGGTCCAGGCTTCCGGCCCTGCTCAGCCCTACCAGCCGCCAGCTCCACTCACCTTGGCTGCCGATCTGGGGTTCCAGCTGCTGACTTCCTGCCAGCCGGTTATCAACTTATAACTCAGAAGCCTGTGTGCAGCTTAAAGTATCTAAATAGGTGCCACCAGACATTGGAAAACTCAGCAAGGGCAAGGAGCACACTAAACTACTAAGATCTGCATTTTAATTTAATTTTAAATAAAGCTTCTGAAACATTTTGAAAACCTTGTTTACTTTACATATAACAGTAGTATTGTTATATATTATAGACTTAGAGAGAGACCTAAAAAACAGTAAAATGTATGACCGGCACGCGAAGCCTTAGATTAGAGTGTATACATGAAGACTCGGCACACCAGTTCCGAAAGGTTGCCGACCCCTGCCTTAGCGTCACACCAAGCGAGCACAGCCCCCGTGTGCATGGCGATCTGAGTGTTGTATTGCCGTGTGGCTGCTCTGCTGGCCTCCAGCTGTGCCTGGCCACCCCCACGCTAGTAGAACGGTCAGTCTCCATGGCCTTCTGCTGCACCTCTTATGAGGGGGCTGCTTGGGTGGGGACAGCTCTTGAGGTGGGTTGGTTTATATCAAGGTGATGATTTAAATCACCAAGTGGAAAGCCTGGATTGAAAGCATCTGTTTTAATCAACTTTTCCACGTGTGCCTCCGTTATTCTAACACAGTGGTGCGCAGACATTTCCAGTCACGCCTGTCCTTACCATTAATGGAATCCGTCCCCACACCCCCTCCATGACTGCACAGCCAAGGCTTCCTCGGTGGCAGAA
Organism: Mauremys reevesii; assembly: GCF_016161935.1. Taxonomy (NCBI): domain Eukaryota; kingdom Metazoa; phylum Chordata; order Testudines; family Geoemydidae; genus Mauremys; species Mauremys reevesii. The sequence continues at coordinate 4,211,439 of NC_052624.1, read as the reverse complement.
CTGGGGCTAGAGGTGGGAATGGGGGAGGAGCTGGGGTAGAGGCAGAGCTGCTCTGGGGGTGGAGAGGGAATGAGGGCAGAAGCAGGACTGGGGGCTGGAGGAGGAGCGCGGCTTGAGGGTGGAGCTGGACTGGGGGTGGAGTGGGGCTGGAAGCATGGTGCTGCCTCCCATGGGCATTGGCCCAGGCCCCAGCTGTACAGTTTGGGGATCCTGGTTCTGAAGATGCATTGTCTTAGGTTGATCTAACCGTTAAAACATGTTGATTTGCAATGAAACAGCCTTTACGCTGGATTTGGTACCTATCTTTGCTACATAGGAGGATACAGTATAACTATATATACACTTCATTAGCTAATTATATAGCTTAATATTTTCAGATTCTTATTAATTGTAGGTTTTTAGTATGTTAGAAAAGGTAAGTGAGGTATTGCTTATTTCCTAGGTAACTTTTTGCTCATGATGTCAAGCTGCATTAGGATGGAAACTGGAGTTTAACTAAACATACAACAGAATATAACATTTATTTTGATTAAACAAAACCTTAAGTTTTGGATACCTAAACTTATCAACACGTTATTTCACATTTCCAGCTAAATGATTTATTGAACTGTAGGTGGTGAATTAAATTGATTGTTTCAGGTCAACCTGGGAACATTTTCAAATATGCCTGAATGAAAGTGACCGGGGCTTAAGTTCCTGCTTGCCTAAGTCTCTTGAAAAGCGACAGTCTCCTAAGTTACTTGGGCTGCCCTGTTGTGCCATATTTATAAAGTTTGACCTCCAAAGTTTTCCCCCCGATTCTTCTTCTTCTAGAAAAGCAGCCTTTGACTCCAAGTTTTTGACAGGCTCATGGATTCAGCGTAATTATTTACTTAAACGTGCTGAGATTATCATTTTAGGCCTTCACATATTTTGTATTAGATTCAGATTTCACTTTAAACAGGCTTATTTTTAAAAAGAAAAAACAAATGATGATTTAAATAACAAAATCAAAATATCCAATTTAAATCAAAATCCCCTATTTAAAAATTGTTTTGTTTTCAAACAAATCATTTTGTTTTTATCCACCCTTAAGAAAAGAACTGAAGCCACCAACTCAGGGCATCCGGGTCAGTGAGCAGTTGGGGGTGGTAACAGCTGTGAGTCATGGCTGGGCTGGGCTGGATTTGAACCTGGTGACCTAGAGGACAGAGGTTTCTCTCACTCTGACTAGACTGCTGAGCTCTTCCCAGTGCATTCCCATTGTGTGTGTGACCCTCCTGCCCAGCCTCTTCCGCCCCGCTGCTACAAGAGAAACGGGGTAAGGCTTCCTTTACTTCCCTAATGGCTGAGCTGCATCTTGAGATCCTGATGGATTTCATAGGATGTCTGTGCGATCAGGTGTCTTCACCTGTCCCGAAAAGCATTTTCCTCTGGATGGTACAGCCCCCTCTTCTGGCTCCTGCTAGTACTGCAGGGCCATCAGCCTCGTTGCCCTGTATCGTTCCTTGGAGTGCTTGGTGGCTGATGAAATGTGGACTTTCCTAGTGTCCTTTGGAACTGGAGTGGCAGATGAGCAGTGCTGGGAGTCTGAATGCTCTGGCTCCTGCCCAGTGCAGTCTGCGAGCGTCGGCGAGGGGCAATCTCCCAATAAACTGTGCTCTGCCCGTGGGTGGGGACAGCCTGCAGTTAGGTGCTTTTCTCTTCATCCTACAGACCTTGTGGCACATACGTAGGAGCCTTGGATGTGACTCATCCCACCAGATGTCACAGGAGGCAGTGCAATGCAATGGTTACAGCAGGGCCACTGGGCGTTGGACTTCTGCTGTCTAGTCCTGCCTTTGTTGTGTGGCTTTGGGGCACTCTGGGTCTGTCCAATGCGATTGACTTTCCCCCCCTGGGAGGGTGTTTGTGAAAGCCCCCTGGGGTCCCAGGAACCGGGGCTGGGTAAGTGTGTGGGGTATTGCCAGGTACGTTGTGTGCAGTTCTGATTTTTCAGGCTGCTCCCTCTGTCCTAGAAATCCTTCCCCCCCAGAGTCTGGGACGGCTGCCGAATCTTCAGCTCCCCTTCAGAGAGCCATTGACCTCTCCCACTTAGTGCCCCTGTGTGGGACATCGGGGATCCTGGCCCTCCACCCAGCATGATGGTTCTGCAGCATGTTCCCCTGGCTATCCCTGTGCAAAGTGCTGTCTGCCAGCCATGCGGCTGCCGAATCTCCCCAGCCTGTTATTCACCCGGACCCTATGTTTGCCAAAAGATGGCTGGACCCCCACAGATCTCTAGCTGGTGTCAGCCCCTTCCCCCAAACCACAGCGGGCAGCTCGGTTTCTGGCCAGTATGTCCCTTCAGTCAAGGGCAGTACGTGTCTGCAATCACCAGCCTCAGTCTCTCTAACAAGGGACAAGGACATTGTTCTTCAGGAGTCTCTCTCCAGCTGGTTTGCAGCCAGCTGGGCATGGCTGGGCCCTCTTCCCTTGAGCGTTGCTCTCTCAATCCTTTGCCCTCCTGTAGCACTGGCTGGGGATCTCGGAGAGCTCAGAGCCTTCGTTAAGCCCCACAACCCTGCTACCCCCCTCTGCATGCTGGACCTCCCCATGTAACAGGGAGGGGCTTGCCCAAAGCCGCATGGCAAGGCAGTGCCAGAGCCACAAATAGACTCCCTGTGTCCTGGTTCCTAGTCTCCTATGCTCGCCTCGCTCTGCCCAGGCCAGGGGCTGCCGGATGCAGCTGTGTGTGTAGCTCTGAAGGCTCTCGCTCGCTGCTCTAGTCAGTGTCATGTCAGCGGCACCGTCTTTCCCATCAGACGCAGAACCGCTGTGCTGGCCATGTGTGTTCGCTCAAGATCCCAGGGGTTGTGTTACCTCCCGTGTCTTGGACGGATTTCAGTTCTGAGAACTACCTTTGTCTCCCGACTCTTCCCTACGGATTCTCTTTGAATCCATAGTCTCACGTTGCTGTGCGCTGGTAACAGCTGCCGTGTTTCACCCCAGAGGTGGCCATGTTTCAGAGCTGAGCGGCCTTGGGGCTGAACTCTGAGGAAAGGCAGTCGTTATTTAAGCTTGGGCTGGGTAAAGCACTGGAGGCTGCGCAGGAAGGAACAATCCAGGCCTGGCTGCGGGGGGAGAAACGAGAGAATGAGCGCCATCGGACACGGGGGTCAGGTGCTCTACTGGGCCCAGTGGAGAAGAGAGCCAGGATCGGTTTTGATTTGCACAGTGCATGGTGCTTTACAGGCAAATCGGAGACAAGGTCCCTGCCCTGAGGATCTTGCCATCTGACCTAGACCGATGCCTCCGGAGACTCTACCATGGTGGGGAGGGGAGAAGGGGAATGTGACGGGAAAGCTGAGTGGTAGCAGGGAGCTGGAGGAGGGTGCATAGGTTGATAGTTACACGTGGGTCTGTCTTACCCTATTAAGTGTCCTGCAGCTATCTGGGAGCCTGGCTTGGCACTTCTGAACCTTAACAAGTGTGCAGCTTCCAGTAGCTGTGGCAGACCTGGAGATGAAAGGTTGGCAGCCTGGGCTTGTGTGGCTCCCTGTGATGAAACCTTTCCCTTGTTCAGCCCCTGGCTGGACAAGTGAAGATGCAGCATGTGTTGCTTCTTGAGCAGACCTGTCAGCCGGTCAGTGGTGGCCGATTGCTGCAGATTCACATTTGGCAGCGCGCTCTCCTTGGCTGCTCAAGTCAGAGATCAGCCGCGGTCCCTGCTAAGCCGTGGCCACAGGAGGGAACAGGTCTGCAGGCTGGGTCTGTAACGCCATTGACTTTGTGGGCTGAGGGGCGTCTGACCAGGGCTGGAGATGGCCAGCTGAGCTCAGGCTGCGGAGCTCCTTCTGCAAAAGGCCTGGCTCTGACTCGAAGGCTGCAGGGAAATAGGGGCACCCGCTGTCTGAGGAAATACATGGGCTCCTTCAAATTGGAGGTGGCTTCCGCGTGCTGTCAGCTAACGGACTGTGTGGGGGCAACGCAGGGAACTGGTGGCACGTCCCTGGCCTTGCAGGGGGGCTTTCAGTCTCCTGCTCTGAGCTCCTCTTCCTCAGTGAAGACAAACAGCCTGGCCTGTGCAACACCCCGAAAGCCCAACCCCGAGTGTCTCTGCTGCCCTTCGTGCACAGCCCCTTAAAGGGGTTTCTGCTGCCCCTCTTGCGGTCTGGCTCCAGCTGGGGCACCGGCAATGCCAGGGCGGCTCTGCTCCGGGGAGTGGTGCTCGCTTTCTCCTCTACACACCCGGCCCAGACACGAGCCCTGATTTGTTTTTTCTCCCTCCAGTTTGTTCTGAAGAACTATGGCGAGAATCCCGAGAGCTACAATGAAGAGCTGAAGAAACTTGAAGTGCTCCGGCAGGTAAGTGTGCGCTGGCGCTGTGCTGTGTGTAACGGTGCTCCGGGGCGGGGCAGTCCCACGGGGAGACGGTCCCTGCCCCAGACCGCACAGTCTAGCTGGGGCAGGGAAAGCAACTCGCCCGAGGACAGGCCAGTGACTGAGCCGGGAACAGAATCCAGATCTCCTGGCTGCAGCCCACGAGGTAGAGGCCACAGTTCTGGGGTGGGTGTGCTGGTGTCTGCTCCCCCACCCGTGGCCCTCCAGTGCCAAGCGGGAAGGGGGAGGGGAAGCTTTCTACATGTGAAATCCCCACTGCCTTGCTGGGAGGGGGCCCAGGCACAGTGTGAACTGAAGGAGCCCCAGCCCGGGAGCCTCCAGCCCTCCAGCTGCATGGGCAGCAGCAGGCGTGCTCACCCCCCACACCCCCTGCCAGGGTGCCCACGGAGGGGTGGGGGATTGGCTCGGTTCGCTCTCCGGGGCCGGCTCGGTGTTGGAGTGAACAAGGGGGCCTGGTGGTGCCATTTGTGTGTGTGTGTGGGGGGGGGTGTTCAGTGTTGGGACCCCCACCACTCATCTCACACAGCAGCAGCCCCTCCGGTGGGGAAGGAGCTTGAGGCTGCCCTACAGCTGCTTGGCCCCAGCTCCTTGGGCAGGCCCTGCAGTTCCTGTGGTTGGGCCCTAGCAGCAGGAAGTTCAGCGCTAGGGATCTCATGAGATTGGGGGGAGAGGAGGTTCCTTAGTGGGGGCAGGGAGGCTGGGTCCTTATAGAGGAGATCTGTGGAGGGGGAGGTGGGATCAGTGGGGAATTGCAGCAAGGCCCCATGCTGCCCCTGGCCCCATGCTGCCCCTGGCCCCATGCTGCCCCTGGCCCCATGCTGCCCCTGGCCCCATGCTGCCCCTGGCCCCATGCTGCCCCTGGCCCCATGCTGCCCCTGGCCCCATGCTGCCCCTGGCCCCATGCTGCCCCTGGCCCCATGCTGCCCCTGGCCCTGCCCCCTGGAGAGGCACATCATAGACAGGGCTGGAGGAGAGGCAGGTAGAAGGTGGTGGGAGCGGGAGGGCTGGGCAGGGCTCCTGGCTGCAGAGCAGAGATGCTGTAGGCTGAGGGGCTCCCACCCTCTGTGGCCCTGGGTTTTGCAGGGCCGCCCAGCACAGCCATCAGTGGTCGCTGCTGGCCCCCTCTGGAGTCGAACCAGGGACCTAGAGGAAGGAGCTGGCTGCAGTGGTGGCTGTGATGTGAACTCCCTGAGCTGAGCTGTGGAGGGTGGCTGAGTGTGTGCGAGTTCCCAGAGACGTTTGTGGGGCGCTGTGATAAGGTCAGCGCCACTCTCAACAGCTGAGCTCATCAGCTGGAGAAGGACCATGGGATGGGGGAACGTTTCCAGCCAAGCCAGGCCCTGGAGTTCATGCGCCTGTGTCAGCGGAGCCCAGAATGCAGGCGGGCAAAGCCGGAGAGGGCTGTCTGGCCTGGGGAATTGGTAATTGGATGATAACGTTGCTCACATCTCGAGGGCCAGGTCAGCTCCCAGCCAATCTTCTCCATCATGTGGTGAAGTGACATTTCCCCAGCTGACAGGCGTCCGTGAGATCAGCTCCCTGCAGACAGCCCAGGACTGAACGGGCCGGAAACCCGACTGCCCTGTAAAGAGGCAGCGCAGGGGAGGTAACGCACTCGTGGCTGTGGATAGACGGAGACGGTCACTGCAAGACACCTTTCAGTGTAACCACGCGGGGCTGCCTTTGCGCCCGCTTCCGGCAGCAGCAGTGCGGCAAACCCAGCTGGAGTGACCTGAGCCATAATGAGCTGCTGGAAAACCCAGAGGGAAAACATCAGGCTTGTGCCATTAGCTTTCTCCTGTTCTGTGTGTGCGGAGCCCTGAGGTGGGGTGTGCTTATGGGGGTGGGTGCTACGGAGCAGCTTAGCCTGGCACAGAAATACACTTCCGCACCCAGCCAGGCGCGTCACTAAGGGGCAGCACCGCGGGATCCTAGCACCTTGCTGCCCGGCCGATGGAGCACTGCAGTTAGCACGGGCACTGGGAGAGGTTTGTCTCTTCCGTTTGTGTGGCCGTACTGTGGGGAGAGAGCGCCAGCCGTTTCCCATAAGGCTGTGGCTGAGTGATTGCCTTGGCATGGGAGTGATGAGTGAGCGCATTCCTCTCCGCTGGAAGAAGGGAACGCTTTTCCTGCCCAGCTCCCATGGCGGGGGCTCTGCGTTCCCAAAGTCAGTCCCTTGCTGGGAGGGGAATCTCTCATTCATCTGTGCTCCAGTAGTGCCTTGAGGCGCAGCTGAGATCGGAGCCCCATTGTTCAGAGAGAGGTGGTCCCTGCCCTGGAGGGCTGGCAGCCAAAATGGATCAGACAGAGAGGGTGGAAGGGGTCACAGAGGCACAAAGGGGGAAAGTGACTTGCCTGAGGTCACCCAGCAGGTCAGTGACAGAGCCAGGAAGAGCCCCCAGCTTTCTTGAGTCCCAGTCCAGTGCACTGTCCTCTAGACTGCACTGCCTCTAAAATTGTATCGTAAACGATCAGTGAGAAAACTGCTCCTGAGGGAGCGTGGCCTAGTGGTTGGAGCTAGGACATGTGCAATCCAGAGCTCTGCTGCTGGCTTCCTATGTGATCTTAGGAAAGTCCCTTTGCGTCTGTCTCTTCCCAATCTGTGAAACGCAGGTCATCACCTCACCTCCTGTGACACAGGAACGTCGGAGCGGCCAGGCTGAATCAGACTCACAGGCCAGCTAGTCCACTAGCCCCTCTCTGGCAGGAGCCAGCCCCAGCTGTGTTGGTGGAAGGATCCCACACCTGCTGACTGTGGCTTGTCTGGTCTCCTGATCGCTGACCGAGATTGGCTTAAGCCCTGAAGCCTGGTATTAAAACCCCTCCAGAATTCTGCTGAGAGCACTGAGTGTTCCTGCTGGCCATACGTAGCTAGTGACTCTCTTTTAGCTCTCTCCGAAGCCCCTTGCAGCCCTCCCTGGTCCCGATTAACTCGACTTTGTCATTTGTCAGCATTGTAACTCTCAACTTGGGCCCCCCTCCCCTCCCCAGATCGCTAATTAATCAACTAAACAACACAGGACTTGGTGCAGAACCTGCAGTCCTTGCTGTTAACCATCTGCTGTGCTGAAAATTGACCATTGAATCCTACTTTGTTTTCTGTCTCAGCCTGTTTTTGATCCATGATGATACTTTGTCTTCTCCCCATGATGACTTAGCTTCTTTGATAGCCTTTTGTGTGGGACCTTGTCAGAGGCCTTTGGGCTGTCTAAGCGTATCGTCGCCGCTTCTCCTCTCCTGGCAGGCTCAGGGAATTCCAAGAGACCAGGAAGAATCCGTGCTGGTTAGGCCCTCTCAGTCACGAGCTGCCAGGTGTTTTGTTTTTAGTGATCATTTCACCGAGTTTGCCCAGACTGGATGTCAGCCTGACACCCGGCATTTAATGTAGCAAAGTACTTTGAAAGCCTTGGGCTGAAGGCGTTGCGGGGTGGTGGGTGTCTCCTATGTTTGTGACATACCTGGCTGCCGTCAGCTCTGGAACAGAGAGGCCCGAGGCCTCTCCCAAGCTTGGCATAAGCAGCACTTCGTGGCAGTGGTACCACTGGATTGTGAAAGAGCCCGCCCCAGGGGGGTGAAAGGAGAGGGGAATCTCCATCCCAGCCAAGAGGACACTCTGGAGAGTGGCTAATGCCCTGGCTTCTGCAGCTGGCCCCTGGAAAGTCCCTCTGAGGAGCCATTTTGGAATGATCTCCCTCCCCCGATCCCGGAAGCGGATTTTGCTGCCAGCCAAGTACAGCCCAGGCCCTTTATCTGTAAGCATGGCGTGGCCTGTTGCCTTGAAGCACTGCTCCTTTCTCTCCCCTCCTCCAGAACGCCGTGAGCGTGCCCAGGGACTTTGAGGGCTGCAGCATCCTGCGGAAGTACTTTGGCCAGCTTCACTACCTGCAGAGCCGCGTCCCCATGGGCGCGGAGCACGAGGCAGCTGTCCCCGTCACGTGGTAAGTGCAGCGGTTTGGTGGGGTTTGTGGGGTGGCAGCAGGCTTCCCCGCATCCAGCGACCTACCCCTGCCAGGGCACCCTTTGAGCAGCAGGAGCTGAAGCTGGGGCTCACTAGTGGACTCACTGTATGACCTGGCTTTGTCTCTTGCCTCAGTTTCCCCATCCAGGTGAGTAGCCTCCTTGGCTCCGGTAATCTCCTGCCTAGATGCCTGTGATGTCCTACCCTCGTAGGCTGCCAGCTGTGCTATTCTGGATGGACTGAAGGCACATTCCCCTTTCTCTTCCCTGCCCCACGTTCCTCCACTGGCTCAGCTGGATTGCATACTGCTCATCCCTACCCCACCTACGTCTCATGTCCCTGTGCTCCGCCAGTGCCCCTCGGTCCATCTCCTTTGCCCCTCTCTAGGAATCGCCTCCTTGATCCTGCGTCCAGCCACCAATAACTCTCCCTCCGCCAGCCTTCCCAATGATCTGTACAATGGAACAAACCCAGACCAAGCTCCCCCAGCCTCACTGTGTGTCCTTCCCCGGTGCCCAGTGTGATCTCGCCCAGCAGCGAGTCTCTGTTCTAGCCCTGCCTGGCACGCCCTGTGGGCAGAGCCACGTCTCTAGGCTCGCCACCGAATGCCATGTGCATCTCTGACTCTAGGGAGAGCTCAAGTATCAGAGGGGTAGCTGTGTTAGTCTGGTTCTGTAGAAGCAGCAAAGAATCCTGTGGCACCTTGTAGACTAACAGACGTTTTGCAGCATGAGCTTTCGTGGGTGAATACCCACTTCTTCGGATGCAAGCAGTGGCATCCGAAGAAGTGGGTATTCACCCACGAAAGCTCATGCTGCAAAACGTCTGTTAGTCTATAAGGTGCCACAGGATTCTTTGCTGCTTCTAGGGAGAGCTCGAATACTGCAAGCTGGGGAGCAGAGTATTTCTCTCTCGGGGAATGTGAGGTTGGTAGCACACTGGGAGAGTCTGGGATGGAAGAAGCTATTAGAAGCGCAGTGTAGTAACTGAAATTTTTTTTATAGCACCTTTCAGCAAGCGATTGCACCACCTGCCACTGACATGCAGCCACCTCTGGCTCTCCGATCGGTGCCATATGAGTCTGAGCCTCTGGGATGCGGCCCTCCTTGTCCCTTCACCCCCCTTGATTGCACTTCCTGCTGCAGCTGGGATTTCACTGCGTTAGGGTGCAGCGATGGCCCCCGGGGGGTGGGGGGCACAGGACTGACCAAGAGGGGTTGGTTTACACCACTGATGGCAGTGGTGGAGGCTGGGCTTTGAGGCTTGTGGCTGGAGAGTGAATTTCAGCCGCTGGGGCTGCTTGCTGGCTGCTCTCTGATGTGTAGACACATGCCTTCGTGGACAGAGCAGCACGTGTTCTCCGTCCCTGCCTGGTGTTCAAAGGCATGACCAAGCTGGGGGGGGGAGATCGGTCGCTTGTCTCTGCCAAGGGACACCCAGTTAGTAGAGCCCCTCAGGTTAAAATCCAGCCTGTGGCTTTGGCGTGTAAAACTGAAAACACGTTCAAACAGCACGAACTTGCTTTTGGTGGGTAAGATCAGGCTGTCCCCTTCTGGGCTGCCACGGCAAATCTAATGCCCACAGGTGGGCAGGACTGAAACATGGCAGTGCTGTCGGTACAGTGCCCCCTCGCAGGGAGGAGCGCTGCTTACCGAACAAGTGCCACCTTTCCCAGCTGTGCTCCTTAGAGGGCTCCCACCCATGTGCCTGACCCTGCTTTGGATGAGATCGATGCCATCCCCTCCTCTAACCACTAGACAACACTTCCCTAGTAGGCTCAGAAGACTGAGCCTGGCACCACTCAAACATTACAGGGTTTGCTGGTTTATGTACCTAGCAGCTTCCCAGCTCCCACTCAGTTTGGAGTGGACTCTGCCAGCTACACAGGAAAGTGAGTCTAAATCATTTGGCTCACTCCTGCCTGCTCTGAGACGTTAGTTGTTAACCCTCTGCCTTCCCTGGAAACGTGGCCGTGGGGCCCCCGGGGCAGCTGGGGTGTGCATCTGGCCAGCTCACTAGTGCAGGCACTAACCCTCGGCTTCCCCGTTCACAGGACGGAGATCTTCTCTGGCAAGGCGGTTACCCACGAGGACATCAAGTATGAGCAGGCGTGCATCCTCTATAACCTCGGTAAGGCCCTGGAGCCCACCTGCTGGCTTGGCTTGGCAATGTGCTGCCCAGAGTGCCCTGGGGTTTGCTTGGCACCAGAGAAGTGCCCTCCTCCCTGGCTAGCCCTGGTCCACCATCCAGCCTGGTCCTGCTGTTCGGTGGCGGGAGCATTCAGCCGAGCAGCCCACAGGCCTGTCTGTGATCACAGCTCAGAGCAGGCAGCCAGTGGTGACAGTCGGCAGGAAGCTGCCCGCAGCTTGGGAGAGCAGAGCCGTGACGCCTTGAAGGGTTCCCATGATCACTGCGGACAATTGAGCCACTGTTTCCTTGGCTCTGGCGGATTCCGTGGCCACTAGAACAGCAGCCAGATCTGAACCCTGGCTGTGTTGTGTGTGCCTGGCACGAGACCCTCAAGTGAGGCTTCAGCCCGGGCATCTGGCGCCTGTGGGGCGGGTGAGGCTGATCTTCAGGGCCAGCTCCGAAGGGCTCTTCTCTTCACTGGGCCCGATGAACGACAAGCCAGAGCATCACTGTGCGTCCCCTCCCCCGCAGGCCAAGCCAGGCCTTGGCTAGGAGAAAAGTTGCACCTGTTTAATTAAATCAGTTTGAAATGGATCCAATTCAGTTAGTGCAAACCCAGCTGGTTGTACTTAAACCGGCTTAGCCCGCGTGTAAATAGGTGCAGTTTAGTTCAGTGAGCTGTCAACAAGCAAACTCAGCCAGGATTAAACTGGTGTAGGTCAGCATTTCTGGTCCCCCTCCCTCCCAGTGCCTCCTGCACACTGGGAGCAGCTGTTCAGCAGCGAGGGGGACAGGGCGTGCTCAGGGGAGGGGGTGGAAAGAGGCAGAGAAGAGGAGGGGCAGGGGGATGGGGTGAAGTGGGGGCAAGGCTTGGGGCTGAGCGGGGGGTTTGTGAAAAATGGCCTTGGACACTTTGCCAGTGGCCTGATCTGAGTTTCCTGTTCCCAACAGGGGCGTTGCATTCCATGCTGGGCGCCATGGACAAGAGAGTCTCCGAGGAGGTAAAGATGCTAAAACACTTCGTGGTCGTCTTCTCCCCCCCCCGCTTATCATGGGTGGTTTCTTCCAAACAGATGAGAGCACAACGGTCGGCAGGGTGGCGAGTCTGTTCATAGCAATTGTTAATCTCCGGAGGGGACTGGTCACGTTTCCAGGGGCTCGACCCCTTCAAAAACTGCTCTGCCCGGTGCTGGGATTCCTGGGACTGGGGCAGAGGGATGAATACGGGATTTTTCTTGACACAGTGTAGAGCTATAGCAGTGCCTGCGGCAAGCTCTGGGCACCTTGACGGAGTGTAACACCCCAATGTAACCCCACATGCAATCTTCCCTCCAGCCAATAACAAACCCCCTCCGCCACCCTCCGAGCAGATGCCCGGAAAAGACGGGCCGGGCCACATACCCTGATGGCAAGGACCCCTCCTGGAGAGTCCTGCCAGCCACTCCCTCCTCTCCTGGCCCAGGGAGCTCCCAGCTGACCTTGCTTATGGAAGCATCGCCTGGGAAGAGAGTCCCTCTGCTGACCAGCTCCCAAGCCATGTAGGACTTCACAGCTGAAAATCAGCCCCAGCCCCATCTGGGAACCGGATGGCAACCCGAGCAAGGGGGTAACTTACTCTCTGGCTGTAATAAGCAGTAGTTGCTTTTGGCACCCGCTAGTCTGAGTGGTCTGATGGGGTCACCCCATGTAGAGTGTCAGGGTCCTCCAGTCTCCAGCCTGGACAACTGGGACAGGAGAAGGTTCAACTCCCCTTAAGATGGTGACATTTGGGATTTAAGTCCACTAATGAAGGCAAAAGGTAATTAAAAGAAATCCTGCTGCGTCTCTCAGCTGTGGGTAAATTTCAGGCGTCAAGGCAGCATGGCTTCTGTGCAGCACCCTCTGCTTTGGCTTGGGTGCATTAGAGCCTTACGTGTTTCTTCTCTCCCTTCTGCGGCGGCCCTGGCCAGGGTATGAAGGTTTCCTGCACCCATTTCCAGTGCGCGGCCGGGGCTTTCACCTACCTGCGGGATCACTTCCCTCACTCGTACAGCGTGGACATGAGTCACCAGATCCTTAACCTCAACATCAACCTCATGCTGGTAAGGGTGGGCGCTGGCTTTGCTGCTGCTCACCATTCATGCTGGGATCCAGTGGCTGGGCTCGTTAGATGCAGTTCATTTAAAGGGATTTCACCAAAGCTGGCGAGGCGAGGGGAGAAGGCGACGCACTTGGCATTGGGCCTAGCCTTGTCTCATTTTTCAAAGGCCGGTTGGAGTGGGAGCCACCCTTGGACAGAGCTGGATAAAGACGGAGTTGTCCCAGTACCTTGGCACGTGCAGATTGTAAGCCTGCTGTCTGCTTAGAGGGAAATTATCTGTCTGAAAAAGGTGGCCAAGAGTGTCTTCCGGTGTCTGTCCTTGTTCAGGAGAGATCCCAGAGCACTGTGGTAGGGGAGGAATCCTGTGTCCGGCTCCAGGACATACACTGATCCCCACAGGGGCAAGAGGAATATTTTTCTCTCCATCCGCAGGGTTGCACGGCTGGATACATGCCTTGTGAGGTCTGCGCGCTTTCCTCAGAAAGTGCCTGGTCCCCGGTCTGTCGGGTTGGGATACTGAACTCTCGGGCCTAATGGCCTGTGTAGCAAAGGGAGTTCTATGTGTCAAATCGAGGAGAGTAAAATGTGGTAAGGGAAGAAGTAGGGGGCTGTTGACAGAGCAGATGGAAATACCTTGACATTGTCCTTCTCCCGGTAGAGAAGAAAGGTAGAGGTGGGTGTGAAGGCAGCTGACCTGGCTTACTGCATCAGGGGATCCCATTATAACAGCACCCTGCCTCTTGCATGCTCTTTGCTTCATCCATTCTAATGTGCTGCTCTGGAGGCATCAGGCTGAGGGCCATTGTCTGGCCAGCACCTGGGCCTTGAAAGGGAGGAAGGGGTTGGATTTTGACTCTCCAAATGAGATGGCTTTATTGGCTGAGCATAGGTGAAGTCCTGCCTCTGCGGCCAGCTCGCTTTAGCTAGGGGAAAGAGTGGTGGAAGTGTTCGATTGACAGCCCTCGGGATTGGGCAGACAGAGCCCTGTGCTGGCGGGGGCTGACCTACAACGTTTTTCAGCTCAGGTCTCCAGAGCCAGTGCAGCCCTGTCCCCTACGTGGGCCCACCAGCCTACCTCAGTCCTAGGATCGCCCCTGGAAGTTAGAGGGGAGATCTGTCTCCAAGGCCATTCAGTCCGTGCTTGGCCTCGCACCTGAGCCCTCCAACGCGGCGGTGGGGTTTTGTCCACTGGAGACTGGGTCGAATCCATGTGCTGACTTCACGTAGGCCAGTGCCTTGGGGTAGTGACTCATGGTTTCCACTGATGGGCTGGCTTTGAATGGCAATGGAGGCGAGAGGCTTTCTGTGCATGGCTAGTCCCATGAGCTGTTCTGGCTCGTAGACCAGAAAGCTGGTCTGCGTTGGCCTGTCAAGCATGGTAGACTGGAGCCACTGCTGAGTGACTCTCCTTTGGGGCTGGCCGAGTTTGGGCAGGGGTGACTTTGAGGAGCCCAGGAATGCAGTGAAGTCTCTGGGGAGAGCTGAGCGTCTCCATTGCTTTTCCTGGAAGGGCCAAGCTCAGGAGTGTCTCTTGGAGAAGTCGATGCTGGACAACAGGAAGAGTTTCCTCGTGGCCAGGATCAGCGCCCAGGTGAGTTGCTCAGGAAGCTCTGCTGCACTACACTCTGTGGGCACCTTAACCGCGATTGAGACGGATCCCGGCCTGCTGCCCTGCCACGTACAAGAACAACTCCACGGGAGTCTCTGAACCCCGGGAACCAGCTGAGGTGGTTTGCAAGCAGAGAAGGAAATCCCTATAAACATTCACTGCTGTGTGGGTGGCAGGGTGGGGAACATTCGCTCTCTGCTAGAGCGTGAGGGCAAGCGAGTAACAGTTTAAAGACTAAGCCCTTAAAAGTCAAGTCATTTGAGTTAGTCAGTGTCTGAATTTGACATGATCTTGTCCGAATGAGGGCACGGGCTCAGGCCTTCCGGCGACCGATTGAGAGAGCCCTGTAAACTGCAATACCTGGGCACTGTATGGCAGCCGGAACTCCAGCCTGCCTTTAATTTCCTGCCAAGTAATGCACATTGGAAAACATAATCCCAATCATACATATAAAATGATGGGGTCTAAATTAGCTGTTACCACTCGAGAGATCTTGAAGTCATTGTGGATAGTTCTCTGAAAACATCCACTCAATGTGCAGCAGCAGTCAAAAAAGCGAACAGACTGTGGGGAATCATTAAGAAAGGGATTGATAATAAGACAGAAAATATCATATTGCCTCTATATAAATCCATGGTATGTCCACATCTTGAATACTGCATGCAGATGTGGTCTCCCCATCTCAAAAGATATATTGGCATAGGAAAAGGTTCAGAAAACTGCATCAAAACTGATTAGGGGCCTGGAACGGCTTCCATATGAGGAAAGATTAAAAAGGCTGGGACTTTTCATCTTGGAAAAAACGGGGGATAGGATAGAGATCTATAAAATCATGACTGGTGTGGAGAAAGTTAAATAAGGAGTGTTCTTTACTCCTTCTCATAGCACAAGAACTAGGGGTCACCAAATGAAATTAATAAGCAGCAGGTTTAAAACAAAGAAAGCATTTTTTCACACAACATACAGTCAGTCTGTGGAACTCCTTGCCAGAGGATGTTGTGAAGGCCAAGACCATAACAGGGTTCAAAAAAGAACTAGATAAGTTCATGGAGGATAGGTCCATCAATGGCTATTAGCCGGGCTGGGCAGGGATGGTGTCCTTAGCCTCTGTTTGCCAGAAGCTGGGAATGGGCGACAGGGGATGGATCACTTGATGGTTACCTGTTCTGTTCATTCCCTCTGGGGCACCTGGCATTGGGCACAGTCAGTAGACAGGATACTGGGCTAGATGGACCTTTGGCCTGACCCAGTATGGCCCTTTCTTATGTTCTTAACTGGCACTAGGGCAGGGGTTGGCAACCTTTCAGCAGTGCTGTACCGAGTCTTCATTTATTCACTCTGATTTAAGATTTTGCGTGCCGGTAATACATTTTAATGTTTTTAGAAGGTCTCTTTCTATAAGTCTATAATATATAACTAAACAATTGTTGTATGTAAAGTAAATAAGGTTTTTAAAATGTTTAAGAAGCTTCATTTAAAATTAAATTAGAATGCAGGGCCCCCCCCCCGGACTGGTGGCCGGGACCTGGGCAGTGTGAGTGCCACTGAAAATCAGCTCACGTGCCGCCTTCGGCACCCGTGCCATAGGTTGCCTACCCCTGGCCTAGGGCTTTCTCCTGGGATTCTGATGCTGTGACTCCGCCCTGAAATGCCTCTTGACCGTCTGTCCACATAGGTAGTGGACTACTACAAAGAGGCCTGCCGGGCTTTGGAGAACTCGGACACAGCCTCGCTGCTGGGGAAGATTCAGAAGGACTGGAAGAAGCTGGTGCAGATGAAGATCTACTATTTTGCTGCTATCGCTCATGTAAGTGGGAAGAATGAGGCTGTGCATTGGGAGTTTCACCCTGGCTGCCCAAGAGGAATGGCCTCGCGTCCCTCCACTTGTGGGTGGCTGCGGCTGCTTAAACCTGCTGGGAGGTGGTTAGGGTGACCAGATGTCCCGATTTTATTGGGACTGTCATGATATTTGCTTGTTTGTCCCGCGTCCCGACCAATGTTAGGTCGGGACACTGGACAAACAAGCAAAGGCTCCCGCGCACAGGCGGAGCCCGGAAGGGCTTGCGCCCCCCCACCCCCGACTCTGCCTCCTCCTTCCCCCATTGGATCCCTCCCCAAATCCCCGCCTCTTCCCCAAGCACTGGAGGGAGGCCCGGGAGACGCAGGGGAGCGCGGGGCCGGGGTGAGTGTGGGTCCGGCCTGGCTCTGAGCGCAGGCAGGACTCAGGCGGGGCAGTACCTGGAGGAGGAGCAGGGAGGCGGCCTGTGGGGCCAGGCGGCGGTCGTTCTCCTCACCTGGGCAGTGGGACTCGGGAGCAGCCGCTGCTGCAGCTCCCACTGCTGCGGCGGGAGGAAGCGGCTGCTGGCCAAGCACATGGTGCTTGGCGGCTGCGTCTCTGGTGCCCAGGGCGCGAACCCCCCGAGCCCGGGCCTGCTGCGGGGACCCAGCGCGCATGCTGCACCCAGCCCCTGGCCAGTCGTGTCTGGGTTGCCTGCCCAGCTGGTGCAATCCCGTGGGCAGCCCTGGGGCGGAGGCAGTGGCAGCGGCAGCCACATTCGTTCCCCTGCGGGACCCTAGCGGGATGGGGGGCTGGGGCCTACTGCCCCCACTGGGCTGCCTGCGGGATTGCACCAGCTGGGGTGGGAGTGGGCACTCCGGCGGTGTGTGGGTTTTGTTTTTTTGGGGGTTTTTTTGCCCCCACAGACCCCCACCCCCACCCCCTGATATTTCAGTTTTGACATCTGGTCACCCTAGAGGTGGTGGTCACCATGGGTGCGAAGTTCCTGAGTGTACATGGGCACCGGCGAAATGCAATCTTCTGTAGCGAGTCCCCTGGCTGGCTTTGTAGGGCTTCAGTCAGTTTCTCTTGAGCCCTTCCCCGAATGAGGACCTCTGCCATCAGCGGTTGTTTCTTTGCAGTTGCATATGGGAAAACAAGCTGAGGAGCAGCAGAAGTTTGGAGAACGAGTAAGTAAAACTGTTTCTGCTTCGGGTTGGTTAACACTCCTGCAATCCAGCTGTAAACCAGGTTCCATCTCATGTGGGCTTGACCTTTAACCCTTTGAAGAGGTTGGGCTACATTGGGGGAACTCCCCTGTCCATGATACTGAGGACACATTGAAAGCTTTGGTGTCTATTAAACTGTAACTTGAAGCCCCTGCCACGTCTGCACCAAGTCACGGGGCAAATCACTGATCGAACTCCCCTACTCCCGGTGAACTTGGGCCCCAGCTTTCTTGTTACTGTACATTTCCAGCTAGGTTCGTTCTTTGGTCCTAAAACTCCTCGCTGGTGTCCTGCCCGTGGAGTGAGCTGTCCCCCAGCAGGGGTAGAGTTAAGGCTGAAAGCTTGTCTATGCCGGAGGATGTGACTTTCCGACCCTGTTGTCAGAAGAGAATCCACACTTGCATGATTGCCGTGTTCCATGTGATTCCTATTGGGTGCCGTGCAGTGCAGGCACCAAACGCAGGATGTGACACTTGTCCCCTCGTGGCAATGCTGCTCTGGAACCTGGGCTGGGAGAACGGCAGCGTGTGATGTCAGTATCTGGATCGCTGAAGTGGTTGTGTGTGGCACTGCATTTCTCATGTACCTCCCTTCTCTAGAAAATGTCCCATGGTTGTCTAGTGGGCAGCGTACCTTAATCTGGGTTGCTTGACTGTGCTATTAATTTGCTGCTCCTTCTTAGAAGGCCCCACTGTACTTAATGGCGTTGGATTGTCCCAGGTATCTTTACACAGGGTTCGCTGGCCTGTTGGCTGCATGTGCCACAGCAAGTGTGTGTGTGTGTGTGTGTACGTATTCTTGTGACTCCTTCCCAGCCCATAGAGGAGTTTGGCAGAACTTCTCTCTGCTTTCCCTGCAGGTTGTCTACTTCCAGAGCGCTCTGGACAAACTCAACGAAGCTATCAAACTGGCAAAGGTAAGCGGCTTTCTTGTCCATGATACTGGATCCATAATCTTGAGCCCGCCGACCAGCTGGTGAACTTGTCTGCATCACGTGCCGTAAATGGGCCAAGAAGTAGATGGCATCTCTGTTGCACAGAGGCCTGGAGAGACTGAGTGGGCTGTTGAAAAGCTTTTGGCATTGGCCTGTCTCTGCCCTCACCCAAGTCAGGGGTAAAACTCCCTTTGGGCCATGGGATGCCGGGCCATGCAGCAAACTACCAGCAGAGCCGGGAGTCCCTCTTGCCTTAGCCACTATGGCACTGCCTCTTGTGCTGCACTCCTTGGGCCCCCCGAATCCATGGGGCATTCCCATGGGGTGTTTGGCTCCACAGGCTTGGGGCCGGAGCCAGTTCACCACTGTGGCAGAGGAACGCAAGCCCCCAAGTTTGACACTTGTGGCTGAGGAGTTTGGCACAGGATCGACCGGCCTTGTGTTTGTGGTGCTCCGAATCCCAGCGGTCCGTTGTGAATAACAAGTCAGCCTGCAGAATGCACCCAAGGGCTGGCATCTGCCAGAGTCTGCAGGCAGCCTGCAGCTCTGAGCTGTTCACTGCTCTGTTCATCTCCACTGGCTGCTTGCTCTGGAAGTAGGTTAGGGGGAAATGGGGTGGCGGTGAGGGTTGCCAGGCTGCTTCTGCCTTCAGGTCACGGCTTAGTTTGTGGAGGGCAGCAGGATGCAGCATTCGAAAGGGCTGCTCAGGGTGTTACAGCGACTGCAGCGATGTGGCAGGACTGGCTGTGTTAACTCGTGTGTTTTTCCTCTTCTAGGGTCAGCCTGAAACGGTGCAGGAAGCCCTGCGATTCACCCTGGATGTGATCGGGGGAAAGTGAGTCTGCAGCCGGAATTGCTTCTGGGACTGGAGTCTGTCTCTGGGGTCAAACCTCTTTGCTGAATCTCTCCCCCGCCTCTGCTCGCTCTGGGGAGCTCTTCTCTTTGTAGGGTCTCAGTGTATAGGGCCCAGTTCACATGTGCTGCTAGGGAGTGTAGATCTGGTCTGTACAGGGGCTTCTCACGCTGTCCGCACTGTAGCATCTCGGTGCCGTAGCTAACGTCTGTCACGCATGCTTCACCCTCTCCCCAGAGGGACTGGCTGGAGTGGTACCCAGTGACTGGCAGGTGAAGATAGCAGATAGTGTCCTCTGGGTGGCAGGAAAACACCGCTCTTGAGGCTCCTGCCCATCTAACCCAGCACGCTCACTCCTTGGGTCAGCCAGGTCCCCTTCCCCTCCCTGGATTTACACGTCAATTGTTTGTAGGTACAATTCGGCCAAGAAGGACAATGACTTCATCTACCACGAAGCTGTCCCTGCGCTGGACACCCTGCAGTCAGTGAAAGGTGAGGCAGGCCGGGCACATCCACCCCTCTGCAAAACCACGCCATGGCTGGTGCATGAACCTGCAGCCCTGCACAGTCCGGGCTCTGGGCTGGAGTGAGGGGGTGGTGATCAGCGGGGGGAAGACGCTGCCCTGAAAGGGAAGCACTGTGCGCTTTGCACAGGTATCTTGGTAATGGGCAGCGATGAGAACACGCTGCCCCCGTAGCACAGGTGGGTTTTGTACCAGTCTCTAACCCCTTAGCACCACTCAGGCCAGGAACTTCCTGCTCCCAGGGTCTCCATAGCACCTGCTGGAGGCGAACAGCTGTTGGTTGCTTTGATCTGCATTTTGGTGGCAGGTGCAGCCCAAGAAACAGCCTTGGGCATGAAGGGAAGTGCCGTGCCCGTGACTAGAATAATTCGCAGGCATCGGTGTCAGGCTGTTCTCTTCTATACCCAGGTGCCACCCTGGTGAAGGCCCTTCCCGTCAACCCCACCGATCCAGCGGTCACGGGCCCAGATATCTTTGCCAAGCTGGTGCCAATGGCCGCCCATGAGGCATCTTCGCTGTACAGGTGAGTGGAAGGGATCTCCGTAGCAAGTACTTCCTGAGGCAGCCCCGGGGCGTCGGCACTCAGTAACGGGAGGGTGCGGATCCTGCCTCGGGGGCCAGGAAGCTGGGGCCAGTGATTCCCTGCCAGAAACGTGGCGATCTCTCTCGAGCTGGGGCATGTGGTGGGTGATGAGGACGCGTCTGGCACTCAGCACGTCACAGGTGAATGGGAACTGCAGGAGGCTGAGAGACCTCCCCAAGCAAATCAGAATCCCCCACCCCCTTCCTCTCCAGGGGCTGGGTCCCCAGCACCTTCTAGTGGAGCAGCCGAAACTGGACGCTCAGCTGTGCCTGTGCCTGCCCTGAAAGGGCCCTTCCAGCGTCTCCGGTCCTGAGTGTTTCTCCCTCAGCTCCTTCCAGCCCGGCTCTCCAGGAGCTCCTGGGACAGGGCAGTGCTGGCCCCTGGCTAGCCGTAGGGCCGCTCAGCCTGCTCCCGGAGGGGTTGAGGAAGGCTCGAGTCCTGAGCAGGGTACCCGGAACAGGGCTCAGTGATTGTAAGTACCTTGGTTGGCCTGGGTGCTGAGGGGTTTTTCTCGTCTGTCCTAGTGAGGAGAAGGCCAAGCTGCTGAGAGAAGTGATGGCGAAGATCGAGGCCAAGAACGAAGTCCTGGAGTACGTGCGCACTGCGACTGCACTAGCACGTGGGGTTTTCCTCGCTGGTGGGGACGGGGTTGGTCCTTGACCAGTGCACACCCGACAGAGCGGGGATCCCCCATTGCATCGCTGTTCTGTGTTTCCCCATCCCAGCTAGCGGGAAGTGAGCTCTGCTCCCTTCAGCCATGGCCCAATGCGAGCTCGCCTCTCCCTGACCTGGTGTGGTGTAGGGTGACCAGACGTCCCGATTTTATCGGGACTGTCCCGATATTTGCTTGTTTGTCCCGCGTCCCGACCAATGTTAGGTCGGGACACTGGACAAACAAGCAAAGGCTCCGGAGCCTCGCGCCCTCCCCTGCCCCGACTCCGCACCCTCCTTCCCCCATTGGATCCTTCCCCAAATCCTCGCCCCCATCCCCGCCCCCTCACTGCTCCATTGTCTCCCTCCCCAAATCCCCGCCTCTTTCCAAGCATGCCATGCCCAGGAGACTCAGGGGAGTGCGGGGCCGGGGTGAGTGTGAGTCTGGCCTGGCCCCTAGCAGGCAGGACTCGGGCGCGGTACCTGGAGGGAGAGTAGGGGGGCGGCCCGTGGGGCTAGGTGGCGGCTGTTCTCCCCACCTGGGCAGGGGACTCGGGAGCAGCCGCTGCTGCAGCTCCCACTGCTGCGGGGGGAGGAAGTGGCCAAGCACGTGGCGCGAGCTCGCCTCCCCCTGACCTGGTGTGGTGGGACAGCATGTCTCCAAGGTGACCCAAGGCACTGAAGGAAATGGGGCAGGTGATTCGGTACTGAGCCACTGCCCTAGAGGGCGCTGTGCTGCGGGAGCCCTCTGCTGGGAAGATATGGAAACCAAGGCACTGGCAGACCCCCCCCGTTCCCATGGCCCATTCCCAAGAGCTGGGGTATTAACCCTGCATTCAGGCCCAGTTCCAATTTGGGTTATTACGTTTTGCCTCCCTGGATTCACCCTGCGGTTTTGTTGGACTGTGTGGAGCTCACCTTCCCTTCCTGTCGTGCTTCTCCCCAGAGGTGGCTGCATTTCCGTTCAGGCGGAGGTGACCATGGGGTGCGCGTTCTGTAAAGCCCTTTGGGATGCTTCCAGTTTCTCACTTCTGAGAACCATGATCCCGCTTCCAAAAAACTGGCACCCATGTCTGCAGCCTGGGGTGGCGGGGCTGTGCCCGGGAAGGGTTCTCCCACTGCTCAGAGGGCTTTGCTTTCTGTCTGCAGCCAGTTCATGGACTCCATGCAGCTGGACCCCGAGACGGTGGATAACCTGGACATGTACAACCACATCCCCCCGATCCTGATGGAGAAATGCGCCGCGCTCAGCGTGCGGCCAGACACTGTGAAGAACCTGGTTCAGTCCATGCAGGGTAAGAGCTGATGGCGTGTGTATGGGGGAATCCCTGATGGAGGAAAGGCCAGTGAGTCATGGCAAGGGGGGTCTCCCTAGGAGCTAGAAGGGGGGCTGGGGATCTGACTCCTGGGCTCTATTCTCTGCGCCCCAGGGATAGCTCAGTGGTTTGAGCATGGGCCTGCTAAACGCAGGGTTGTGAGTTCAATCCTTGTGGGGGCCATGTAGGGATCCGGAGCAAAAATCAGTCTGGGGATTGGGCCTGCTTTGAGCAGGGGGTTGGACTAGATACCTCCTGAGGTCCCTTCCAACCCTGAGATTCTCTGATTGACATGCCACCTCCCGTCTCTGCCTCTGCCTCCCCTGGTATGCTGGTGAAGTTTGCTCATTTCACTGGGAGGAACGGGACCGTTTGCTGCACCCCCAGGCAGAGCTGGCTCAGTCTCCAGTCGCACTCCGGGGCCTTGCCCAGCCTCACTGGAAATGCCGCCAGTGTCCTAATGCCTCTGGTTCTCTGCCCCTCCAGTGCTTTCGGGAGTCTTCACAGACGTGGAGGCCTCTCTGAAAGAGATCCGAGACCTCCTGGATGCCGACGAGCTGCAGGACCAGAAGCTGCAGGAGCTGCTTGGCAAGCCGGGTTCTCCTCCCAGCCCTTCCCCGGGGCTGGCTGAGGTCAGCAGAGAGTGGGCCAAGTACATGGAGGTGCACGAGAAGGCCAGTTTCACCAACACGGAGCTGCACAAAGCCATGAACCTGCACATCAGCAACCTGCGCCTGCTGAGCGGCCCCTTGGAGCAGGTGCGGGCTGCCTTGCCCGCGCCGGCCCTGACGGAAGGTGAGTGCCAGGGCCATGGCATGCTGAGCCTCGCCCCGCCCCTCCCTAGGAGAGCTCTGGCTGGTCTGAGCTGCGCCTGGCTTGCTGGCCTGCCACTGTTCAAGTCCCTCGCTGCGCCCAGGAGGCGTTAATGCCGAGATCCAGGTTATTCTCCTTCCTTGGTCTTCCCTGACTCTCGCTGCCCCCAGAAGAATGAATCTGCTTCTGCCGTGGGCCCCAAGCCAGGGCCTTCCCTCTGGGCCTTGTCCCTCCCATGCTTTGGGCTCCAGCTGGGTCCCTCTGCAGTGCTCTGCTGGTTCCCAGCCCGCGGGGTCAGAGGCTGGATCAGGAGGCAGGTTGGGTCTAGATTCCAGGTGAAATTTCCAACCTGCCCAGGCTCCAAGCTCTGGAAGACAGACGGACAGACAGACACACCAGCCGGCTCAGAGACACGCTGAGACTTGCAGTGCTGGGAGAACCTCCAGGCAACTCGAGCAGAGCTAAATGCCTGCAGGGGCATAGTATTAACTGGCCAGTCAGCGCCGCCGAGCGCACGGCCTGCCGCATGGCTTAGATGAATGGTGACGGCAAAGCTTTGCTGCAGATTCTGGCGCGTGAGGTGACGGGTGGAGTATAAAGGGCAGAATGCCTCCAGCTAATGTCACCCCGTCGCTCTGGCTGAGCCCCCGGATCTGCTCTCTGGGGCAGAGTCCGATCTGACGCCAGCCGCTTGCTCGTCCTGTCTTGCTGCAGGGCTGGGTGAGCGAGCTGGGTTCGGTGGTGCCTCGGCATTGCCAGTTTGCTGAATTTCTGCTGAAGACTGTTCCTGGGGGGCTGTAGGAAGCAGGAGCCCCGCTTGGCTCTCAGACCCCACAGCGTGTATTGAGCAAGGGTCAAATTTAGCCCTGGAGCAGGGGCCAGGTTCCATTGGCACCAACAGGAGCTGTACCTGCCCATGCTAGGGATCGTTTTCCCCCTGGGGGCTGAGCCGGGTGACTGCAGTATGGAGCCTGTGGCTCGGGAGCGCCCCCATGGCTTTCTCCTTCCTCCCGCAGACGACAAGCAGGTGCTGCAGAACTTGAAGCGGATCCTGTCCAAAGTGCAGGAGATGAAGGACCAGCGGATGTCCTTGGAGCAGCAGCTCCGTGAGATGATCCAGAAGGATGACATCACCACCTCCTTAGTGACGACCGACCGCTCGGAGATGAGGGTGAGGCCCTGGGCTGAGTGCCGGGCTGCTGCATTGTCTGGGACTGAGCCGAGCCTATTGCGTTCCAAACAGACGTCAACCCCCCAGCTCGCTGTTACTCCCTGTCCCTGCCGGCCGGCCATGGTCACATCCCCTTTGGAGCTGATTGAGCTCCTGGGCCGTCTCCGCTGCTCTCTGCACTCTCCAGTGCGCTAGTCTCTCTGGTCAGAGCCGAGTCACACCGAGGGCCTTGCTCCGCCCTGCCATGCATCATGCTTCTATTGTGGCCTCTTCCTGCCACTGTCAGTGGGAACTGCCAGCCCCAGCCCTCCCCGCACTCAGCTTGTGGGGTTCCCCACTGAGCCCCCCAGCCTGGCGCTGCAGCCCGGCTCTCCTGCTGAGCCCAGCACGCTCCTCTCGCCCTGACAGAAGCTCTTCGAAGAGCAGCTGAAGAAGTACGACCAGATCAAGGTGTATCTGGAGCAGAACCTGGCGGCCCAGGAGAACGTCCTGAAGGCCTTGACGGACGCCAATGTCAAGTATGCGGCGGTGCGGAAGGTCTTGGCCGAGGTGGAGCACAAGTGAGTGCGCGGGGAGCGTGGCGTCGCCTGCAGGGGGCAGTGGTGGTTGCTGTGGCAGAGTCCGCTCCCAGCACGCAGCGCTGTCCCTGTGGTGCGTAACACGATCCCAGCCCCCGTTCTCCGGTGGGGAATGCCCCCAGCCAGCCGCTCGCTGTGCGCGCTAGCACCTCTCGGCCGACGTGGGGAGAGGGGTGGGGTCTACAGGCCCTCGCCAGCCCCTCTGCTCTTCCTCTACAGAGAGCCACATCCTAGCTGGGCCCGTGGTGGTTGCTGCTGACTTTGCGTCCCGTGCCCCATGGCGCTAACCCCAGGGCGCCCGTAAGCTGCCCCCCAGCAGGCCCTAGTGTGTGTTTGTCTGCTTTGAGACTGGTTCAGCTATAAACCAGAGGGGTGGTCCCCGGGGGCTGTCAGTGGAGGAGAGGAAATCCTGGGCCCCTCACGGGCCGGGTCCCTGATTGGAGTGTGCCAGTGCCGTGGCTGTGGTGGGGCGTCTAGAGGCCAGTGAGCCTTGCTCTCACCCCCCCGCCACATCCCCCAGATTTCCAGGACTGCTCTGTTAATATCACCCCCCCGCATACCCTGCATTGACTCTCCAGGTGGAACACGACGCTGCAGACACTGGTGGCCTCCTACGAAGCCTATGAAGACCTGATGAAGAAGTCTCAGGAGGGGAAAGATTTCTATGCGGATCTGGAGAGCAAAGCAGCCAAGCTCCTGGAGAAGGCTCGAGCAGCCTGCCAAGCGTCTGAAGCAAGCCGGCAGCAGGTCCTGGAAAGGTAGGTCACTGCCCCACATCCGCTCCACCTTGGTGGGTGGGTTCTGCTACTCCTTGCGTCTGGTTGGCCTTCCGCAGCAGTCAGCTCGTTCACCGTGTTCACGTTTCTTGGCGGGGGGCTGGGCATGCTGTGGAGCTGAGAACCCGAATGTTGGGGTGTTTTCACACTCCCCCAAGTCCCCTGGTGTGGGAGGGTGACTAGGAGCGGTGCAGAGAGCGAGTGGCACAAGGGAGCCCTTACCGGTGACCACGCCAGGGCCCGGGGATGAAGTCGGACTTGCAGGATAGGTGCGTCAGCCCATCCCCTAGGGCCGCAGCTGGGCACCAAGGGCGCAGAATCCACCACTGCCGCTGGCTGTCTCGGTGCTAGAGCCCAAACCCCTCTCCCCTCCCAGAGCGGGGTCCCTGCAGGAGAGGCTGGAGGTCCCTTCTGCCAGCCCCTGGGACTCGGCACTTGCAGCTGGGCGGATGGGTGAGGGAGCGCACACCCTCTCCGCTCAGGGGCTGGTTGGCATCGCGTGCCTGCTCTTGCTTTGGCAGAGAAATGAAGAAGAAGCCGCCTCCGAGGCCCACTGCTCCCAAGCCGGCCCTGCAGAAGAAGGCCTCTGAGCGGGACCTGGAGCTTGCGGCCGGCCTGGATGGAGCAGACCTGCAGCAGCTG
Source organism: Mauremys reevesii (assembly GCF_016161935.1). NCBI lineage: Eukaryota > Metazoa > Chordata > Testudines > Geoemydidae > Mauremys > Mauremys reevesii. The sequence goes on along the minus strand of NC_052624.1, from coordinate 4,185,453 downwards.
GGCTCCCTCTCTCTGGCCGACCTGCCGGAAGAGCTCCGGAGCTTGCCCCCTGACGTGCTGGCAGCGCATCTCACCAGGCTGCCTGCGGACGCCCTGGCTGCCTTCTCCATCAACCCGGCCTTCAGCAGTGCTGGCATGAGGCCCCCAGGCCCGGAGGCCTTCCCGGCTGGCGCCCGGGCAGCCAATGCTCCGATACAGCCGCCGATGGCAGCCCAGCCTGGCGTTCCCTTTAACCCTGCTCAGTTCAGTGCTTCGGCGCCTCTGCCGGGACACTACTTCCCCGCCCGGCTGGCGACCCCCCCGCAAGGTGCCCCTGGGAGCCCTCTGCAAGGCCCCTTCCCCCCACAGACCTACAGCGGGCCCCCGGTGCTGCCGTCCCAGGGGATGCAGCCCCACAGGCCTCCAAGTTCTGCCCCATTGCCCAGCCCTCAGCTCTACCCGGCTGGCACCCTGCAGAGAGGCCCTGGGCACCCCAGCCCTGGCCCTGCCCCCATTCAGCCTGGCTATGCAGGCCCTCAGGTGCCTCCCCAGAGATCCTCCCCGCAGCACGTACCCATGCCTGGCTCTGCTCCAGCTCCCATCACCCCCAGTGCCACCTACAGGATGGGGCAGCCGGTCTCCTCCTGCGGGACTCTGCCAGGCGGCTTCCCCACAGCCATGGCCCCGCCCCAGCCCCCCCGGTTCAGTGGCCAGGCCCCAGGAGGGAGCGACGGCCCTCCTCACCCCCTTGGGGTCCGCCCGGCCACCACAACCGTCGACAGCATCCAGGCGCCCATTTCCAGCTACACCGCACCCAGGGCCATGGGCGGGCACATGCCCCCGCGGCTCACCAGCCAGCCGCCAGGGCTCCCTCCTCAGGGCGGCTTCCTGGGCCCGCCTGCACAGTTCCCCTATGGCCAAGGCGGCGTCCAGCCGTTCGGCCAGCAGCCCCCGTTCCCAGCGGGGCCGCCCGCTCCCAGCTTCCCCCAGCAGCAGTACCCACCTCAGGCCCAGCTCCAGCCGCTGCCCGTGTACCGGCCGCAGGCCCAGTTCCCTGGCCAGCGTTCGGGGCTGGCCCATGCTTCTCCCAGCCATGCCCAGATTCATGCCCAGCTGAGAACACAGCTCTACCCGCTTCCTTCCCAGGACAGCGCCCCTCACTCCTTCCCTGCAGCGATGCCCCGCGGGCCTCCCCCGCTGGCTCAGAGCCTCCCAGGCGCTATGGTGGCCCCGGCTCAGCAGCTCCACCCTCACCCCTCGCTTGCCGGCCTGCAGCCCATGCCAGCCGGCTCCTCCGCCCAAGTGGTCTCTGCGATGCCCTATTGTCCCGCCCCTTCTGCCTGCCATCCGGGGCCCCCTACGAACCAGCTGCCGCCTGGCTCTGCCGTGCCACTGGCTGGTCCCCAGCCCCCAGCTTCAAGTCAGTCCGGCCCTCACCATGTCCCGCCTTCCCCCAGTCCCGCTCTGAGCCAGATGCCAGGCGGCGTTATCGTCCCGGGTCCTGCCATCCCTTCACCAGCACCATCCCCCCAGCCATCCCTGGCTATCCAGCCTCCAGCCATCTTGCCTTCCTCAGTGCCCGGCGCCCCTGCCCTGCCACAGCGACCCCCCCCCTCGCTCACCCCCGGCGCAGCCCCGCTGGCCCAGGGCCCTGCCGAGCTCCAGTTCCACCGGCAGAGCTCTTCCACGGACGATCTGCTTTCTTCAAGCCCTGAGAGCCAGCATGGGGGCTCCAAGACGGCGGTGAACCAGCCGCTGCTGCAGCCCACCAAGGCAGACGCCAAGGAGGGCCAGAAACCCAAGGCGGTTCAGCTGATTGAGAACGACCCGTACGAGAAGCCCGAGCACATCATGAGGCTGCTCTCCGAGCTGGATCGGTTCCGGGGCGTGGTGGCCAGTCTGGAGAGGCCCGTCCCCAGGAGCGTCCCCGAGCTGGACGGAATCTGGAAGGAGCTCCAGGATGCCCAGGAGAGGGATGCCCGGCAGCTGTCCATCGCCATCGCCCGCTGCTACTCCATGAAAAACCGCCACCAGGACATCATGCCCTACGACAAGAACCGCATCGTTCTGCAGTCGGGCAAGGACGACTACATCAATGCCAGCAAGATAGAGGACCTGTCCTCCTACTGCCCCACCATCATCGCCACCCAGGCCCCGCTGGTGGGGACAGCCTCCGACTTCTGGCTGATGATCTACGAGCAGAAGGTCTCCCTCATAGTCATGCTGGTCTCGGAGCAGGAAATAGAGAAGGTAGGATCCCCAGGAGCTCCTCAGGGCAGGACTTCCTCACCCGGCAGCTTCCATGAGGGAGGTGGTAAAGTGGACGTGATCAATAGTTCTCCATGCCCACCGAGGGTGGGGAAGAAGGAGCCGGCGTGTGGAAAGGCAGCTGTAGGCTGGGGCGGAGGGAAAGCTTTCAAACAAACAGGGTCGTTACACTGTGGATCAGGCTTCCCAGGGAGGTGGTGGATCCCCAGCATTGGCCAGGCTGGACAAAGCCCTGTCAGGGATGGTCCAGGTTTCCTTCGCCCTGCCTCAGCATGGTGGGGTGGGCTTCTCGAGGTCCTTCTGGCCAGCCAAGCCGAGCGAGCTGGGGCTGGTCTCACTGGAAAGCTGAGCTCCTGGCCAGTTCTGGAAGCCTGCTGGTGGGCACTCTGCCTTGTCAGTGCCAGCAGGGGCTGGACTGGGCCCAGGAAGGGAGATTCGAGGCTGTGGAGAACCCCCCAGGTTGAGGGGTGGCAGATGTTGCCTGTGTCAGTGTTCAGGAGACGGCGCTGGGTTGCTGAGCCCCCACAGGCCTGTACCATCCAGCTACGGGGGCAAGTAACATACACCTGGCATCTTCCATCCAGGATAGTGTGTCGGGATAATGGCACCTGGCCCTGCAATGCAGCCAGCTCTGGGTGGAACAACTCACAGCATCACTACACTCGCCTTAGGCCAGGAGGTGCAGGGTGCTGTCGGTCGGTGACTGCGGGGCGGGGGGAGTTGGGGAAGGCAGCTGGTGACAATGGAGACGGGAACTTGGCCGAGGTCCCCAGGCTGCCAGGTCCTCTGTGCAATGTCCGTTTATCCCCCTGAGCCTGCAGCGGGATGGCCCTGGCCTTGGGTGCTGGGCTGGGGGGGCTGTGCTGGGAGGGGGGTGGTGGGCTGGGCTGCAGGCTGGGGGCCCTGGCGTTATGTTCTGGGCTTGGGGTGGGGCTGTGCTGGGGGCAGTGGTGGTCTGGGCTGAGGTGGGGCTGTGCTGGGGGCAGTGGGGTCTGGGCTAGGGGCCGGGGCTGTGCTGGGGGCAGTGGGGTCTGGGCTAGGGGCCGGGGCTGTGCTGGGGGCAGTGGTGGTCTGGGCTTGGGGTGGGGCTGTGCTGGGGGCAGTGGGGTCTGGGCTGGGGCCGGGGCTGGGCTGGGGGCAGTGGGGTCTGGGCTGGGGGCCGGGTCTGGGCTGGGGGCAGTGGGGTCTGGGCTGGGGCTGGGGCTGTGCTGGGGGCAGTGGTGGTCTGGGCTGGGGCCGGGGCTGGGGGCTGGGCTGGGGGCAGTGGGGTCTGGGCTGGGGCCGGGGCTGGGCTGGGGGCAGTGGGGTCGGGGCTGGGGGCCGGGGCTGGGCTGGGGGGGGCAGTGGGGGTCGGGGCTGGGGGCCGGGGCTCTGGGCTCCGCGTGCTGAGCCCGGTCTCTCGCCCCGCAGCAGAAGGTGGCGCGCTACTTCCCGCAGGAGCGGGGCCAGCCCATGGTGCAGGGCCCCATCACCTTGATCCTCACCAGCCTGAAGGGGGCCCCGACGCACGTGGAGAGGATGATCACCCTGCAGTTCCGCGACCAGAGCCTGAAGCGCACTGTCATCCACCTGCAGTTCACGGCCTGGCCTGAGCTGTACGTGCCGCGGGGCGGGGGGGGCGAGGCCCTGGGGGCTCCTGCTACACCCCGGGGGGCTGGGCTGCAGGCGCTGCCCTGGGGCAGAGCTGGTGCCCCCCAGGGCCCTGTGGGGTGGCATGGAGGAGATCTCACTAGTGGCACTGTAGACCCTACCAGGCCCCTGGGGGCGGGGGGGAATCTGGCCCTGTCCCACTGGGGGAGCATGGCACCTCCCTCAAGCACCCAGCTCCTGGGATGGGGGTAGAAACCCTCCCCCGCAAGGCTTGGCAGGCCAGGTCCTGGCCCACTCGCCAGCAGCTCCTCCCTTCCTCCTGCAGGGGCCTGCCCGACAGCAAGGGGAACCTGCTGCGCTTCATCCAGGAAGTACACGGGCACTACCTGCACCAGCGCCCCCTGCACACCCCCATCGTGGTGCACTGCAGGTAAGGCAGCGCTGCCGGGGCCGGGTTCGCCCCTCGGCCCCAGCGAGGGAGCGCGGGGCCGCAGCCGTCTGGGCCCTGGCCCTCCCGGGGCTGGGTTCGCCCCTCGGCCTGGGCTAGGGAGCGCGGCGCCGCAGCCGTCTGGGCCCCAGCTCTGCCGTGGCATGGAGGCAGGGCGGGCAGACCTCCCTCGAGGCCGGCAGGAGCCCAGGGCCGAAAGCCAGCGCCTTGCTGGGAGGCTGCAGGGCTGGCTCTTTCCCCAGGAGTTCCCAAGCCAGACTGCAGCCCTGCCCTGTGTGGCAGAGGATTCTCTGGCCCTTGGGGAGAAGGGGCACTCTGCCCGCAGCGCAGCGCTGGGGAAGGGCGGGGGCACTCTGCCCGCAGTGCTGGGGAAGGGGGCACTCTGCCTGCAGCGCAGTGCAGGGAAGGGGGCACTCTGCCCGCAGTGCTGGGGAAGGGGGCACTCGGCCCGCAGCGCCGCGCTGGGGACGGGGGCGGGCACTCTGCCCGCTGCGCAGCGCTGGGGGAAGGGGGCGGGCACTCTGCCCGCAGCGCAGCGCTGGGGACGGGCGGGGCACTCTGCCCGCCGCGCAGCGCTGGGGAAGGGCGGGGCACTCTGCCCGCAGCGCAGCGCTGGGGAAGGGGGGGGCACTCTGCCCGCAGCGCAGCGCTGGGGAAGGGGGCACTCTGCCCGCAGCGCAGCGCTGGGGAAGGGGGCACTCTGCCCGCAGCGCAGCGCTGGGGAAGGGGGCACTCTGCCCGCAGCGCAGCGCTGGGGAAGGGGGCTGCGGGCGTCCTGCTCCCGCTCCCCCAGGCTTTGGCAGGGTTCCCCAGTGATGCCCCCGGGCGCGCTCTCTTCCCGCCAGCTCTGGGGTGGGGCGCACCGGCGCCTTCTGCGTGATGTACGCAGCAATGCAGGAGGTGGAGGCCGGGAACAGCATCCCTGACCTGGCCCAGCTGGTGAAGCGGATGCGGCAGCAGAGGAAGCACATGCTGCAGGAGAAGGTAATGCGCTGGGGGCGGAGGTGGGGGCCCAGGCACCTGGCTCGGCAGTGCCGTGATGCCCTTTGAGTGGCACAGAGTCTGCTCGGCTCTGGCCGCTCCTGGCACCTGGGCGTGTCCTTCGTGAGCTTTGGGCTCAAGGGATCTCGCCTGCTGCTTCTCTTCCAGCTGCACCTCAAGTTCTGCTATGAAGCCGTCCTCAAGCACGCCGAGCAGGTGCTGCAGAGACACGGGGTCACCACGCCGGCTTCCAGCAAGCCCCCCAGCAGCGCTGCCCAGAAGGTGGGTCCCGGCACTGGCCAGAGCCTGGCAGCTCCAGGCCTCGTGGCTGTGGCCCTGGTGGCTGATCCATGCTGACTGGAGCAGGGCAGTCTAGTGTCCAGGCCGGGGGCGGGCTGGGCCTGTCTGAGGGAGGGGCCTGGGCTGACCTCTGGCTTCTCTTCCAGCTGTACTTGCATCAGGACCCGCAGGACCTGGTGCTGGGTGGGGACATGCCCATCAGCTCCATCCAGGCCACCATTGCCAAGCTGAGTATCAAGCCCCCCGGGGGCGGCCTGGAGCCTCCCTCAAACTGGCAGCTGCCCGAGCCAGCAGCAGTGCCCGAAGCCGCGAGCCCAGGGGCGGATCCTGCAGCACCCGCCAGCGTCGCCCAGCCCAGCCTGCCGGAGCACGTGCCCCCCACCAGTGCCGAGCTGCCCCCCGCCTCCACCGTGCCTGGGCCACCGCCCGAAGCCGAGAGCAGCAACCATGTGGAGGAGAGACCCAGCCGGGAGCCGTCAGCCACAAGCCTCGCTCCTTCCTCCTCCTCGCTGGAGCTCCTGGCGTCGCTGACTCCTGAGGCCTTCTCCTTGGACAGCTCCCTGCGGGGCAAGCCGCGGATGAACAAGCAGAGCTTCCTGCAGCCCCAGAACGGGGAGGGGCTGCGGGGGCCCCGGCCCAGCGACGACCCCCTCAGCATGCTGGACCCGCTGTGGACACTCAATAAAACCTGAGCCGGGAGGATGGGCCTGGCCCGGCTCAGCTCTGGGGACATGGGCACGCACAGCCCCTCCCTGGCCGAGCCCCCACGGCCCCTGGGGAGCCCCCCAGCCTGCTGGCTGGCACCTGGGGTGTTGGAGCACAGCCTCTAGGCTGCAGGGAGGGGTGAGAAATGCACACACAGCACTACAGGCCGGTGCCCCCTACGGCATGGAGAGCCAGCCCCAGCCCCAGCCAGGGCTGCTGCGTCCCAGAGCACCTCCTGGGGGAGGCCTGGCCTTGGTGCAGCAGCGGAGGCCCCTGTCCCTTCTTTAGTTCCCGCCTTGGGCCAGGAGCCAGCCCTGCAGTGCCCCCTGCTCCCATTCACAGACCCCCAGGGGCTGGAGCGCTGCTCCATGCTGCGCCCCGGTGGCTCTCCAGGCAGGACCCCTGGGCTCGGAGACATCGCTGAGGGATACTGGCCGAGAGCCCCCTGCTGGGACCCGGGGGTCCTGGCACAGCCCTTGCAGGGAGGGCGAGTGATATGGGGGGGTCCCAGGTGCAGTGAGGCTTGTCCCAGCCTGGAGAGGCTCCCTGCTCCTCCCGGTGCCCAATTGCCCTTCCTGCGGCTGCGGGGGCGCCTCCCTCAGCGCTTCTCTCTCCTACCTTCTGCCTCCATGGTGCCCCCTGGGCTGCGCAGCGTGTGCTGCTGCTGGGACTGGGTGCCCGGGGTTCCACCCTGGGGGCTGGCTCCTGCTGTGGTCGGACAGTTGGGAAGGGCAGGGGGTTGGGCCTGGTGCTCTCAGCCCAGGTACCCTGCAGGTTTAACGCCGCAGGCTGCCCCAGCGTAACCCCAGCCAGGGGCTGCACCAGGGGCAGGGCTGATGCAGTTCTGCTCAGCAGGGCCATGCGGCTCGGTTTGCTGGCAGCAGGGCTGGGGAGGGTGAAAATCGGAGCTGTGAGTACAGGGGGAGCTGCCGCATGGGGTGGTGGGGGGTCGGCGCACATGGCAGTAAATCGGTGATGGGTCATTCCTGGTGTCTGAACTAGCTTTGATTCTCTGCACCTTGCCCCAAGCTCTGCCACTGGGCATGACGTTTTCTGGCCGAGGTGCTTGCTAACCTGAGTAGGGGCACAGGCCGTGCATGGAAGTGGATTCGGTGTCCGCCCCTTGGGGCTGTCTTACAGAGCCAGCTGCTGGGATCCCAGCTGAGGGGGGGAAATCCTGGTGCTGCTGGGTTGGGTTCTATGCATAGCTTATGGGAAGGTGCCAGAAGATGGATGCTACTGGCAAGGACCCCAGGGGGGGGCAGCCAGGCAGCCAGCTGCTGCCTAGGGAGCTGGGCTTGTTCTCTGTTAAGCTATGGGGCTGGCTGGAACTGGCAGAAGCAGGAGACCAGGTCAGCATGTCCTTAGCAAGCCCTGGGAGTGGTGCCCATTGCAGCAGGGGGACAGGACCTCAATTGCTTAGGTCACTAGTTCCCACCTACGTCTCACCTGCTGGGGCTCTTGGGTGCATCTCATACTGTACAGCACCTACCCCCCCCTCCCCCCCCGGCTTCCATGCTGGGCCCTCTGGGTCCTGCTGCCGGAGGCATGAGCAGCCTGATCTGGGCAGTGCAGGTTGACCTCGGAGCCAAGCGGCGCTGGGCAGAAATGGCCATGGTGCAAGGCCCTGGAGCATGGGCTGCTGGTGCCCCTTGGAGCTCTCGGTTCCTCTGCTTTTGTACAAAATGTAACATTGTCCATCCCGGGGTTCTGATCTGACTCTGTAATTAGAACTGACTTTTTCAGCTCTTTGCTACTCCAATAAATGGACAATTTGCTCTGGAGCCGCAGTGGGACTTGTGGACCTGAATTAAACCCTGGTGGAGTTTGGGGGTGGGGGAATCCTGTGCCATGGGCAAGCTGGGAAACAGCTGTGGCACAGAACCCATCCTCCCCCTTTCCTGTGGGCCCACCTGCCAGGGATTTTCTAAGTCAGGTGGGCCTGGAGCCTGAGCTCACTTCCAAGTGCTTCCTCCAGGGACCTGGCCGGGAGGGGCGGGGGGGCGGCAGTGGGCTTTCATCAGTGCCAACTCACCTGCTGCCCAGAGCCCAGCTGCAGCCAGAGGGCGGCAATGTGCAAGGTAGTAGGGCTGGGGGAAGGCCTGCAGCTGTGGCTGTCATGGGTCTCCCAGAGCTGCAGGGCTGAGGGGACGGGAAGCACAGAGCCTTTTTCCAGCTCGTGCCTCATGAGAAGTACTTAGATCCCCAGGTGCCCAGCTGTGAGGTAAGTAGGTAAAGCACGTGGTTGAGGTGCACCAGAACCATCCAGCTCACGCTCTGCAGGGCCTTCAGGGCTGTGGCTAAAGCGCAGGGTCACCCAAGGAGCTGTCTGGGGACCAGGGCTGGGCCCTGTATTCAGCAAGAGCTGGAAAGGGGCCAGTGAGGTGGCAAAACTTGCAACAGATACAAAATTATTCAAGCTAAAGTCAAAAGCTGCTGCCAGCGTTACAAAGAGCTGGCATGTGCCTGGGTGACAAATGGCAGCTGAAATTCAGTGCTTCTCTGCAACGTACTGCAGCTGGGCACCTGTAATCCCCATGGAGCTGTAACAGACAGGCTCTAAGCAGCTGTTACTACTCCAGACAAGGCTGGTGGTGGAAAGCAGCCGCTTAGGGGCTGGTGGAAGGCAAATTGCTGCCAAGGGGGAATGAGTGACTAAAGCCAGACCCTAGCCTACCCTACTATGACTCTGTGGTTCACCCACACTGTGAATCCTGGGTGCAGGGCAAGAAAACTAACTAGGGGCCTGGAGGAGCTTCGGTAGAAGGTGTGATTACAGAACGTGGGTTTGGGTAGCTTCTAGACATGCCAACAGGACAGAGGGCTATAAACTGACTGGGGTGGAGAAAGTGTTTTCTACCCCTTCACATAGCTCAAGAATGTGGGGGGGGGTCCCCCAATGACATTCATAGGCAGCAGGTTTAAAAAGACACGCTTCATGCAACAGGCGGGCAACCTGTGGAACTCCTTGCCAGGGGACAGTGTGAAGGCCAAAATGACACTAATGTTTAAGAACGAATGAGCTGGCCATGGAGGCTAGATCTGGTGACCGCTATCAGCCACAAGGGTCAGGGATCCAACCCCATATGCTGGGTGTCCTAAGGCTCTGCCTGCCAGAAGTAGCTGGCCCATTAGGCTGCCCCGGGATGGCTGTTCTTATGAGTAAAAGCCTGTGTCCAATGGCAGCCCATGGGTTCTGCTAAGCAAATGAGCTGATGTGTGGTGTGAGGGGCCTGGGCCTAGGCACCTGGGAGGTGCCAGGAGCAGCACAGGGCACAAGGCAAGGTGTTCAGACACTACCCCAGTCCCTCAGCAGTGCTGGGCGGGGGGGGGGAAGTGAGTGTGACACAGCATGTGCAAGCGCAGTGACTCATGGGCCCATTGCACTGAAGATTCCCTGCGTGTCGGGCTGGCACCTCAGCACTCAGAGCCGATCTCTGGGGTGGGGGTAAAGGTCAGCCAGCCCCTGTGCGCGCTGGCAGGGCTGGAGCTTGGCGTTTCACCCACGGGACAGCAGAGAGCTGCTCCCTGCCACGCCCCAGGAAGTGCTGCGCTGTGTTTGCTGTTGACGCATTGCAGAAGCTGGCGCTGTCAGCCAGCTGCCCGGAGCAGGCGGAGCCGCTGGGTTTCGGTTAGTTTGGTTTAATGTGTCTTTGTACAGGTTATAAAACACAATCCGGTAGAAAAAAAGCTTCCACTGTACAGTACAAAGCGTACAGCAGGGCTAAGGCCACCCGAGGCAGGACAGACACAGCCAGGGCATCAGCACGCGAGCACACGGCCCACGGGCTCAGGAGCAGGAAACCCCTCCACACGCACACCCCCTAAGCTGCTTGCAGCGGTGGCTGGACATTCAGGGGCCAGCCTGCTCTCACCCTGCAGGTCCCACCAGAGCCATGGCTTTGTCTGGGCCCTCAGCTCACCTGCCCCACTGCTGAGTCGAGGGGGAGGTTAGGTCTCAGCAGCACTCGGCCTCAGGGCTCATAAGGTCTGGGCCATCCAGTGGGGCTCTACAGGCCCAGCATTACATCACACACGAACAGGCACTTGAGCAGCACGTCCTGCTGTCAAACGTAGTGAACTAAACCCTTTGGGCTCCTCACCTGTAGGGTTCCCCCCAGCTACTGACCAACGGCCTCACAAGGCCTGGCCCCATGGCTAGTCACGCCAGGCTCCTCCGCCTCCTCCAGCTTCCTGTTCCCTTCGCAAAGCGGTCACAGGCTGTGGTCACCACAGGCCAGGCTTTCCCCAGAGCAGACACTAGACTGGCGAGCAAGCCAGGAGACGGCCCTGGGGAACCCCTCTGCCACCCCTCCCAGTGCTGGGACTGAGGACAGACATGCTGCCTGTCCCCCTGCACGCAGCTCCGTGGCCTGGGAAAGTGCCATCTCCCATTCCCAGGGAAACCAGCTCGGGTGCTGGAGGCGCCTGGATACGCGCCCAAGGCAGGTTCAGGCTCCCTGGGGCTGGGGTTTGTGCTGATTGTCCCTGCTGTGAGGAGGAGACAGACCCCCCCAAGCTTATGCCGTAGGCTCATTTAGTCAATGACGTGATCAGGCCAGAGCTGGGCTCCCAGAACCCCAGGTCCCATGGCTCTTTGGGCCGGGAGACTGCCCCGACAGCAGTGGTGGAAAAGCCCTGCTTGGACCCAGGGCACGTGCTGGCTGCTGGGCCTGCAGCCATGCTTGCGGTGACATCGCCCCAGAGAGGGCTTCACAGCCCAGCCGGTGTCTGGACAGAGGGGCCCTGCCCATGGGGTCAGGAACGCTCAATGGCTGGCCCCCAAGGAGGGGGCGATGGTGCAGCCACCCTCCTCCAGAGACCAACAAAGCCAACCACTTACTGGGAGGGCGGCGGGGGGGGGGGGTGTGTGTCCAAGAGCTCAGGGAAGCCGCCCCAGTTCCTAGCCTCTGCATACCTGTCCTGTCCCAATACACGCTCCTTTATTGTGCCAGCAGCCAGAGTTCAGCTGCCCCCTGGATCTGCTCTGGACTCTCCTGGAGTCAGGCTCCTGGTGCCCCAGAGCAGCAGGGAGCTGCCAGCATTTGCTGCGGTTGGGACAGTGCTGGCCGTGGGCTGCAGGTCGCCCCCCTGGCTCACCCACCATAATAAATAAATATATACAGCATAGCAATAAATAGGGCAGGTGATGTGGGCATACAGGGCTCTCCAGGGCAGAGCCCAGCACGCCCTTCTCGTTCCGAGGCAGGGAGACAGAGCCCAGTGCTAATGCGGGGGTCAGCTTCGCTTACCCACTGCTCATCTCCCCCCTCCCCTCCCCAAGCAGCCGCCAGCGCCCCCCCCCGCCCCCTTTCTGTGACCGGGCAAGTGCAAGAGCTGGTTAATGGTGCCTGCTTGAGCTACACCAGCCAGTGAATTAACATCCCCCCTCAGCCCTGCACGCTGTCACTGCCCCAGCCAGGTGAGCAGGGGATCCCCCTGGGCCAGGGAGCCCCCCTGACCACAGCTGGCAGCTGGAGGCTCTGGCCCCAGCCCCCCTCCCTGGGCAGGGCCCGCCCCTGCAGGCAGTGCTGGGGAAGCACAGGGGTGGTGGGCATTGAATGCCAGCCAGGACACAAGGGGGGGGGGCTGAGGCCCCATCCCCTCTAGGGGCTAAGCTGCCCTTATTCACTGCAGGAAAGGCCCATTGGCCACGGGAAGGATTTCATCTGAACCAGGGCCCGCCTCAGGGGGAGACACTAGCGTACACGGCCCCTGCCCTGTGGGTGAAGGGGACCCAGGCCCCAGGCCTGGCACCTCGCACACCTAGCAATGCCAGCGCTGACGGGCCCCGTGGCTGCCCTGGGCAGTGCCCCCTGCCGCACTGGGCCACATGCTCCAGGCGTTCCAGGCTCCAGGAGGCAGGGCAGGGTTTGCAGAAACACCCCAGGGAGAGCTCCAGGCCCATGCTGGAGGCAGCAGCCAAGCCTGGCCTTGGACACAGCAGGGCCAGGCTCCCCCTCCTGCAAACAGACCACTAGGCCCCACCCTGCCCCACCCGCAGCCTCCTCCCCAGCTGTAGCAGGAGTCCCCCCATCTACCATCACTGCCCCTGGGCACTGGGCCCCCATGCTCCCCACGCCCAGGGCATTGCACCGACCAGGCTGTGTTAAGCCCCATCCCACTGACAGCTCCTCAGTTTTCTGGCCACCTGCCGGGGAAGTGCCGGGGCCGCTGGCACTCAGCGCCGAGCAGCGGACACGCGTTCCCGGACTGCAGAGCCACGAGCTGGGTCCCGTCCCCACTGAGCTCAGCCGCAGCCCCGAGGGAGGAACTGACCTGCGGAGCAAGAGCAGGGTGGGGGGGTGTCTGGGAGGGGGGCACAGGCAGAGCAGGGCTCAGCCCCACCAGGCACCTGGGATCCAAGGAGCTGGGGAGGGGGAGGAAGGGAGGGAGAAGCAGGGGCTCTCCTGGGAACCCCCCTGGAGCTCCTGCCCTGTCCTCCTACCCCAGGCGCTGTCCAATCAGAACTCAGATACGGTGGCCGCAGGGCCCAGCTCCGCCCCCTCAGTCCAGTTTCTCCAGCACCGAGGGCACGTAGACCAGGCTGAGCTCGCTGCCGAAGTTGCAGACGATGGCGGCGTTCTCCAGCACCAGGATCTGCCGGGCCGGCTGCGACTCGTTGCTCTTCCCCAGGTAGACGGTCTGCAGCAGGTCGCCGTAGCCGATGTCCCAGAAGGAGACGCAGCCCTGGCCTCCCGTCACCAGCAGGTTATCGGAGATCACCCCCAGGCTGGCCCCGCACCCCAGGTCCTGCGCCAGGAAGAGAGGGGAGAGCGTCAGAGACGTACGGCCCCCCGCAGGCAGGGACTGAGCCCCGGGGCCATGGCTACAGGACAGGCCCAGCCACCCCCATCAGTGCATCCCCTGCGCCAGAGCAGCCACCCCCAGGGCTGTGTCCCCACGTGCCCGTGGCCTCTCGGCTGCCCCTGCCGGACACACAGCAGAGACCGCGGGGCAGTGGGGGGGCTGAGAGCCTGGCCTGAGACCCGGGCTCACCTTTCTGCTCTGTCCCTTGGTCCAGCTCCACGAGGTTGAGTCCAGTCTGTTCATCCTAGTCTGCTCTCAGCTCCCCTCTGCCCGAGGGGGGAACCGCCCTGCCCCCCAGGGGGGAGGGGGGGCTCCGACATTACAGTAACGGGGGTTCAGAGCAGGAGTGCCCCCCAGCAGACACACGCCCCACAATGCTCCCCACGGATCAGGGGCGTCGGCACCTCCCAGCCCCCCGGCTGGGCCCTGCACCTGCCTGCTGGATGGAATAGAGTTTGATCCCGGAGCTTCGGTCCCAGATGCTGATCACGTCGTCCAAGCCACTGCTGATCACGCAGGAGGTAGTGCAGGTCAGCGAGGTGACGTCCCCGCGGTGGGCGTACATGTGACTGACCCTGCTTCCTGTCAGCACGTCCCAAAGGCAGATGGCGCCATCCTGGCCCCCGCTCGCTAGCCCCATCGCCTGCAAGGCCACGGGCCAAGAGTCTGAGCAGTGACCCCTGGGGCGGCCCTCCCCGGCGTCCGTCCCCTGGCACTGCAGGGGGCGCTGCAGCACGGCTCACTCAGTCCTACCCGGGACAATGGGGTTCCCATCCAGGTGCCTCCCAGTGCTCAGAGCAACACCCTCCCCTAAGTTTTAAAGAGCCATGGTCTCTGTGGCTAGGCCTGTAAGCGGCAAGGCTGGCGTCTGGCACATTCCCCTTACTGCCTATGGGTCAGAGAGGAGGACCAGGCAGCAGAGTGGGGCAGAGGGGCCCAGTTTGTTACTGTGGGGTTGCCAAGCCAGGTTTGCAGCAAGTCACTGTGCCAGGCCTCCACCACCCAGCTCCTGCCCAGATGGGCTGCAGAGGGCCTGGCGCGGTGCCCAGCCGGTGCCCACCCCCACACCCGGCAGCCCAGGGGGTGCTCCCAGGGAGATGAGCCCAGCTAAAGGCCAGCTCCCGTCGGGGCAGGACTTCCCACAGGGGGGACAAAAGGCAGCACTGGGCCAAGCTCCTCTGCCGATGTCAGTGCCGCTGCTTTCGTTAGCGTCACACCAGGGATTCGGTCCCTCGTCTAGGACCCCCTCAGAGCTGTGCCCCCAGCACACCTGCCAGCCTGGGCACTCGGGGCCAAGCCAGCTCCCAACAGGTAGAGGATACAACCCAGAAAGTGCCACCTGTAGGAACAGGGATCCCTGGCCTGAAGCAAGCAGTGCTCTGGCTGGGAGGGTGAGCACGACCCTCCTCTCCTAGCGCACCGGCTGGCTGCCTGCCATAACGTAGCACTGAGGGGAGGCCCCGAACCCCGCCCATGCCCTGAGCTCTCCAGCTTGGCAGACAGCACTGCTCTCCCCGTTCAGGGCCGTACCTGGTCTATGTACACAGCTGTGATTGCTCCTGAGTGACCCTGCAGTGTAAACAAGCAGCAGGAATCTTCCAGCCGATACACCTGCAGGGGAGAGAGAACCCAGCCTGAGGCAGCGAGCTACGAACCGCCCACCCCGCTAGAGCAGCAGGGCTCTCGTCCTTAACCCCCTTGGGTCTGACTTACTCCCTTAGGGACAGAGAAGATCTTATTGCCCTTATATAAATCGATGGTACGCCCACATCTCGAATACTGCGTCCAGATGTGGTGGTCTCATCTCAAAAAAGATAGACTGGCACTAGAAAAGGTTCAGAGAAGGGCAACTAAAATGATTAGGGGTAACGGGTCCCACATGAGGAGAGATTAAAGAGGCTAGGACTTTTCAGCTTGGAAAAGAGGAGACTAAGGGGGGATATGATAGAGGTCTATAAAATCATGAGTGATGTGGAGAAAGTGGATAAGGAAAAGTTATTTACTTGTTCCCACAATACAAGAACTAGGGGCCACCAAATGAAATTAATAGGCAGCTGGTTTAAATCAAATAAAAGGAAGTTCTTCTTCACGCAGCGCACAGTCAACTTGTGGAACTCCTTGCCTGAGGAGGTTGTGAAGGCCAGGACTATACCAGCGTTTAAAAGAGAACTGGATAAATTCATGGAGGTTAAGTCCATTAATGGCTATTAGCCAGGCTGGGTAAGGAATGGTGTCCCTAGCCTCTGTTTGTCAGAGAGTGGAGATGGATGGCAGGAGAGAGATCACTTGATCGTTACCTGTTAGGTTCACTCCCTCTGGGGCACCTGGCATTGGCCCCGGTCAGCAGACAGGGCACTGGGCTGGATGGACCTTAGGTCTGACCCAGTCTGGCCGTTCTTATGTTCTTGGTGCACTAGTGTCTAGCAGAGGGCCCTCCAGAGCCCAGGGCCCGGCAGTGATGTCATCCCCGCATCCCCCCCTCGCCCTCAGTGACCCCCAAGGGCAGAGTGTTCTCTGCTGGCCACAGGGGAGGCCAGAGGCAGTGCCGCGGCTGGCAGCTCTCATGGCCGAGGCCACATTTCTAGACAGATGCAGCAGGAGCCATGACCCAGGGGGTCAGCAAGGAGCTCTGGCCTGCAAATCCTCCCGGACCAGGGCCACATGCAAAGGGGCAACACCAGCATCGGCCCGCAGAATCTGGAGGGTAGTGGATTGACCTCATTCTACCAAGCCAACCTCATCCGTGCCCTGCCCGCACACGGACACACCCCGTACACCTGTACTCCGCTCCGCACACGGACACACCCCGTACACCTGTACTCCGCTCCGCACACGGACACACCCCGTACACCTGTACTCCGCTCCGCACACGGACACACCCCGTACACCTGTACTCCGCTCCGCACACGGACACACCCCGTACACCTGTACTCTGCTCTGCACACGGACACACCCCGTACACCTGTACTCCGTGTGTGGAGCGGACACACCCCATACACCTGTACTCTGCTCTGCACACGGACACACCCCGTACACCTGTACTCCGCTCCGCACACGGACACACCCCGTACACCTGTACTCTGCTCCGCACACGGACACACCCCATACACCTGTACTCTGCTCTGCACACGGACACACCCCGTACACCTGTACTCCGCTCCGCACACGGACACACCCCGTACACCTGTACTCTGCTCTGCACACGGACACACCCCGTACACCTGTACTCTGCTCTGCACACGGACACACCCCGTACACCTGTACTCTGCTCTGCACACGGACACACCCCGTACACCTGTACTCCGTGTGTGGAGCGGACACACCCCATACACCTGTACTCCGCTCTGCACACGGACACACCCCGTACACCTGTACTCCGTGTGTGGAGCGGACACACCCCATACACCTGTACTCCCCTCTGCACACGGACACACCCTGTGCACGTGTACTCCGCTCCGCACACGGACACACCCCGTACACCTGTACTCCGCTCCGCACACGGACACACCCCGTACACCTGTACTCCGCTCCGCACACGGACACACCCCATACACCTGTACTCCGCTCCACACAGAGACACACCCTGTGCACGTGTACTCTGCTCCACACACAGACACACCCCGTACACCTGTACTCCGTGTATGGAGTGGACACACCCCATACACCTGTACTCCGCTCCGCACACAGACACACCCCGTATGCCTGTACTCCGCTCCACACACAGACACGCCCCGCACATGTGTACTCTGCTCCACACACAGACATGCCTCATACACGTGTACTCCGCTCCACATACAGACATGCCCTGTACACCTTTACTCCCCCCCGCACACATACATGCCCCATACACCTCTCCGCACATGAACACAACCCTTACACAAACACTTCCCTCTGCACAGAAACACCCCATACATGTGTACGCTGCTTCGCACACGGACATGCCCCAACCACATGTACTCCGCTCTGCACAGAAACGCTCCGAACATGTGTACACCCCTCTGCTCACGGACATGCCCCATACACACGTACTCTGCTCTGCACACAGACACACCCAGTACACGTGTACGCCGCTCTGCACACGGACACGCCCCCACGTGTACTCCTCTCCACCCACGCGTGCCTACCAACCCCTCAGCCCCATGACAGACGCTCATGTGCCCTGTAGTAGCAGCCTGCTCATACCCTCCCCGCCGGCCCATGGCCCTACTGGGAAGACTCGTGGCAGGGGAGCACTTACTTTCAGAGTGTGGTCCTGGCTGCCTGTCACCAGCCGCCCAGCCGCAGCTTTCAGTGCCGTGATTGGCTTCTGATGGGCACAGGGCACCGTGTGGGTCAGCTGGCACATGATGAGGTCATTGCTGCTGCACACGGGGGAGGATGGGATGCTGCTCCTGCTAGGGGTTCCTGGGGAGCACACACACAGCGGGGGCGGTGGGCACTGCAGCCTTCCACACATGGGCCAGCACGCCCAAGAGTGGCCGCGGAGGGGGGGGTTCCCCAGTTTTGGAGGCCCAACCTGAGACGCCTAGGGTCTGCTTTTCAGCACAGCTGGGCACCCATTGATCCACCTGAGGCCATGGGAAGCTGCAGTGCTCAGCACCTCGGAAAGGTTGGCCCGGAGATCTCCAGGTGGGCCCCCAAATCGGTGGCCACTTCTGAGTAAATCTGCTGCTGGAGACCAGTGCCCTGGGATTACCCAGCAGGCAGGTCCAGCGCAGGCAGCACCACCAGCTTCTCTGCCCCTGCGGGAAGGAAAGGCCGTGCCCACGGCCTGTTCAGATCTTCACCGCTCTGCATGGACTGTGCTACAGTTCAGAGTCCATCCACCCGCCCACAGCTCCCCTCCCCACCAGCCCACTCCCAAGGGGAGGGAACCATCGTGCACTGGAAGGGGCTGGGCTGGCTCATCATCCCAGAGCAGTGGCACCTCCAGGCTCCGGCTGAGATCAGGGCCCTTGAACAAACTCCCAGGCTTGGTCAGACCCTGGCCTAGGGTGACCAGACGTCCCGATAAAATCGGGACTGTCCCGATATTGAGCAGTTTGTCCCGCGTCCTGAGCAAAGCATGGTCCTGACCACACCATTTGTCCCGAGATTTTGTTTCAGGCGCGGCGGCTCGTTTTTATTTATTTGTTTTGGGTTTTTTCCTGCTTAGGCGGCGGTGAGAGGCAGGCGGAGCGCCTTTTCAATCGTTACACTCACCCGGCACGTCCGTGTCTTCAGCGGGCGGGTCCTTCAGTCGCTGACGGTCTTCGGGGGCATTTCGGCGGCGGGTACTTCTTGCTTTGGCGGCAAGATTTATTACCCGCCGCCGAAATGCCGCCGAAGACCCGGACGTGGTGCGTATAGCAATTGAAAAGGCGCTCCTCCTGCGGCAGTCCCGATATTTTGAAGTTATCATCTGGTCACCCTACCCTGGCCCAAAAAGCTCACAGTCTAACTGCACCGGACAGACAAAGGGTTGGAAGGGAAACAGGCACAGCTGGGAACAGAACTCAGGTCTCCCGAGTCCCGCTCCAGTGCTCTGTCTGTTGGATCAATGCCACAGACCCAGATCCTCAGAGATACTGAGGTATCTCAGTGCCATCGAAACCAATGGGAGTTTGGCACCTGAACTGTTTTACAGATCTGGGCCATTTTCCCTCTCCGACGCCCACTTACCTCGGAACTGCAGGTGGTTGTAGGATGAGTGGGTTTCTAAAGAGAAGAAATCCAAGGAGCCGTTCAGCCTGGCAGCCACAATCCTGGGAGAGAGAAAGAGACAAAGCTGAGGAGAGGCCTCTTCTCCGTCCTCACAGGAGCTGGGGTAGCAGCCCTGGATGCTGGACGACTCCAGCTGCAGAATAAGGACAACATGCAGATTTCCCTGGCTCCTGGTGCCCATGTGACCCGGCCACCACCTGGAGAGGGACAGCGGGAGGGGCAGTCTCCATGCCCCAGTCTGCCAGCAAGGAGACAGCCCTGTGCACCACAACTGGGAGCTGCCTGCATCACCTCCCCTGGACCCAGACAGCTGGGCTCCTGCCTTCACGGCCTCCTCCCTGGGGAAGGGCGCGGCAGAGGCGCCGTCCATTACCTGTTGTTCAGGAAGACGAGTGCTGTGATTCCGGACTGACTCTCCTCGTTACTGCACCGTAAGGTCCCCTCGATGGCATCCCACACCTGGAAGAGAGGCGGAGTCACAGGGAGCCGCGGGAGGAGTCCCTGCCTCGCAGAGCGGCTGGCCAGGGGAATTCAAACGGTTTGGAATTTAAAATGATTGTAACAATAATGCTGGCTGCGGCCAGGCCCCCTGAGAGCTGGGATCCCTCAACCCACCTCAGTCCTGCCCTGCAGCAGCCCCCGCCCCACTGCTGTTCCTGTTCGCAGTTGAGACGGATTTGCACCAGATTTTGAAGCGGCCTAGAGACGAGGTTTAGAAGCGAGTTCAGGGCATGGCTATGCTACGCAGACTATACACGCACAACTACAGAGCCGCAGCCATGCCGCCGTCACCCTGTAGCGTAGTCCCAGCCACGCCAATGAAGGAGTTCTTCCGTCGCTGCGGGAACGCCACCTCCCGGAGCACCGGCAGCTGCATGGATGGACGCGTTCTGGTGACCGAGCCGCAGCTCCATGGGGGCCAGGGAAGCGCAGCTCTGTCAGTCCACAGTGGGGATTTTTCACACCCTGAGCGATGTAGCTTTTCAACCTAACTTTTAAGGGGAGCCCCGGCCGCAGTCAGTCCTTCCCGGCTCCAGCGTGGCAGAGCAGGACGGGAAATGGAAACTCATGGAATGAGCTGTCTAGTGTGCCTGTCACCAGCCCTGCCCTGTTGCCCTGGGCTGCCAGGGTGTGTCCGAGGCCCTAGGCAGGTGACAGCAGTCCCTCCAGGAGCTCCGCAGCATGGGGGGCAGGAGGCGTGTGCAGGTGGCGTACCTGGCTGCAGATCTGTTAGCACTGGCTCTGCAGGAGTTCTAGAAACACCCTAGGACAGCTGCCTTGTGCCCTCACTCACTCCCAGGGGCGCCACCGAGGGCCCGGTGCTCCGGGACCACGGATGGGTGAGTGTGCAGTGCAGCCTGCTATGACTTCCTCGGTGCCTAGGAGCCCGCTACTTACCTCCAGCTTCCCGTTGCTCCGGCCAGCCACAATGAGGTTGCCCCGCAGGTCCAGGCTCCAGACAGAGCTTTCCAAATCACCGGCCCAGGCAGAGACAGGGGAGGACTTTTCAAAGCCGACCAAAGGCTCGTCCCCTAGGCTCTTCCTGCGGGCGCTGCACCCTCCTTCCCCAGTCCCGCAGCTCAGGGGCCTGGTGCTGCCCATCCTAGCGCAGGAAACCGCCTGCCCGTGTGGGGCCGGGAAGCCGACGAAGTTCATGCAGTTCGAAGCGCTCTGCTCCTCGTAGACCTTCTCTACCAGTCTGCCGAAGTTGTAGCCAGTGTCCTTGTGCCGGCCGCAGACTGCGCGGTGCCTGGGCTCTGGCTCCACCACCTTGGCCTGCTCCGAGAAGTTGGTGTCGATGAGAGAGGTGAGGTCCGGCTGGTTGCAGAACAGAGGGGGCTGCGGGGGGCTCAGCATCCTCTTGAGCGGGTGGCCGTTGTCGAAGGGATCTTCCAGCCCGTTCTTGGGATCTGGGCTGTGATCCCAGCTCTCCTGGTAATCAAAGATGCCGCTGCTGTCTCTGCGCAACCTGAAATGCAGCAGCTGCAGGTTAGCGCTCCCTTCCATACAGGCTGGGAGGGGGTGAGGGACTGGCTGGGAACAACAGGCAACAGGTGAACTGTGACTCTATGGAGGGGTGAAAATCACCCCTTTCCTAACAGCTGGGGCAGCGGGGTGTCCTACCACAAACCATGAGTTAATTTCTTCCAGCATGCGTTTACGTGAGCAGCGATCGTGTAAGGACAGGGGAGTGTTTACATGAGTTAATCAGCACCGATGTGTAAATAAGGTGTGTATTTCCACAGGTCAGTGAACACTGATCTGTAAGGACAGGAGTGTGCTTGCACGGGTTAGTGAGCAGTGACTGGGTAAGGACAGGAGTGTGCTTGCACGGGTTAGTGAGCAGTGACTGGGTAAGGACAGGGCGTGCTTGCACGGGTTAGTGAGCAGTGACTGGGTAAGGACAGGAGTGTGCTTGCACGGGTTAGTGAGCAGTGACTGTGTAAGGACAGGGCGTGCTTGCATGGGTTAGCAGCAGTGACTGTGTAAAGACATGGGTGTTTGCACAGGATAGTGCGCAGTGACTGTGTAATGTCAGGGATATGCTTCACAGGTTAGCGAGCAGTGACTGTATAAGGACGGGGCGTGTTTGCACAGGTTAGCGAGCAGCGACTGTATAAGGACAGGGGCGTGTTTGCATGGGTTAGCGAGCAGCGACTGTATAAGGACAGGGGTGTGTTTGCACGGGTTAGCGAGCAGCGACTGTATAAGGACAGGGGCCTGTTTGCACGGGTTAGCGAGCAGCGATTGTATAAGGGCAGGGGCGTGTTTGCATGGGTTAGCGAGCAGCGACTGTATAAGGACAGGGGTGTGTTTGCACGGGTTAGCGAGCAGCGACTGTATAAGGACAGGGGCCTGTTTGCACGGGTTAGCGAGCAGCGATTGTATAAGGGCAGGGGCGTGTTTGCACGGGTTAGCGAGCAGCGACTGTATAAGGACAGGGGCCTGTTTGCACGGGTTAGCGAGCAGCGATTGTATAAGGACAGGGGCCTGTTTGCACGGGTTAGCGAGCAGCGACTGTATAAGGACAGGGGCCTGTTTGCACGGGTTAGCGAGCAGCGACTGTATAAGGATGGGGTGTGTTTACAGGGGTTAGCGAGCAGCGACTGTATAAGGGCAGGGGTGTGTTTGCATGGGTTAGCGAGCAGCGACTGTATAAGGACAGGGGCCTGTTTGCACAGGTTAGCGAGCAGCGACTGTATAAGGACAGGGGCCTGTTTGCACGGGTTAGCGAGCAGCGATTGTATAAGGACGGGGCGTGTTTGCACGGGTTAGCGAGCAGCGACTGTGTAAGGACAGGGGTGTGTTTGCACGGGTTAGCGAGCAGCGATTGTATAAGGACAGGGGCGTGTTTACACGGGTTAGCGAGCAGCGATTGTATAAGGACAGGGGTGTGTTTACACGGGTTAGCGAGCAGCGATTGTATAAGGACAGGGGCGTGTTTACACGGGTTAGCGAGCAGCGATTGTATAAGGACAGGGGCGTGTTTGCACGGGTTAGCGAGCAGCGACTGTATAAGGACAGGGGCGTGTTTGCACGGATTAGCGAGCAGCGATTGTATAAGGACAGGGGCGTGTTTACACGGGTTAGCGAGCAGCGATTGTATAAGGACAGGGGTGTGTTTGCACGGGTTAGCGAGCAGCGATTGTATAAGGACAGGGGTGTGTTTGCACGGGTTAGCGAGCAGCGATTGTATAAGGACAGGGGTGTGTTTACACGGGTTAGCGAGCAGCGATTGTATAAGGACAGGGGCATGTTTACACGGGTTAGCGAGCAGCGATTGTATAAGGACAGGGGCGTGTTTACACGGGTTAGCGAGCAGCGATTGTATAAGGACAGGGGCGTGTTTACACGGGTTAGCGAGCAGCGATTGTATAAGGACAGGCGTGTTTGCAGGTTAGCGAGCAGCGACTGTATAAGGACGGGCGTGTTTACACGAGTTAGCGAGCAGCGATTGTATAAGGACAGGGGCGTGTTTGCAGGTTAGCGAGCAGCGACTGTATAAGGACGGGCGTGTTTACACAAGTTAGCGAGCAGCGATTGTATAAGGACAGGCGTGTTTGCAGGTTAGCGAGCAGCGACTGTATAAGGACGGGGCGTGTTTGCACGAGTTAGCGAGCAGCGATTGTATAAGGACAGGGGCGTGTTTACACGGGTTAGCGAGCAGCGATTGTATAAGGACAGGGGCGTGTTTACGGGTTAGCGAGCAGCGATTGTATATGACAGGGGCGTGTTTGCGGGTTAGCGAGCAGCGACTGTATAAGGACGGGGCGTGTTTACACGAGTTAGCGAGCAGCGATTGTATAAGGACAGGGGCGTGTTTGCACAGGTTAGCGAGCAGCGACTGTATAAGGACGGGGCGTGTTTACACAAGTTAGCGAGCAGCGATTGTATAAGGACAGGGGCGTGTTTGCACGGGTTAGCGAGCAGCGACTGTATAAGGACGGGCGTGTTTGCGGGTTAGCGAGCAGCGATTGTATAAGGACAGGAGTGTTTGCGGGTTAGCGAGCAGCGACTGTATAAGGACGGGCGTGTTTGCGAGTTAGCGAGCAGCGACTGTATAAGGGCGGGCGTGTTTGCACGGTTAGCGAGCAGCGATTGTATAAGGACAGGGGCGTGTTTGCGGGTTAGCGAGCAGCGATTGTATAAGGACAGGGGCGTGTTTGCACGGGTTAGCGAGCAGCGACTGTATAAGGACAGGGGAGTGTTTGCAGGGGTTAGCGAGCAGCGATTGTATAAGGACTGGGGCTTGTTTGCACGGGTTCGCGAGCAGCGACTGTATATGGACGGGGCGTGTTTGCACGCGTTAGCGAGCAGCGACTGTATAAGGACGGGGCGTGTTTGCACGGGTTAGCGAGCAGCGATTGTATAAGGACAGGGGCGTGTTTGCACGGGTTAGCGAGCAGCGACTGTATAAGGACAGGGGCCTGTTTGCACGGGTTAGCGAGCAGCGACTGTATAAGGATGGGGTGTGTTTACACGGGTTAGCGAGCAGCGACTGTATAAGGGCAGGGGTGTGTTTGCACGGGTTAGCGAGCAGCGACTGTATAAGAAGAGGGGCGTGTTTGCACAGGTTACTGAGCAGTGACTGTGTAAGGACAGGGCGTGCTTGCAGGGGTTAGCGAGCAGCGATTGTATAAGGACGGGGCGTGTTTGCACGGGTTAGCGAGCAGCGACTGTGTAAGGACAGGGGTGTGTTTGCACGGGTTAGCGAGCAGCGATTGTATAAGGACAGGGGCGTGTTTACACGGGTTAGCGAGCAGCGATTGTATAAGGACAGGGGTGTGTTTACACGGGTTAGCGAGCAGCGATTGTATAAGGACAGGGGCGTGTTTGCACGGGTTAGCGAGCAGCGACTGTATAAGGACAGGGGCGTGTTTGCACGGATTAGCGAGCAGCGATTGTATAAGGACAGGGGCGTATTTACACGGGTTAGCGAGCAGCGATTGTATAAGGACAGGGGTGTGTTTGCAGGTTAGCGAGCAGCGATTGTATAAGGACAGGGGCGTGTTTGCGGGTTAGCGAGCAGCGATTGTATAAGGACAGGGGTGTGTTTACACGGGTTAGCGAGCAGCGATTGTATAAGGACAGGGGCGTGTTTACACGGGTTAGCGAGCAGCGATTGTATAAGGACAGGGGCGTGTTTACACGGGTTAGCGAGCAGCGATTGTATAAGGACAGGGGCGTGTTTGCACGGGTTAGCGAGCAGCGACTGTATAAGGACGGGGCGTGTTTACACGAGTTAGCGAGCAGCGATTGTATAAGGACAGGGGCGTGTTTGCACGGGTTAGCGAGCAGCGACTGTATAAGGACGGGGCGTGTTTACACAAGTTAGCGAGCAGCGATTGTATAAGGACAGGGGCGTGTTTGCACGGGTTAGCGAGCAGCGACTGTATAAGGACGGGGCGTGTTTGCACGAGTTAGCGAGCAGCGATTGTATAAGGACAGGGGCGTGTTTACACGGGTTAGCGAGCAGCGATTGTATAAGGACAGGGGCGTGTTTACACGGGTTAGCGAGCAGCGATTGTATAAGGACAGGGGCGTGTTTGCACGGGTTAGCGAGCAGCGACTGTATAAGGACGGGGCGTGTTTACACGAGTTAGCGAGCAGCGATTGTATAAGGACAGGGGCGTGTTTGCACGGGTTAGCGAGCAGCGACTGTATAAGGACGGGGCGTGTTTACACAAGTTAGCGAGCAGCGATTGTATAAGGACAGGGGCGTGTTTGCACGGGTTAGCGAGCAGCGACTGTATAAGGACGGGGCGTGTTTGCACGGGTTAGCGAGCAGCGATTGTATAAGGACAGGGGAGTGTTTGCACGGGTTAGCGAGCAGCGACTGTATAAGGACGGGGCGTGTTTGCACGAGTTAGCGAGCAGCGACTGTATAAGGACGGGGCGTGTTTGCACGGGTTAGCGAGCAGCGATTGTATAAGGACAGGGGCGTGTTTGCACGGGTTAGCGAGCAGCGATTGTATAAGGACAGGGGCGTGTTTGCACGGGTTAGCGAGCAGCGACTGTATAAGGACAGGGGCCTGTTTGCACGGGTTAGCGAGCAGCGATTGTATAAGGACAGGGGCCTGTTTGCACGGGTTAGCGAGCAGCGACTGTATAAGGACGGGGCGTGTTTGCACGAGTTAGCGAGCAGCGACTGTATAAGGACGGGGCGTGTTTGCACGGGTTAGCGAGCAGCGATTGTATAAGGACAGGCGTGTTTGCGGGTTAGCGAGCAGCGACTGTATAAGGACGGGCGTGTTTGCACGGGTTAGCGAGCAGCGATTGTATAAGGACAGGGGCGTGTTTGCACGGGTTAGCGAGCAGCGACTGTATAAGGACGGGGCGTGTTTACACGAGTTAGCGAGCAGCGATTGTATAAGGACAGGGGTGTGTTTGCACGGGTTAGCGAGCAGCGATTGTATAAGGACGGGGCGTGTTTACACGAGTTAGCGAGCAGCGATTGTATAAGGACAGGGGCGTGTTTGCACGGGTTAGCGAGCAGCGATTGTATAAGGACAGGGGTGTGTTTGCACGGGTTAGCGAGCAGCGATTGTATAAGGACAGGGGCGTGTTTGCACGGGTTAGCGAGCAGCGACTGTATAAGGACGGGGCGTGTTTACACTTTTCACACAGTAGTGAACGTACCCTTGTTTGGGGATGACAGTGAGGCAGTCTCCAGTCTGAGCATCCCACACTCGGATCTGACCCACCAGGCAGCAGCTGACGAGCAGCATCCCATCACTGGCCAGGCACTCGATATCCTGAGGGAGAGGAGCCGCCTAGGCTGAGTCCGTGGAACCAGCCAACCCACCACTCCTGGGAGTGCCCTGCACTCTCCCCTGGCTGGCAGTGACGCTCAGGTAGAAACGATTCGCTGGCTCGGGCTCACCAAAGCAATGGGCTCGGAGCCCAAGGGCTGCACACACGGGCACCAGCGGGCAGACTCCAGCTGGCTTCACTTGCAATGCAGAAGTGTGGCCTGAGGAGAGGACAGGCCCCCCAGCATGCAATGCAGGCTGGCTGCTTGGCTCACGTCACAGCACTGCCTGCTGGGACTTGTAGTCTCAGCTCCATACTCAAGATGAAGGCGGCTGCAGGCTGCAGTGTGTCTGCGTGTAGATGGGGTGCTGTAGTCTCCATGGGCCCCATCTGCCACCCAGGCCACATGCCCACCTCCTCGTACTACTGAGAACAAACCAGGACGCGCTCTGCAAGCTACTGCCAGGGGAGAGGGGCTGAGCAGCCCGGCTAGTGAAGGGCGCCAGCTGGGCCAGCAGCCGAGGGCCCACAGCACATCCCAGACTGTGAGGGCCAAAGACATGGGGGCACATCCTGCTCCATCACCCCAGGGCTGCCTGCACGGTGCCCCTGGCCCCCGTTAGCCCCAGTGAGTCCCATGGCTCTGTGCTACGTGACATGCCCCCGGCCCCCGTTAACCCCAGTGAGTCCCATGGCTCTGTGCTGCGTGACATGCCCCCGGCCCCCGTTAGTCCCATGGCTCTGTGCTGCGTTACATGCCCCCGGCCCCCGTTAGCCCCCCGTGAGTCCCATGGCTCTGTGCTACGTGACATGCCCACCAGTTCCATGTCTGCCACTTCAAGGTGGCAAAGGGGGTAAGAGGTGGGTTGTGTGGGCCCCAGGGTGACCAGATGTCCCGATAAAATCCTGATATTTAGGTGTTTGTCCCGCGTCCCGACCGATCTTTGGGATGCAATTTGTCCCGATATGTCGCTCCGCTGGCAGCACTTTTTTTTTTTTTTGCTCTGCCAGCGGATACCCCCCCCTCCACCCCCCCATGTGTCCTGATATTTTCTTCCTCTCATCTGGGCACCCTAGTGGGCCCCCTGCAGTGAGGCAAACTGGACACTGCGTATGCCCCGGGCCAACCTACCATAAGGTGACCCCTGAGGACCAGGGGGACGATCTCGGTCTCAGGTGGGGAATAGCCGTAGTCGTCACAGGGCAGGTCCCCTCTCTTCCTCCGGCTGTGCGAGAGCCCGTTCTGCCCATAGTTTTTGGGGCAGAACACTCTGTACAGGCAGAAGAGCAGAAGAACCAGGAGGATGCCAGAGGCCAGGCCCAGAGCAGCTACCCTGATGGGAGAGAAGGATGTTAGCTGTGCCACGCCACCACCTCTGGCACACAATGCTCCCAACACAGCGCTTCCGAGGAAGCAGCTGCTCTGATCTGGACTGTTGCTTACACAGGGGGCTGGTTTAGGGCTCCCAATTTAGCTTCTTAATAAAGAGGAGAACTTCAGAGAGTCCAGCTGCCTGCAGGTAGTCAGCTGAGGGCAAAAAGTGCCTGCAGGTTTTAGGAGCCGTTGCACATGCAGCCTGGGAGGCATTTTAAACACCTGTTTACAATGTTAAAAAGGCAGAGGGAATGGGGGTGGGGGGGAGAAAAACCTTTCTCCATTGTTTTAAATCCAATCAAGTGACATCGCTGAGTCTGAAAGCGTCATGCAAATGGCTGGGATCAGTTTGTCGACGGAAATTTCCCCAAGACAAAACACCAGGTTTGGCTGAAATTGATTTGGCTGCCTGGATTTTTCCTGGGGAAAAAGTTAGTGTTGGCAGCATTTTCCAATGGGAAAATTCAGAGTGAAAAGTTTCAATCGAACACATTAAAAAACACGCCCTTTCAACATTTCTGAATGGAAATTTTTCAGAAACATTCCACAAAAATGTTTGCTCTTCTGACCTTTTCTCTCATTTTGGAATGAAAACAAATGTCGAAGTGTAAGAATTTCCTGCAGGATGGAAATTCTGATTTTCAAACAGACTCGTTCTGGCCTGGCTGCCCCGAGAGGCTGCCCCATACTGTACCTTGCTGCTCCATCATTCTGACAGTCTTATCGTTACTAGTTACCTTATGGGAGCGCCCTGAGGACCCCAGACTAGGATCAGGGCCCTGTCGATCAAAGCTCTGAACAGAAAAGCAACACAAAGCTTGTCCCTGCCCTAGAGATTTGATCCCTCCAGGCAGACCTCTTTGCTTGCAGCAGGATTTGGGCAGTGTGCTCAGGACCAGGTAGAGTTGATGCTAGTGGATGTGAATGCTAAACAGGATTGGATCCAGATTTTCAGTGGTGACTAGTGACTTTGGGTTCCTCCAGTTCGGCGTGCCCAGCCAGAGACGCCTTAAAGAGGCCTGATTTTCAGACAGCAGGTGTTCAGCACTTTCTGGAAATGATGCCCCTGTAAGGGCGTCTCACGTTGGACACCCAAAAATTGAGGTCCCCAAAATCACTAGTCAATTATAAAATCCAGACCTAGTTTTCTGCCAGTTTTTCACACGGCGAGAGCTAAAATCACGCAGGAATGCAAGGTGGGGAATAAAAGGCACGATGGGAATCAGCATGACGTGATTTCCAGGTATCTCATGCATGCCCTGCTGATTGAGAATGCTGATGGCAGTGGAAAGCAGGCTCTCCACCTTCTCAATGGTACAGTGGTTTCCCTTCTAGCCTTGAGAGTGTTGTCTGACAACTCATGGTCACCACCTCCCTTCCCCCCACATTGGCCTCACCTCCTGACACCTCTCTCGTTCTGTGGCTGCGCTGCACGTCATGCCCGGCTGGATGCTGCGGTCTGGTAAAACAGCAGCAAGGCTGCCCAGCTAGCCACAGCTCTGAGCGAGCAAAGCTGGCGCTTCAAAGTGCTGGGCTACCTGTGCGTGATTATCCCACCCACACGCAATGAACATGGAGCTTTACCATCAGCCCCTTCATGTCCGGTACATTGTGCCAAGCAGCCCCTTTTCCCAGGGCTCAGCGCGTTGGCTAACAGCTTAGGCTGCTCACTGACTCGCCCGCTAGGAAACCCTCGGCCTCTGAAGCCCACAATAAGGGGAATGATGAATGTAACTCTGCCCTAGCACAACGGAAGCACCCGGGACTTGGCAGGGCTCCTTTCAGCCTCTCCCCAAGGAGACTCTGAGCCGCCAGGCAACCAAGCTACCCATTCTGGATGACGGAGGCAGGGCCAAAGGGTGGATCATGGGGGACTGTCGGCTCTCTTACTTGTAGAGCGTGACGTCCCGGTGTCCCTGCAGCTTGGGCAAGGCCTCACCAGGCCGATCCACCGCCTCCAATTTCCCGAGGCTCGAAGGGAAGAAAGAGTGGTAGCGATTCGCCTCCTGAGGGTGGCGCACTTCTAGGGCTTCTCGTGGATTCAGGTACAAGGTGACAGGGATGGCTGGGAGGATGCTGATGTACCTGGGGAGAGGAAGGAAAGATGAGGGACCGGCTTAGGAATGGCAGGATGCAGAGATGGCAAAATCCCATAAGATCATCTAGCTCATCCCTCCCATGGGGCCACGCCAGGGCAGGGCCACTCCGGGTATTCTCCAGGGCTTTGCCCAGCCAGCTTTAGCTATCCCAATCCCCGGGGCTTCGCTGTGTGCCTGGAAGCGCATTCCGAAGTCTCCTGGAGCTCAGCTTCCTCCCCGAGCTCCCCGAAGAGGGGGACAAACAGTCAGAACTGGAGCAGCTCACCGGGGCGCTGCCTGGATTTCAGGGATTTTAAGGCCAGAAGGGACCAATGTGATGATCTAGGCCATGGCTACACTTGCAGATGTGCAGCGCTGGGAGTTACAGCTGTGTTTGTACAGCTGTGTTGGGAAAGCGCTGGTGTGTGGCCACACTGACAGCTACCAGCGCTGCAGTGTGGCCACATTTGCAGCGGCGTTGGGAGTGGTGCATTATGGCCAGCTATCCCAGCGTTCAAGTGGCTGCAACGTGCTTTTCAAAAGAGGGGGGTGGGCTGGAGTGTGACAGGGAGCGGGGGAGAGAGAGAGAGAGAGTGGATTTTTGGAGCCGACTGTGTGTCAGCTCCCTGCCTTGCAAATTCTGTGTCAGCTCCCTGCCTTGCAAAATCTGACCATTTCCTAGACTCTTCATTCACTCTTAAATGCAAATAGCCTGCAGACCAGATAAGCAGCTGCTCCGACAGACTCCCTTTCTCCCCCTCCCCTCCCCCACCCTGCTGTTTCTCTCCTCAAGCAAACACTAGCTGTAGACATTCATCCCCCTGCCTGCCTCATTCACAGCAAACAGGAGCAGTGTTTGTTTTTTAGATAAGCAGTTCCCGGAGCACAAAACAAAGAGAGTAATTTAGTTAAAAGTATTATGGGAAAAATCCGGAGGTCAGTTACAGTGTAGTAAGATTAATCACTGTTTGCACTTGCACTCCAGCACTGCATCACCAGCGCTGCAATAGTTATACCCGAGGCAGAGCCGGAGTA
This sequence comes from Mauremys reevesii, assembly GCF_016161935.1. Lineage (NCBI taxonomy): Eukaryota > Metazoa > Chordata > Testudines > Geoemydidae > Mauremys > Mauremys reevesii. Next base: position 4,154,927 of record NC_052624.1, on the reverse strand, counting down.
CAGCCAGCGCTGCAGCCAGGGAGATGCAGCGCTAGATGTGCCTTGCAAGTGTGGACAGTGAGTTGCAGCGCTGTAAAGCCTCCACCGGCGCTGCAACTCTCCAGTGTAGCCAAGCCCCTAGTGACTGTCTGTATGGCTCAGGTCAGAGAACCTCGCCCCAGGAGCCCTGCACTGAGCTGGCTGCACTGCAGCATGTCTGTCATTCATCCTTAGTTTTATATTGGCCTTTAATTCCAGATGGCCACAAGCGCTCTCTGAACGTGTGCATATGGCCCCACTACAGTGCAGCCACCTCTGGGGTGGAGGGAAGTCTCCAGGCACACAACACTCCAAACACCAGTGGGAAGGGAAGGGCGTGTTTTGGCCCAAGACAAAGCCCCATGCCACATGCTCAGTGATGTACAGTGTCCATGCAAGGCAGACTCGGCCTGTTTGAAAGGGCAGCCTAGAAGACCCTCCCGCAGTGAGCTGCGTGAAATTCAGTTTATCTGCTCCAAGCGTGAAGGGCTGAGCCAGACCTGATGGGATTCAATTCTGTGAGGACTCTAAGGGCTCTGGGCGCCTGGTCTGCGACCCACTTGCCTTTTGGCCAAGGTGATGTTGTAGTAGCTGAAGAGGGATGGCCAGTGTCGGAAGGAGAGCTTCCTCCAGATCTCCTCATCCTCCACGCCCCATGTGACCTCTGCCTTGGTGCCAGGCTCCGGCTGCCCACTGCCGTGGCTCTCCGGTCCCTGGGCCCACGGCTGCTGATTTGCCTCCAGCCCATTCCGGGACTCTAGCCCTTCCTTCTGCTCGCGTTGCTGCTGCGTCTGGTTCTCTGACAGCTGCACGGGCTCCGAGGGGAAGACCGAGAAGGAGAGCTTGGCATCCCCAGCCGGAAGGACCCCTCCAGGAACTGGCATGGGAGGCAGTCCCGCTTCTCCCAGCGGGCTCTGCTCTGTGACCTGCGACGTGAGGTAGGTGCGGAGGCCAGCGGGATCTGTGTACACCAGGATTCCAATCCAAATCACCGTTCCAGCCTGCACCATACAAGTGAAGAGACAAGGCTGTTTAGGACACGGCACCCTCACCTCAGTACCATAACTGCACAGACACCAGGGCATCGGTGTAGCCAAACCTCAGCCACATCCCCCCAAAGGTGCATCCCGCCTCAAGATACAGCCCTGCTTCCTGGGACTGGGGCCAGTTTTGTTCAATATCTTCATTAATGGTCTGGAGGATGGCGTGGACTGCACCCTCAGCAAGTTTGCAGATGACACTAAACTGGGAGGAGTGGTAGATACGCTGGAGGGTAGGGATAGGATACAGAGGGACCTAGACAAATTAGCGGAATAGGCCAAAAGAAAACTCATGAGGTTCAACAAGGACAAGTGCAGAGTCCTACACTTAGGACAGAAGAATCCCATGCACTATTACAGATTAGGGACCGAGTGGCTAGGCAGCAGTTCTGCAGAAAAGGACCCAGGGGTTATGGTGGATGAAAAGCTGGATATGAGTCAACAGTGTGCCCTGGTTGCCAAGAAGGCTAACAGCATTTTGGGCTGTATAAGTAGGAGCATTGCCAGCAGATCGAGGGATGTGATCATTCCCCTCTATTCGACATTGGTGAGGCCTCATTTGGAGTACGGTGTCCAGTTTTGGGCCCCACGCTACAAGAAGAACGTGGAAAAATTGGAAAGAGTCCAGCGGAGGGCAACAAAAATTATTAGGGGGCCAGGGCACATGACTTACGAGGAGAGGCTGAGGGAACTGGGATTGTTTAATCTGCAGAAGAGAAGAATGGGGGGGGGGGGGGCGGGGAGGATTTGATAGCTGCTTTCAACTACCTGAAGGGGGTTCCAAAGAGGATGGATCTAGACTGTTCTCAGTGGTGGCAGATGACAGAACAAGGAGCAATGGTCTCAAGTTGCAGTGGGGGAGGTTTAGGTTGGATATTGGGAAAAACTTTTTCACTAGGAGGGTGGTGAAGCACTGGAATGGGTTACCTAGGGAGGTGGAGGAATCTCCTTCCTTAGCGGTTTTTAAGCTCAGGTTTGACAAAGCCCTGGCGGGGATGATTTAGTTGGGTTTGGTCCTGCTTTGAGCAGGGGGTTGGACTAGATACCTCCTGAGGTCCCTTCCAACCCTGAGATTCTATGATTCTATGACTGATGCCCACAGACCTGGGCAGAGACTTACCCTTCAAAGAGGAACTGCAAATGGAAGGGTAGAATGGAATACAGCAAAATAGAGACAATGGATTTCAGGAAGGCGGATTTTGGTAAGCTCAGAGAGCTGATAGGTAAGGTCCCATGGGAATCAAGACTGAGGGGAAAAACAACTGAGGAGAGTTGGCAGTTCTTCAAAGGGACACTATTAAGGGCCCAAAAGCAAGCTATTCTGCTGGGTAGGAAAGATAGAAAATGTGGCAAAAGACCAGCTTGGCTTAACCATGAGATCTTACATGATCTAAAATATAAAAAGGAGTCATATAAAAAAATGGAAACTAGGACAAGTTACAAAGGATGAATACAGGCAAACAACACAGGAATGCAGGGACAAGATTAGACAGGCAAAGGCACAAAATGAGCTCAAACTAGCTCCAGGAATAAAGGGAAACAAGAAGACTTTTAATCAATACATTAGAAGCAAGAGGAAGACCAAGGACAGGGTAGGCCCACTGCTCAGTGAGGAGGGAGAAACAGTAACAGGAACTTGGAAATGGCAGAGATACTCACTGACTTGTTTCGGTCTTCCCCGAGAAGTCTGAAGGAATGCCTAACATAGTGAATGCTCATGGGAAGGGGGTAGGTTTGGAAGATAAAATAAAAAAAGAACAAGTTAAAAATCACTTAGAAAAGTTAGATGCCTGCAAGTCACCAGGGCCTGATGAAATGCATCCTAGAATACTCAAGGAGCTAATAGAAGAGGTATCTGAGCCTCTAGCTATTATCTTTGGAAAATCCTGGGAGACGGGAGAGATTCCAGAAGATTGGAAAAGAACAAATATAGTGCCCATCGATAAAAAGGGAAATAAAAACAACCCAGTTAGTTTAACTTCTGTGCCAGGGAAGATAATGGAGCAAGTAATTAAGGAAATCATCTGCGAACACTTGGCAGGTGGTAAGGTGATAGGGAATAGCCAGCATGGATTTGTAAAGAACAAATCGTGTCAGACCAATCTGAGAGCTTTCTTTGATAGGATAACGAGTCTTGTGGATAAGGGAGAAGCGGTGGATGTGGTATACCTAGACTTTAGTAAGGCATTTGATATGGTCTCGCATGATAGTCTTATCAATAAACTAGGCAAATACAACATAGATGGGGCTACTATAAGGTGGGTGCATAACTGGCTGGATAGCTGTACTCAGAGAGTAGTTATTAATGGTTCTCAATCCTGCTGGAAAGGTATAACAAGTGGGGTTCCGCAGGGGTCTGTTTTGGGACCAGCTCTGTTCAATATCTTCATCAATGACTTAGATATTGGCATAGAAAGAACGCTTATTAAGTTTGCGGATTATACCAAACTGGGAGGGATTGCAACTGCTTTGGAGGACAGGGTCATAATTCAAAATGATCTGGACAAATTGGAGAATTGGTCTGAGGTAAACAGAATGAAGTTTAACAAAGACAAATGCAAAGTGCTCCACTTAGGAAGGAACAATCAATTTCACACATACAGAATGGGACGAGGCTGTCTAGGAAGGAGTACGGCAGAAAGGGGTTATAGTGGACCACAAGCTAAATATGAGTCAACAGTGTGATGCTGTTGCAAAAAAAGCAAACGTGATTCTGGGGTGCATTAACAGGTGTGTTGTGAGCAAGACATAAGAAGTCATTCTCATGCACAATTCTGGGCACCGCATTTCAAGAAAGATGTGGAGAAATTGGAGAGGGTCCAGAGAAGAGCAACAAGAATGATTAAAGGTCTTGAGGACATGACCTATGAAGGAAGGCTGAAAGAATTGGGTTTTAGTTTGGAAAAGAGACGACTGAGAGGGGACATGATGGCAGTTTTCAGGTATCTAAAAGGGTGTCATAGGGAGGAGGGAGGAAACATTCATCTGAGCCTCTAAGGATAGAGCAAGAAGCAATGGGCTTAAACTGCAGCAAGGGAGGTTTAGGTTGGACGTTAGGAAAAAGGTCCTAACTGTCAGGGTGGTTAAACACTGGAATAAACTGCCTAGGGAGGTTGTGGAATCTCCATCTCTGGAGATATTTAAGAGTAGGTTAGATAAATGTCTATCAGGGATGGTCTAGACACTATTTGGACCTGCCGTGAGGGCAGGGGACTGGACTCGATGACCTCTCGAGGTCCCTTCCAGCCCTAGAATCTAGAAAATACCTGCAAACCAGCCACAAAAACCCGATGCTTGGGCTCCACCTGACACCCCCGCTCCTCACATGCACACGTGCATCCTGGGAAACTGGCTCTGTGTTGACAGGGCCCCCACGACGTGCTGCAGAAAACGCTTTAACTGCTTATGTAGTAAAATGCTGCTGTGCCTGCTTCCCTGCTGCCCCCCAGGACCTGAACTCTCCTTGGCCGGACTGCAAGGGTCTCCGCCCTCCCCTCGCCCAGCCACGCCTGAAGAGCCACCTCTGCAGAGCGCCCTTCATGTTGCAGGGTAAGTGGGAATTGCCAACCACTATCCACGTGCGATACAGACAAAAAGAGACCACACGGCAGCACTGTCTGCTGGTCTGCAGAGCCCTGGAGCAGACACGTGCAGGTAGAACATTTTCCTGGAGAATCAATTCTCCGACAGCAGCCGCTCCTCTCAGGGGAGTGCCAGGACTGCTGAGAAACGAGGAGGCATGAGCAGCTTTTGGGTGTCTGCTCCGTGGACGTACAGCCAGGGCAGGGGGCGTGTACGGCCAGAGGGGAGGTGAATCAGACAACAAACAGCACAGGGTGTACCATGATGAGCCGCTGGGCCAGCCGGGTCCTGGCAAAAAAGTAGATGACCCGCAGCCTCTTGGGCAGGCGCAGATTCCTGAAGGATGATGGCTGCAGGGTGATGGTATGCGGGGTGGCTGGCCGCATGGCTGGCTGGCGCTCGTACCTCTGGGAGCGGCTCACTGGCTTTGCTGGGGACATGCAGGCTTCTGCCGGCAGCCGTTTGTTCAGGTCAGCGAGCTGCCAACAGGAGAGCACATGGATTAGAGCAGCAGAGACTAGGTCCTTCCTCGAGAGAAACTAACACACAATTAGCTGCACACGCATCCGAGCCCAGGCACCGGCTGTTCTCACACACAACTGTGCAGTCCATAGGTGCATGCCTACATCCGAGCGCAGAGTCTCACATATACACTCATGACCACCCCTGTCCTCGGTCTCTCTATACCCATGTGATTGGAGCTGCTCACTTTCACACCCAGCTGCCCTGCTCCTGTTCCCCTGCCCTCCCCACTCACCCCCACACCCGGACGCCTGGCATGCACGCCTGTCCATCCAAACCAGCCTGCTCACACTCGGTCACGCAATGAAACGCACAGGTGTAAGCTGTCCTGCATGGCACAGCCACAGAAAGGTCAAGCATGAAAACCTGCCTCCCCTGCCCATCCCCTACCTCCATCCGGCGAATGTCAATGGACAGCACAGTGGTGAAGAAAAACATCTGTAGGAAGAAGTCGGACACCAGGCCAACCACAGCAAAGAGGCAAAACTCCTGCAGGACACAACACGTCCAAGGGTCAGCAAAGGGCTCTCTGAGCTCACGGCAAGCCTTCTAACCCCAGAGTAAGCAGCACATCAAAGGCCTGTCTATGGCACAGCCATGAGTGTACTCTACTGGCAATCCCTGTAATCAGTACTCTGGTTACCTTTGTGTGTGTGATGTTCGTTCTGATGGAAGGTGCCTAGCTGACAACTCTGGAGACTGTTTAGTCACAGGACAGGCCAAACATTCTTTGCACTGCTCATCCAAAAGTCTTAAAATACTTTGGGGAAACTGAGGCAGAATTAGTTGCGTCCACAGAGCAAGGCAGTGGCAGAGCTGGGACCTAAACTCATGACCCCCGATTCCCAATCATGTGAGCTAACCACTAGATCACACCGCCCCCAATCAGCAGCAGTGCCAGCTTTCTTGGCACCGCTCCATCAATTAGCCTCACGCCTGACCTGAAGGGACCTCCTAGAGCAGTGATACTGAGACCTCAGTGCTTCAGGAGCCAAATTAGCAACCAACGTTACCCAGGAGAGCCACCAGAGTGTGACTCCATTGTTTCATTTACTCTAGCGCTCTGTATTCAGTCACATCGCGTTTTAATATCACGTGCTGCAAAGAGCTGCAGGAGACACATTAAAGAGCCGCTTGCAGCTCCCGGGCCTCAGTCTGCAGATCGCTGTCCTACAGGGATGCAGGGAGTTCTAGTCAATTACTGCTACAACCAGGCCAGTTTATGCCGGCTGTGCTGGCGGTTTTGTGACGTGACCTGGCCTTAGACCCCCAACATTCATTTCACACTGTCCACCAAGCAGACAATTTGCAGTCCCCACGGAGGTGGATGGATTTCATGAACTAACAGGTCTTTTCAATTTCTAACCTCTATGAACCTGAGATAGTGATGAAGCTAGTTTCTCAGACCCCATGCAATGCTCAGCTCTCACCAGCAGGTGTCACTGCAGGAACAAGGATTACACAAAAATTCCAACCCCTCTGGGAAATTAACTGAGCCCTAAACCACAACAAAAACAAATGTAACTACAGTCACCCCCCAAACCCAGCACCAAGTGTCCCGCAAAGGGCTCCAAACCACACTCCTCCCCAGGGGAAGGCATTTTGGAGGGTGACTTCTACCATCCGAGGACCAGATTCCTGTCAGTGTTTTCTACCACTGACAAGGGCCAGGGGACGAGGCGAGAGCATGAGTCATAATTAAAAGCCCCTGGAGATACAGCAGATTCAGGACTCCGGAAATCCCTTGTAGGGCCTGCTGGCTGAAGCCCCTGGGAACTGTAATCTCATCCCTTGTGAAGCCAGCCAGGCTGCAGCCACTCAAATGGGGAATCACCACAGAATATCAGGGCTGGAAGGGACCTCAGGAGATCATCTAGTCCAACCTGCTGCTCAAAGCAGGACCAATCCTGCCAGATTTTTGCCCCAGACCCTTAAGTGGCCCCCTCAAGGATTGAACTCACACCCCTGGTTTAAGAAGGCCAATGCTCAAACCACTGAGCTATCCCTCCCCCATCAAGAGCCACTTGTTTTGGGTTCTTGGCCTGCTTGGCCCGCCTCCCTGCCTCACATGCAGTGCTGGTCCCAATCCAGGCACACTGGGACGGAAAGCGCCTGGCGGTAACAGGGAGAGACCGGTTCCTCCAGGCCTTCCAATCTAACCGAGAGGCTTCCCCAGCCTGCCAGGGCTGTTCTCAAACCCAAGCAACATAACTGCTTGGAGCCACAGGTGGAATTGGCAATTTACAGGCCTAGCAGGCCAGGCGGGGGGATAATTCATCACTGGATCAGCTGTCCCCTCTGACAAGGCCACAAGGAAAGGCAGCTCCTGGCTAGATATTTCCTCCTGCTCCTTCCCCAGCAGCTGGGCTAATCTTGGGAGGGGCAGGACACAGGAGCACAAGGCCAAAACCGCCCTCTAGACATAGGTCCAGAGGGGAACAGAAGCCCACTGGACTTCACCTCTGTCCCCCACAACCAGGGACTCCACAAAGGCTGGGCCAGCCCTGCACTGTACAGAATTCTGCATGGTGCTTGGGAGCCAAGACACACCTGATCGCAGGACTGACGGTAGTGAAGGCTACGAACCAGGCAGACCCTGATCCTGTTCTGTCTGCAGCAAAGCTCTCATGGATTCCAGTGAGAGCAGGACTGGGCCCTCAGTCTGTGACCATCAGATGTATCACATGAGCAAGGTAGGCAGGGCAATGGCATGAGCAGGAGGATGGGGCTACTCATAAGAACATAAGAATGGCCGTACTGGGTCAGACCAATGGTCCATCTAGCCCAGTGTCCTGTCTACCGACAGTGGCCAATGCCAGGTGCCCCAGAGGGAGTGAACCTAACAGGTAATGATCAAGTGATCTCTCTCCTGCCATCCATCTCCACCCTCTGACAAACAGAGGCTAGGGACACCATTCCTTACCCATCCTGGCTAATAGCCACTAATGGACTTAACCTCCAAGAATTTATCCAGTTCTCTTTTCAACGTTGTTATAGTCCTAGCCTTCACAACCTCCTCAGGCAAGGAGTTCCACAAAACAAGTTGACTGTGCACTGCGTGAAGAACTTCCTTTTATTTGTTTTAAACCTGCTGCCCATTAATTTCATTTGGTGGCCCCTAATTCTTGTATTATGGGAATAAGTAAATAACTTTTCCTTATGTACTTTCTCCACATCACTCATCATTTTATATACCTCTATCATATCCTCCCTTAGTCTCCTCTTTTCCAAGCTGAAAAGTCCTAGCCTCTTTAATCTCTCCTCATATGGGACCCTCTCCAAACCTCTAATGATTTTAATTGCCCTTCTCTGTGTAGTAAGAGGAGGCCCTAAGATATAAACCTTGGTATCAGAGGCCCGGTATGAGGCCTGAGGCCTGAACTAAAGTAATGGTCAAGACTTTGCTAACATAAAGCAAAGTTAAGCTGCGAGCCAGAGGCAGGCCCTGCTCACAGAAGCTGGCAAGGAAAGGGCTGATGCTGCAAGAAGATACGTACCTAAAAGGTACTGAACACTAGATATCAGAACATTCACATCCTTGCACATTCCACAAAGATAACAAAGAACAGGCTGGCCCATCCCAATGACGGGGGCAAAAGGGGAATATGATGGATAGAGTTGTTTTGATCAAACCAACATGTACAAGGTGAGAGGCGGCACCTTACTACGTAAAGGGGTTGTACCTTGCTACGTAGAGGGGTTGCACCTCATATGTCAGGTGTGATGTGTAACTTGTTTGTATCTGTGTATAAGAATGCATCCCTGGGGCGGTGTCTTTGTCCAGCCTAGGGGGCAGTGGAAAGTCCCGCCCCTGACTGAGCTGAGTCCATTGCCAGGGAGCACATATGTACTGGCTAGCTGAATCGCAGCAGCACCTTGGACTACGTTTGCCAAGGAGCTGGAGACTGTGCTTTTCTTCGACAATAAACCTGGCCAACGTGCCTTCGTACCTTACTAGACTCTGTGGTTACTGGGGGTTCTCGTCGGGTCTGCTGTGTCAGCTATCTGCGCAGAGCTGGGGCAGCACACAGAGGGAACACACGCACGCAGCCGAGTGATATCAACATTGGAGAAAGCAGAGCACCACACCGGTAGCACTCTGACAACGCTCTGAACCTTTTATAATGCCAGTATATCTTTTTTGAGGTGAGGAGACCACATCTGTATGCAGTATTTGAGATGTGGGCGTACCATCGATTTATATAAGGGCAATAGCATATTCTCAGTCAGGGGCGGCTCTAGACATTTCTCTGCCCCAAGCACGGCGGCATGCCACGGGGGGCGCTCTGCCTGTCGCCGGTCCCGTGGCTTCGGTGGACCTCCCTCAGGTGTGCCTGCGGAGGGTCCACTGGTTCCGCGGCTCCATCGAAGCCGCGGGACCTGCGGGAGGTCCACCAGAGCCGCGGCACAAGCGGATCCTCCGCAGGAATGCCGCCGAAGGCTGGCTGCCTGCCGCCCTCCCAGCGACTGGCAGAGCGCCCCTGGAGGCATGCCGCCCCAAGCATGCGCTTGGCGTGCTGGGGCCTGGAGCCGCCCCTGTTCTCAGTCTTATTCTTTATCCATCCCCTTTTTAATGATTCCTAACAGCCTGTTTGCTTTTTTGACCACCTCTGCACACTGCGTGGACTTCAGAGAACTGTCCACGATGACTCTAAGATCTTTTTCCTGACTCCTCGTAGCTAAATTAGCCCCCATCATGTTGTATGTATAGTTGGGGTTATTTTTTCCAATGTGCATTACTTTACATTTATCCACATTACATTTCATTTGCCATTTTGTTGTCCAATCACTTAGTTTTGTGAGATCTTTTTGAAGTTCTTCACAATCTGCTTTGGTCTTAACTCTCTTGAGCAGTTTAGTATCAACATTTACTTTACTCCCCAAAGCACCCAGGTGCATGCAATGTCTCAGGGCCTGGGATTTCTCCACAAGGCTTTCATTGGGCCATCAGCACCGGAGAATGGGGCGGCCTGCACACTGGCAATTCCTGGGAAGAGTGTACCTTGTACCAGAGTGCTGCTGGCAAAATGGCTCCCATCAAACCAAACTCTGCTTTAGGCATGGGGAGAGCAGCAGCTGGGGGGGGGGCAAATTCTCCTCCCCCACCTCGGATGGACTGCCTGGGCATGACTGAGAGGAGGCGGCGGCCTGTCCAAATGCTTGGAGCTGATCCCAGGCCTTGGGTAGAGGGAATTCCTCTTCCCTCTGCTGCTCCTCTCTGTACCATGCGGTGCCTAGATGACTTCAGCACTGCACTGCTCCCTTTGGCAACCACGAGCGAAGGTCCCTGCCAGATTTATGCAGCCCAGCTCCCTATCGCCAGGGCTCCTTGGACTCTGTGACAGGAGGGCAGCATGTTATCTCCGCTGTGTCCTTCGCTCCCAGAGACAAAGATAAGGCAGACACACACACCAGACTCCCGCGGAGCAGAAGCCACTCTTAAACAGACAGCATTGCCATGGGGCTCTGCCTAGGGGAACCAGAGCATACAAATCTGCACCCAAGAAAGACAAGTCCACGTACAAAGCACAGAATGGGTGTGACCACACACCTCGTGCCCCAACCTGGCACAAGCGAAAACTAGCCCAACCTGGCTAGCGCAGTTCTTCATGCGAGTAGTCAAAAAAGAGTGAGTTCAGAAGACCTGGCCAATGTCAAACGTCATTGCTCTACTGAAACCGGGGAAAGAGCCACACAATGTTGCAAGCTACCCACTGATATCCCTGTTGGTCGGTGCCTTTCAAGGTGCTGGGGCGTCTCGTTCTCCTGTGCATCTCCCCAGAAGTGGAGTCAATACTCAGCATCAAGCAAGCAGGCCTTTCAGAGAGGTCGAAGCACCTGTCATCAAGTGCTAGCTTTGACAACATTCATCAAAGACAGTTTTCAGAAGAACCTGAAGACAGGAGCCATATTTCTGGATGTGACAGCAGCATATATTATATCATTTGGCGCACGGGGCTCTTAGTGAATTTGTTGAGAGCTCTCTCAGCATGGATAATCAATGCTGTTGACCTCCCCCTCCACAACAAACATTTCCGAGTACACATGGGAGACGGCGTTAGCACGTGAAAAAGACAAACCAATGGTCTACCCCCAAGGCTCCGTGCTGGCATTGACACTTTTCAATCTGTACACAAATGACCTCCTTCTTACCCAGTTCCGATAGTTCTCGTACGCAGATGACATTTGCCCAGGTGTCCAAGCATGATCATTCCCAGTACTCGATAGCACTGACTTGACTAAGATGGCTGAATACTGTAATCAGGGCATTTACAACCATTTGTGACCAGGACAGTTAAAAGTGTGTTCAATCTTCACAACACCAGAGCACTCAAGAACTGAATATCTTTCTCAATGGGCATGACTTGAACTATGAATATCACCTACTCTACCTGGAGTAACCCTGGACAGATCTCTCATGTTTCAACCACCTGAGGAAAACTACAACTACAGTGAGGGCAGATAACAATCTTCAAAGCAAACTGACTGGGACTTTATGGAGAGCAAATGCTCAAACTCTGTGCTCATCCGGTCTAGCCGTCTGTTACTCTGCAGCAGAATACTGTGCTCCGGTCTGGCTCCATCTGTCTGTCAAGTTAGTAGACACACAACACTCAATCATGTGCATTGTCACTGGGACGATTCGACTCACACCAGCACCGTGGCTCCCTGTGTTAAGCCATATCACTCCTCCACATGTCCGCTGGGAGGAAGCTACAGCCAGACTGGTTGAGAAGATCCGGGCAAACCTGAGCCTACCATGACACACAGACCTCTTCAACCACCCAAGAATGTGCTTGTTGTTGAGGTGCCTGTTGGGCACTCATATTTCTTTGCAACGTCAATATGGAGTGAAGAATGATCTGTAGCTGATGTCAGAAACAAGTCTCATAACTGACCCCACCATGCATGCACCCAGCTTTGCTTTGCTACACCCTTCCGATTTCAAATGGGCCAGGGTCAATGTGCAACCAGCCTTCACAGCTGGGGCCAATGAGAGAATCCCCCGTGCGGCTGGGGTCAAAGACAGACAGCGCCACGCATCCCTGACGACTGCCCTCTGTCCAGACTGGATGGTGATCAGAGGGCTCTGCATTTCACTGATGAGGCTGCTGCAAATTGGTTTGGCAAGCTCCACATCCAGTAATAACAGGAAGACCAGAGAAACAAAGGCAGGATGAATGGAACTCCAATTCTCCCTCTGGGTTCTGTTTCCATCACTTAATCATAGTCATGTGATGTTTTCAGACCCTGATCGTGAGGGACCAGGTTCTGAGTACAGACATGTTGCCAGGCCTCACTGCTTATGCTGTGCTGTGATCTGGTCAGCTCTCTTTGAGAGACGCTGGGTAAAACTCGGTCAGCACTTGCATGACAGGGCTGGAGCATGGCCAGGACCCTGCAAGACCTCCTCCCTCTTGAAAAAGGTGATACGGGGATGTAAATGACCATGAATGCTCTACACCAGTGGTTCTCAAACTCAGTTCATCAGGCCCCCCTTTTTTGGGTCTGCAGTCATTTATGGCCCCTCCACCCCCACATAAGTACATCTACAACTACTCATCTCTGACGGCAGAGTGGAGAGCAGTGGCTGCTGGCTGGGCACCCAGCTCTGACGGCAGAGCAGAGAGCAGCGGCTGCTGGCCAGGCACCCGGCTCTGAAGGCAGAGCGGAGAGCAGCGGCTGCTGGCCGGGCACCCAGCTCTGACAGCAGAGTGGAGAGCAGTGGCTGCTGGCCGGGCACCCAGCTCTGACGGCAGAGCAGAGAGCAGTGGTTTCCGGCCAGGCACCCAGCTCTGACGGCAGAGCAGAGAGCAGTGGTTTCCGGCCAGGCACCCAGCTCTGACGGCAGAGCGGAGAGCAGTGGTTTCCGGCCAGGCACCCAGCTCTGACAGCAGAGCAGAGAGCAGTGGTTTCCGGCCAGGCACCCAGCTCTGACAGCAGAGTGGAGAGCAGTGGTTTCCGGCCAGGCACCCAGCTCTGACGACAGAGTGGAGAGCAGCGGCTGCTGGCTGGGCACCCAGTTCTGATGGCGGAGCAGAAAGCTGTGATTTCCAGCCAGGCACTCAGCTCTGATGGCAGAGCAGAGAGCAGCGGCTGCTGGCCAGGCACCTAGTGCTGAAGGCAGCACCGTGCCAGCAGCAGCACAGAAGTGAGGGTGGCAATGTGAAAAGTGGTATTTGTCAATATCTCTCTTCTCAGCAGACTTAGTGCCCCACTGCCACCCTTACTTCTGTACTGCTGCCTCCCAGGGCTGCCAGCTGCCTCCTGGCGAGGGACTGAGGGCAGGGGAAGGAGAGCCCATGCCCAGGCTGCCTCCCAGTGAGGGACTGTGGAGGGGGAAAAGAGACTGAGCCTGGGTTCCCTCCCGTTAAGAGATTCGGTGCGGGAGGAGAGAGCCCGAGCCCGGGTGGCAGGATTCCTGCTGTCCCCTTTTTCCCTCCCCCCTGTCTTCTGCCCCAGCCCCAGCCCCCCAGGGCTGACAGCCAGAGCTCTTAAATAAAAGAACAAAACCACACAGCTCGCGCCTCCCTGGACACGTTCCGGGGCCTGCCCCATAGGTTGAGAACTGCTGCTCTAGATCTTTGTTTTACATCTCATCTGAAAGACAGCTCCATCCACCAGTGCAGAGTCCCCACCATCGTACTGCGGCACAAGTCCAGTACTGATCTCAATATCCCAGGGAAGAGTCTGACTGCTTCACGCTGGTAATACAAGTCTGCCTCCTAGGGGTTAGAACAAACAACTGGGGACCCACGTTCTATGCCTAGTGCTGTCACTACATTGTTGTGTGACATCAGGCATGTCACATCGCCACTCCCTGCCTCAGTTTCCCCAACAGTTACATGAGGACGATACACACCCCAAAGTGGCACTGTGAGATTTGATGTTTGTAAAGTGCTTTGAGAAGGCACTGGAGAAGGGCAAAACACTATAAATTCTCCTGTAGTTCCAACTGGAGACAGGACTCTTCACTTCCTGTCCTAAAGTTTGGTGTGGTGCAGCTGTACACTGTAAAGCTGCTGTTGTGTTTTACCCCAGAGGTGGCTGCATTTCAATGGGGAGTGCAGTGATCTTTGTGTACAGAATGCATAAAGCCCCTTGAGATCCTCTGGACGGTGCCAAGCCTGTTACTGAAAATCAGCTACTGGCCCTGTGCTTGTAGCTGAGGTTACACACCTCTTCTCCACAAAATCCTTCACCGTCCATACTGACCAACCACACACACCTGGATGGCCGGGACGAGCGTGAAATAACCAATCAGGATGATCCCAAGCTCTGTGGCCATGTTCTTCATAATAGAACAGCTCTCATTGCTCAAGCCTAGAAAACAAAACATGCTAGTGATCAGAACTCCTGAGTGCTAGTCCTGCCTCCGTGTGTGACCTTAGAAAAGGCTTTGTCCCTCAGCTTCCCTTCCTGTAAAGGGGCGATTACACTCTGCGATCCAGACAGAAGGTGCAGAGCCGTATTATGTATTATTATTACTGGAGACAGGAAGTTTCTGAGGTTAGAAAAAATTAATTTCCTTTACTCAGCCACCCAGAGAGACCAACCCTTGTAGACTAGGGAGCTCTGGGCTACAGCCAATCCACCACAATATGGGTGAGCCCCTCATTTTTGTCCATCCCTCTATAAAGGGAGCACAACGCTTTGAATAATGTGCAAGGGATCATGCTAAATTCTTCACATGGTTTTTGGCTGATAACGTGTTCAACTGTGAGCCATTCTGACTGCTTGCCCGGCAGCCAGCCTGAACAAGCATGGAGCAGCCTGCCCTCGCTTTCCTATTTAATACAGAGCACCAGTCAGCACAGACGGGTGGACTATCTCAGCATGCAATGCTCCACCTTGAGCTAAGCAGCCTGAGTGCATTGCCCAGGGGGCGTAGCACCATAGAAAAGACATGAACCGGTCGTAGCCCCCCATGGGGCTGCATGCGGCCTGTAGGCAGCACTTTGGCCATTCATGCTCTGAGAAGACATGGCACGGCCGTCCCCGTGCCAGTGACTCTTTCACAGCAGCTTATGTAGCATGTGTTCCAGGCTCCCAGTGACTAGGGCATCCCTTAATGGGCTTACAGGAACTCCTGGGCTTGACAAGCAACAAGCTGAAGTGGCCATTAGACCCAGAGGGCAGAACGCACAGATCCCACATAACAGCATCTCAGTCCAGGGCTGCTTCACGCCCTCTCGCAGGCTAAGAATGACAATCACTCCCCTTTGGGGCCAGAGCGAATGGGAATTTCCCCCCTTGCCAGAGCCAGACGGGTACCTTGTGCGATCCTCAGTTTCACTTCCAGGTCGACGGGCGTGGAGACGACCGATTTGGTAAGAACCAGCACGTTCTCCAGGCCAATCACCACCACCAGGTATGGAAAAATCTCCCTAGGAAAAGAAAGCCAAGTGTGAGAAACAAGGGAGCACCCTTCAGCCTAGTGCAGGGCAGGGCTGGTTCCGGGCTCTCGTTCAATACACCAGTGAGCTCTAGGACCGGGCGAGAGGTTGTGCAGTGTCTGGTTCAGACAGACGGTAACGTTTCGGCAGCGCTGCCTGTGTTGCTCCAGACTGGCCATCACGTGCCATTCTAACGTTAGATTTAAGCTCGCCGGGGCAGGGACAGCGCCCTTCTGGGTGTCTGTATGGCTCTAGCACAGGGTCAGAGCTTTGAGCACTACGGCAATACAGCGACCCATAAACAGCCAGTTGGGGAGGAGTCAGACCCAGCCGCCAACACAAACCCCACTGACGAACCTCAGGCAATCCTTCCACTAATCAAACCAAACCACTGAAGAGAGAGTCGGGCGATGGGGGGGGGAGGGCAGATGCCCATGGGGAGTTATCACACAGACTCAGCTCTGCTACAATCGTAGACGCTGTGGGGAACTCCCCCAGAGGATGCCCCACGCCTGGAGTGAGCCTGCGCTGAGCGCGCAGGGGGAAGCGCTGTCTGTGCAGGACAGCGCGATGCAGAGGGAGGCCGACGGGAGAGGACAGCCTGGCCTATCGTGGGGAGGGGAGGAGGTCAAAGGAGGGGAGTGCCAGCTGGATGGGCACTGAAGGCCCAGCAGTGGGGTTTCCTAACACCGACCTTCCAGCCACTGAACGAAATCCCTGAACGACACCTGTCTGACGTCCCTCTGCGGTGTCAGCGAGTGCTGCTGAGCTCCCGTGGCTCTGGAGACTGAAGCCGTCTGATCACAGACCAGCTGGAGCCTGCACTGCCCCGACTCGCTCTGCCCTGCCCCGAGTCTCCCGGCTGCACTGGAGGGGTCATGCCATACTCGGGCCTCCCTCCTCAGCCTGTCAGCTAGCCCGCTGGGGGGACCGGTGTGCAGCGACATGGCCATCCAGAGCTCACCACGCCTTTCCCACAGTGAGTGCTGCCCTTTGGTCACTGGCCAGGCATGAAAGGCTCCATGGCCCATGAGCCCACTGGTCCCCCTTGCGGCCTTTCTAAAGGCCAGTAACATCATGAAACTCCAGTGCCCTGACCCAGCTCCAGCATGTTTAGTGAGGAAAGACATCAGCTTCTGGGGTGATTTCTCTCTTCTCCACCGCACTAAGGTACCTAAACAGCTACTACGGTGGGCTGGGAACTGGTGGGGCAGCGCAAGGAACCAATGAGACAGTACTGATCACCACGTGTCGCGGCACAGCAGCAGGCAGTAGCGTCCTGGCAGAGGAGAGTTTTAAGGCCGGGCTTGAGGGAGGACAATGAGTTCGATTTTTCCAAAACAACAAGACTTTCCCTGGCCCCTGCTGGGGTTCCTGTCACCCCTCCCTCCTACCGCCACTATTCTCTGGGCTGCTCACGGCAGCCAGGCTGGCTCTGTTCCGGGGAAGCAAACAGCTGCTCCAAGCATAGGGCCAGCACCCAGGATTTGCTGAGCATGGCAGGTTCCAGCTACCTCTCCACCACCACCAGCCAGACTCATTCACAGACACCAGTCTCTCTCGTGGGGGCTCAGAGGCGACTGCTGCATTACGAGCACTGGGCTTGTGTGGCACGGAAAGGGGCAGGCAGGATGGGGAGCCAAGATGGAAACTCTTCTCCGTGGCGAAGCAGCAGCAGGCAGGATGGCTAAGCGATGGGGCTATAGGCAAAGCAATCATAGAATCATAGAATCTCAGGGTTGGAAGGGACCTCAGGAGGTATCTAGTCCCACCCCCTGCTCAAAGCAGGACCAATCCCAACTAAATCATCCCAGCCAGGGCTTTGTCAAGCCTGACCTTAAAAACCTCTAAGGAAGGAGATTCCACCACCTCCCTAGGGAACCCATTCCAGTGCTTCACCACCCTCCTAGTGAAATAGTGTTTCCTAATATCCAACCTAAACCTCCCCCACTGCAACCTGAGACCACTGCTCCTGGTTCTGACATCAGCTACCACTGAGAACAGTCTAGATCCAGTGGCTGCCTTTGCTGCTGCCTGTGTTGAGCCCTAAGGACCAAGCGCTGCCCTAGGTTACCCACAAGCAGCTGCCACTGGCTTCAGCAGGAGCCGCACACGTGTAAGTGAGGGCAGAACAGCTCCTTCTGTCGTCCTCCTCCCCCCTGCAAGGTCAAACGCTGCGGAATCTGGCACAGACGGCAGCTCTGCTATCTCACTCGAACTGATCCATTAAACAAACACGGCAAGAGGAAGCCGCACCGGCTCCTTTTCCAAACAAGAGCAAAGCCACAACCCTCTCCCAAGGCTGCCTGGTGGCACCGGCTGCTCTCGCCCACGCTGACAGCGAATGGGTGTGGGCGAGAGAAGCGTGGTGACTGAGCTCCCAAGTAGCAGTGGCGTGATCCAAAGGGCCCCGGCCCACTGGCCAATGAGTTGTGCCAGGAGAGGGGGATGCTGCACTCACATCAGATCAGCTGAGCGAGCCGCAGAGGCACGTCCGTAGCATGAAGGTCACGGTGCGGGAATCACATAGGCACTGGCTAATGCCCTCTCAATGGTTGCATAAGAAAGTGATGCAAGTATTAAAGAGGGGGGGAAGGGATAGCTCAGCGGTTTGAGCATCAGCCTGCTAAACCCAGGGTTGTGAGTTCAATCCTTTAGGGGGCCACTTACCAATCTGGGGCAAAATCAGTACTTGGTCCTGCTAGTAAAGGCAGGGGGCTGGACTCAATGACCTTTTGGGGTCCCTTCCAGCTCTATGAGATAGATAGGGAGGGAGAGGGTTGTATAACACAGTTCCTCTAGTGCATTCTCCCCTCCCCCTTTGTCCATATCCCCAATGCAGAACCACAGCCCCCACTGCAAGCTGCACCTCCACTCTGCAGCCAGGTTCCCTGGATTCTGTGGCACCCCCCAGACTGGAAATTGGGGGGCCGCTCCATTGGCGAGTGCAGGTTTTATTGCATTCATTAGGATAGCAGAGGCGGCTCTCAACTCCTGCATTATTGAGCTCCCCAGTGAATTCCATTTACTCTCTGCTGGTCCCGCTTTTGCCATTTCTCAACGTGCTGCCGAGTTTTGCATCAACATCACATAACCCCATCACAGAAGCTGCCATGGGGAAGCAGAAGGTTGTAGCAGTTGAGTAGGGATAGCTGGGACTTTGCCCACCTGGAAAGCCCTGGGAAGCAGTGTAGGACTGTGGGAGAAGCACATGAGCTGAGTGTTTCTGCTAAAAGGATCAGCAGTTAAACAGCCAACACTGGCAATTTTAACAGTTACCATCTGTGACGTTATGAGTGTAATATAATATCTCATTGAAAGGTGACAGGGCCAGAAAGAGTTAATTAACTCACCGACTGGCCTGACCCATGGGTGAACTTTAGAGACCGGCTAGGAAGATAGGTAAAGAATAGAGCTTTGAAATGTAAGTCTGTATCGTTAGAGGTAGAAGGGGAGATGTTTGCTCAGGGCTTGTAATATAAGCAAACAAGTCTGGTCTATTGCTATAGTTTTAATTCAAAGATCAAAAAAGGAATATTAACATTTATGATGATACTTGAGTGAAATAGTATTATTGTCTCTATGTCTCTTTGAAGGCTGTGGTAACCTGTATCTGAACTGTTTAATGGATAAATGACTCTGTGCTAATTGCCAGGATGTTTGGAAGGAGAATTAAGCCTATTGTTTTCTCAGGCCAAAAGGCTGCTGGAAATGTATAAGAACCCTGGGACATGATCCTGCTTGATCTCAGATCTGCTCTGGGTTTCAAGAGGGGGAAACCTTAAGCCATAAGGATTGAGATCCCCAGTCACTGACTGGAGTCACCCTGAATATAGACATTGGACTATAACCTCTGGACTATTTCTAAAAGGACTTTTGACAACTACAAGCTCACCTCTGCTATGTATCTGAACCTCAAGAATTGAATTCAAGTCTGTCTGTATATTGATCTTTTAACCAACTCTCTCTCTCTCTTTTCTTTTTTAATAAATTTTAGCTTAGTTAATAAGACTTGGCTCTAAGCGTGTATTTTGGGTAAGATGTAAATTATAATTGGACTTGAGTATGTGGCTGATCCTTTGGGATTGGAAGAACCTTTTCTTTTATATGATGAAGTAAGATTTTCAGGAATCATCATCATATCTGACAAGTGTGTCTGGACGGAGGCCTGAGGCTCAGTACTTTAAGGGAACTGCATTGTTTGGACTTCTGAGTAACCAGCGAGGTACTGCAGAAGCTGTTTCGTGCTGGCTTGGTAAATCCACGAGCATTTGGGGTTTGTCTGCCCCGTTTGGTTTGCAGTTCACCCTGATTGAGTGACCTCAGCTGGCTCCCAAGGGCGGCACCGTCACACCATCTTCAGCACGTCAGAGTCAACAACAAACTGAAATGAACTGGGCACTTTGCAGCTCTCAGAGCCTTGTTCCAGGTTGCCTGAAGATTTCCCTGCCTCGGTTCAATTCAGGTCACGCTTTTCTGCTTATCTTCACACCATAAGGGCTAGAACTATCTTTTTGTCTAATTAAAGCTCCGATTCTAGAGGAGACACTGGCTGGAAGTGGATTCTGTGGCAAATTCCATGTCTGAAGAATCACAAACTACAAGCAGCCTTGCAGATAACGGAGAGGGGAAAGGGCTGGAAAACAGCTGTGCTATCACTTTCTCTCTCAATGTTTGCAACGTGACCGGGGAAAAGTTAATCTGAATTGTCACAGATCCCTAAAACATGCCCTCAAGCCCGCCTTACAGCCTCCTGTGGATGCCCTGGGTGGCTCGAGATGGCTGTCTCTTTAGAAGTCTGCAGTCACACCACCTCGGGCTGTGGTCTTGACAGATCTCACAAGCTAAGCTGGGCCAGTACTGGGACAGGCTTCCCAGGAGGACCTACTGGAAATGCTGTTGGGGATTCAGTCGGAGGCGCTCGTTCCTCGGGCTCTGGACTAGACAGTTACCCCAGCATGTTGTTACACATGCAGTTTTCAGATAAGTCCCAGACCTTAGCCATTCATGGTTTGTCTTAAAGATCTCAAAGCATTTTCTTCCCCAACAAAGGTGTTAGCCCTTGTATCCTGGCCTAATTCAAACTCAAGCAATTATATTTTGCCTGCCTACAGTCCCTTTGTAGTTGGAGATAGTACTCTCTTCACTGCCTGGCCAAAGCTGCCATGTAGGAACTGCATTTCACTGGTGAAACAAATACACATACGCAGAGATCACTTCTGGGCAACTTCCTGTCGAAAGAGACCACCTCAAGACTCCTCCAGTCCAGCAAGTACAGCTCGGCTCATCTTTATTAAAAGACCCTGCCATTAACCAACCAAATTCTGTCAGTTCCCTGGGTGGTCATTTAAGACCCGGGGCTGTGTGTGAGAAAAGCACTAGGGGATGGAAAGTGCTGGGGAGAGAGGGAGTGTGACAGACGAGAGACTTCTGCTGTGCGGCAGCTCTGCACAGAATGTAACTAGCGAATGTTTGTAGTGTGGATTCTATGCTAAACCTTCAAGGTGATTGGTAGGTAGTGGAGACGAGAAAGACAAAACTCAAACTCTCTCATCCGCCATGTCCTTGTTAGCCAGCAGCACCCACTGCTTCAGAAGGTACAAACTGATCACCACGCTGCAGGCTCGGAGATGAAACAGATCACTGATCTATAGAGCCGTCAGGACGTTTAATACTGTTCATGAGTAAGAATTTCAAATCCAAGGAGACACCACCTTCTCTTGAAACAAGGGCTGGGCATGTGCTGCACAAACACCAGCTGTTTGCCTCCTACAACCAAACCATACAAATATAAGTTCAACAGTCCCCATCCCTGCTGAGACACTGCAAAGGATACCGCTGTTACTGTCTGCCACAGTGAGGCAATCACCGAGAAAGGGACTGAAACAGAAACAGGGCTGAGAAGGGGGTGGTGGGGGGAGTGCCATGCTTATGCAGCTATCAAAGCATTTATCCTGAGCTCAGCACAATTGATGTCAGAAGGTGCTGCATTAGGGCCTGCTCCATCACCCAAAGTCGTCGATGGAAACATTCCCATTGCTCACTGGTTTATGGAAACATTCAGGGAGAGGCCCAGTGATTAGAGCAAGGGGGCTCCGACTCTCCTCCTGGCTTTGCCAGTGACTCTTTCGGACCCCTGGGGCATGTCAGTTCGCTCCGTGTGCTTTGGTTTTCTGACCTGTAAAGCAGGGATTATGCCTCCCTCCTACAATTATTCTAGCTCATTAATATTTGCACAATGTGCCTTGAGATCCTCAGATGAAAGCTGCCCTAGCAGGGCAGAGTGCTGATAATCTATGGCTGGTATCTAGAATCCATCAATGACTGTTAGCCAGGATGGGCAGGGAGGGTGTCTCTAGCCTCTGTTTGCCAGAAGCTGGGAATGGGCGACAGGGGATGGATCACTTGAGGATTAACTGCTCTGCTCATTCCCTCTGGGGCACCTGGCATTGGCCACTGTCGGCAGACAGGATACTGGGATAGATGGACCTTTGGTCTGACCCAGTGTGGCCGTTCTTATGTCCTTATGTAATCCTAGGATCTACACACTGCCCTCCAAACAGCATGCTTCATGGTGGTACTGTACAAAACCAAAGCACTAGAGACCTGAAATAAGTAAAGGCTCTACTAAAACTCTCCCCTCTAGTAACCCTGCTGCAGAAACCGGTCAAGTGAAAGCTTGACCAAACAAACAGGGCTGACATGGCATCCTGAAGCTGGCCAAACACAAGCTCCGGCACACTACCAGAGGGTGCAGGTTCCACCGAGGACACCTCGCCACCAGGCCTGGAAAGCTACCCCTCATGATCAGCAGGAAGAGAACCCCAGCAGATGGTAAGGGTCCAAAGGGACACAGGGAGAGAGGTGATCTCTCAGGTAGCTGGCTCTCAACCCACCCCGGCCTATCAGCACCGCTTCCATCTCATCCAGACCACGCCAGCTGGCTCCCATCACGTCCCCACCTCTGACAGGTGCTGGGAGAGGAGAGACCAGAGCATCAGCGCTTGATGAAAGGAAGAGAGATCCTACTGCCTTTCAAATACTGAAAGGTGCCTCACTATCTCCCCTTGCAGCCCTATGCACATGAGAGACAAGATGGATCCCTGTGGGACCCCCTCCCTGTGAGAGCCCTTGCAGAGAGAGGAGTCTAGGCTCATAACCTCCATCTAGCATCTGTCCAAGGAGGAGTTAACCTGCAGAAGGACCTCACCTAGCCACTCCCACAAGAGGCCAACAAAAACCATCCTGCTCAGAGATATCGGGGGCTGCCATCAGACCTAACAAAATGGGTTACATGTGTCCCCTGCAGGAGGACCCCATCCTCCGTCCCTCACAGTCAGGTCTCTGTGGTAAGCCTACCTTTGAAACCAGACTGCGGGGCTCAGGAGTAGGCAGGGAGTCAAGAGGTGCCGGCGGTTGCTCCAGCATGAAGAGAGGGTTCGAGAATGGACCACAACGTGCCAGGCTGTTAGCATCACGAGCGAAGCAGAAGAAATGAGTTCTGAGTGCAGTGAGGCCCGTGAGCCTTCTTAGCTCTTGTGGGAGGAAGTTCCTCAGGCTAGAGCTGACTCCTGAGACAGTTCTGTCTCCCGCGTTGGCTGGCAGCATCACTGGCCCAGGGGACCGCAGCTGGCAAGGGGGGTGGCTGAGCTGGAGGGAGAGGCGACCTCTCAAGTGGGCTTTGACAGAGATCTTGACCTAGGTGCTGTGTTCAGTGGGAAGCCTACGGACAGCGAGCACCAGGGTGATGCGCTCACAGGGTCCTGTGTTACTTAGCAGGAAGGCTGCTGAGCTTTGTGCCTGGTGGAGCCTTTCCAGAGCATGCAGCTTCCCACCTTGGTACAGCCAAGTGCAGTAACCCAACACCTGGATCGCGACACCCATGGACCCCCTCCCAAGGGAAGAGTCAATAATCCCCACCAGTAACAGCCCCAAAGCCTCCCTGCTAGTCCCCATCAGCCACAAGTGCCAGGTTCCTCCATCCTCACTGAGCAAAACGCAGAGAACCTCGGCCAGGGAAGGCAAAGACACACAACCTCCTGCCCAAGGCATTGGTCTGATTCAGAGCAGGCTTCCTCCCACCGGCATGCCAGCCATGGTGACTGGAGCAGGAAGGGGCTGACTAGGCGCCAAGAAAAGATGGACACAATATTTCACTAATCCGTCAGCAGCGAGGTGTGACGGATGTGCAGCAAAATGTCCCCATGAGGCCAGGAGCCGTCCGGTCCATCAGTATCCTGGGGAAGCAGGGCCAAGCAATGTGGAAAGTGATCAGGCAAGTGGGCATGGTTAGAAAATCCTCAATCCTGGACACAAAGGGCTAAGTAGCTGGCATCAGACAGGTTAGCACCCACCCTCCCTTTGTCCCTTCTTTCAGCAGGAGGCTATTTCTGGATACCTACCCTCCGTTGAGCGTAGGCGTCAGGCCAAACAGCGTGCACAGCCCCACCGACATGAGCAGAGAACTGAGCACCGTCACAACCGCTGCCAGGGCCAAGCCCCATTTTGACTTCACCATGTCAATCTTCCCTGCAAGAGAGAACACAAGGCCCACATCACTGGGGGAAAGCCAATGCCAACTGCCCCATCATGGGGAGCGGGTCCGCGTGCTCATTCACTTCAACAGGCAGCACGCTAGCCAGGGATGGTAGTGGTGGGTTCAAGGCCTCGGATGCCTGGCTAGTGCTGACATAGCAACACAGTACTAGAGAGGCACACTCCAGCCAAAGGGCACAGCAGAGGAGAGCAACGCAGGGGTGGGCCACAGACTGTCATTCCAGCTACAGGACAGACCAGGGATGTGTGAAAGGAGCATACGTAACCTCACATCAGTGGCAGGTCCTGACGGCACAACCGCAGACAACATGTGGGATCTTTCTGGCCATGGGCTGGTCCCCCAGAGAAGTGGGGCATGTGCCATCACATGGGGCATTTAGAACTGAACAGGTCAGAGCCCTGTAGGATACGCCACAGGGAACAACCCTGCACTGGCTCAGGAAATAGAATAGCTGAAACCTAATAGGGCCTCTTCCCCTCCACGTCCTAGTTCTATGTCCCAGTAGGATTTCAGCTTCACCTGGCTGCAGGAGTGACAGGAGACTGCAGCACTGAAGACTAGGTGCTTTGTCCTCCCTACACGTGGGGCAGGGTGTACTGTGCCATCAGGCCCCTGGGGCCCCCTCTGCCATGAAGCCCATGGACAGGACACTTGCCCTCCCTGCTCCCCACAAACCTACGTGTGGAGAAGTAGATGTAAGCGAAGAGGATGATGTAGGTGGTGACGAGGGGGATCAGCTCAGCAATGCCAATCTCTTCCTTGAAGTGGACGTGAACGATGTGCTCCTCCCGCAGGGTGCAGTTGGGGCTAGGGTGCAGCAGCTTCAGCCGGGAGCGGAGGCTTGTGAGGAACCTGACACGGGAGAAAGGCAGAAGGATGTGACCCTGGTGCTATGCTGTACACCTAACACACCCCTCAGAGGAGGGCCTGGGGGCTGCAGCCAGCTGGGAACATGGTTCTATAGATTTATGCAATACTCGGCAACCAAGAGCAAGGCCAGCTCTGCCTGTCTAGGTTTTGCACCTCATTCCTTGCCCGTGTATCACCAAGTTCCCCTGCAGAGGATTCAGAGAGGGGAGCTGCAAGTCCTCATTAAAGGTGTTTAGCGAGGGGGGTTGGGGTTTACCAAGAACTCGGGCTCTGGTGGCTGGTGCGTGCTGTAGATTCAAACACGCTTCCTGTTGCAGGTGTTGGGTAAGTAGTGCTGATGAATGATGCTAATGGACAGTCCTGGAGACGGGAGGCCTCTCTCCCCCATGCACAGCATGGGCAGCAGCAGGGCAAACTTCCACCGGCTGGCTTGCCAGGCTGCCCTGGGAGAACCACGCGGAGGAGGGAGAGGCGCATTCGCTCTCTAGTCCCATTCGCTCTCTAGTCCATGCCCTCTCTGATGAGACGGCCAACAAGGAGCCAGCTACTGAAAGCCAGGATGGTGCTCATTGGGATGCAGAAGCCCATCCATCAGGAGCTGGACTGACGCAAACTCCCTAGGCCAACCAGCTGCCACCAGCAGGGCAACGACTCCACGTACTACAAATATGTGTTGAAAAGATGACTGTGATTGTGGGCAGGGGCAGCCATCAGCAGAGGAATGCTGGGGTGGCTCCTGGGTGTGCTGGGTTTTTTTTAAAGCGACAGTGCTGTGTCTCTAGTGGAGCCAGACAGCTTTACACTGATGATGATAATATTCTGTGCTTCTATAGCGCCTTCCCTCTGAGGATCTGACCGTGCTCTGCACAGCTCTGTCCAGAACAGTGAAAGGACAAATAACGAGAACCAACCAGATTCCCAGAAGACGGGAGCCCAACAGGCAGGTGACCTGACATGAGAGTAGCAGTGCCAAGGCACCTTACCTGGAATCATATCGCTGGAGAGCTAGAGTGACCGTGTAGGACACCACCCGCTTCCTGTTGTACAGGTTCACGCCGCTGTACTTCCCCGGGACGCCGAACAAGAGATCTGCAAACGCAACAGGAGCACAACACCATGAGCCTGGACAAAGGTCGATGAGGGACGATGCATGAGTGTTCCTCCCCAGATGGGCAAGGATACTGCAGAACCATGTATTACAGGGGCTGCCAGATCCCCACAGAGCAGGCAGGGCCTTTGCCTTCCAGGGCTCCCCCCAACCCCATGTCCCCACATCACACACAGTAAAATGGAACTTCAGTCACCTGCCTTGGGAGAGAGCAAAGATTGAGTGAGGTTTTGAGGTTGTGCTCAGACTGTTACGCCCGGCCTCCTCTACTCAATCTAACTAGTACAATGCTGACCCATGCCATTGCTGTGCACACTTACACATCCATGCGCTACATCAGCACATTCTCTGGGCGTGTGTGTGTTCGTTTTCTGCTTGGGAGAAGGTAAGGTCCCCGGGGACGGAGTCCTGTCTTCCTTCGGGGTGTTATAGTGCTGAACACATTCTGAGTACGGAACTGGGAAACTTTTTAATCAACAAGTCTGAAGGCTCCAATGCCCCTCTTGAGGCAGGAGGGATTACAGGGGTCCTGACCTTAACTGGATCCCCTTATACAGAAAGGAGTGAACAATCCTCTAACTGTGTGGAACCAGGGAGCAGCATGACTTCAGACATGGCCAGATTCCTTATTCTAATTAGAGCAAGAGACTTTCATTGGCACCAGTAGCCCACTTGAGGATGAGCCCCGTGGGTCACTCCAGGCAACGATCAATGAAAGGACAAGAGGGAGCACTATGAACATTCACCCCCCACCCCACCCCCGCCTTTAGGGCAGCGCAGCTGGTGCTGTTCTCAGAGCAACCAGAAAGAGACAGGGTGGGAGAAAGCAGCATGATTAGATCAAAGGACGTGGGGGGTTGTTGGCTACACACCGATATTCTCTCTCTTCCCACAGGCAGCAGGCTGATAGGGTTAGAACACCCACTTTTCACCTCTGGAGGGCTGGGTCCAAATCCAACTTAAAAGCCTGGGTGGAATGAGTCTGGTGGCCTCATCCCAGACTCTGCGTGAGGTAAAAACCACGGCCCGATTTGGCACTGCTGGCAATCGGCTCAGGAGAGACCTGGGACTGGAACAGCAGAGCAGGGATGAGGCACCTCTCCCAGCATCTGCACCACTGGGCTGCCTACCTTTGAGGGTAGCCGATGTCTGCAGTGTCTTTGGTTCGTGCTGGTGGATGGTTTTGATGATATCAGGGTCGGAGTTAAAGCGCTCTCGGTCATTCTGCCAGAAGTTCCCTGGAGACAGCAGGAGGCAGCCATGTTCAGGTAGCAGGTCTCGCAGCTTCTTTAAGCTGGGCAGGAGGTCTGTCACCTGAAGGCAGACTTCCTCCAAACTTCTGATCCCAGAACTGAAAGATAGGTAGATACCAGAAGCTGCAGCGCGTTATGATATTCACAGGCAGCTCATCTCAGAAAGGCAACGCACCCATGCACTCCTGAGCTCTAATTCTCACTCGCTACTCGGCTTGTGAACGCACGATTTCAAAAGCCTTCACTGATTCTGGGGCCTCAGTTCTCAGCACCCAACTTAAGACTCTCAGGGTCTCATTGTCAGAAGTGCTGGGCACCTGCAGGTAACTAGCTTTAGCTGGAGTGATGCATGTTTAGCGCTTCTAAAATCAGACCCAAGGAGCGGGAACTTTTGAAAACTTGGGCCTTAACCTCTCTGCCTCCTCTTTCCCCATTTGCTAATGGGGGATGATAATACACACCTCCCTCAGTATTTCTGGCATGGATTAATTAGGGGTCACAGAGGCTCTGAAGTGTGTGAAGGACATAGCAGGAGTAAAACTGTTCAGCACCAGCAACTCAGCAAAATCTTCTCCGAACTCCTCTGCGGTGCACAGCAAAGGGAATGCCCCCAGCCGTGTGAACTCGTGGGGCAGCAGCGCCGCCCTGCAAGTGATACATGGCTTGGCTGGGTTGGCGTTTCCAAACTGCAGGCATAAGCCTGCAGCCCTTGCTTATGGGACTCTCCTCACGTGAGTATAGGCTGCAAGATCAGGCCTCCATTTCAGAGCACCTGTCACAGCATTGCAAAGTGCTGCTCTCCCGGTGGGTAAAGCTGCGTGAACTCATGTTCACGTCAGGCTTACACTGACATTCACAATAAAGTGATGCTTGTTATCAAAGTTCAAACCTTGCTTTATATGCTTACACGATCCTTTGATACCCACTAACAAATCAGATACGCATCTGACTTGACCCAGCCTGGGCCTCACTGGCACTTGTCGGAGTGTGCAAAGCCCAGTAACAGAGTGGCTGCCCGGGCCAGGGTTGGCTAGCATTGCCCCAAAAGAGAGCACTACTTCCTTGTCAGTGAGCACAGATAAGGCAACTGGCAGGATCTAGCATAAAATCCATGTCCGGCCGCAGAGCCACACAGCAAAATCGAGGCTTTCACTTCAGAAAAAATGCCATTTCTAGTCCTCCTGGAGGCAAAGACAACCTTCTGCACGGGCACTGATGTAGTGAGGCCTGCCTGAGTCTGCAGAGAGCTTGGAACAGCTCTGGAAGACGTCAGAACTCTGATCTGTCCCCTCAGTCAGGCATTGACTCTGAAACCTAATGGTGACAACGCTCCTGGCAACAGGATTCACTATGTCATCCCGGATCAGTTTAGCAGGTATATATGGCTCATGTGCTTCTCTCTAATGCCGGATGCAATGAGAGAGACTGGGACAGGATGCAGTGGAATGGCTAGCTGCCCTCAAAGCTGCTGGGGTCTGGAATTAGGTGTTCAAACCACTACAAAAATTTCAAGGCATCCCTGTCCCTGCCCAGAAGGGACAACTGCCCAAAGCCTGAACTGTTTCCAGGGCAAAAAATGCAAACTGCCTCCTGTATCTTCTGGATGGAAAAAGCCCTGGCTGTCCAGTACCGAGATGCCCAATCCCCCACTGACAACTTCAACATGCAGATACACTTTTTCCTCTACAGTTTTTTTTGCAGCACTTTAACAATTTAGCAGACTAAAATAAACGGAATTTGATGTGAAAACGAGCTGTGAGCCCCAGAATATGGCACTGACTGTGTTATTAATTTCAGATTTAATTCAAGAACATCTGGTTTGGAAATTATTTCTCCGCCCCAGAAATGGGGCAGTTGTCCCAGAGCTGAGGTCTAGCTGGACACAAAGCAGATGGAGCCTTGTTTCATTTCCACGCAGCGTGGCTACCCATCAAGGACGTCGTCACAGTAATCAGAGGAGACGGTTTATAACTTGCCACTGACGAATGTGCGGCATCACCAGATAGTGATCCACACATGTGATAAAAGGGCAGCTGAACTGAAAACAAACACTGTGTAGCAAGGACATCAGCCCAAGGTTGTGACTGGAAGGCTATTGAAAGCTCTTTCTGAACACAGCACAGGCAGCTTCTCTGGCACATAAAAATGTAAGAACATAAGAACGGCCATACTGGGTCAAATCAAAGATCCATCCAGCCCAGTATCCTGTCTCCTAACAGTAGCTAATGCCTGATGCCCTAGAGGGAATAAACAGAACAGGTGATCATCAAGTGATCCATTCCCTGTCGCCCATTCCCAGCTTCTGGCAAACAGAGGCTAAGGACACCATCCCTGCTCATCCCAGCTAATAGCCATTGATGGATCAATCCTCCATGAACTTATCTAATTCTTTTTTCAACCCTGTTATAGTTTTGGCCTTCACAACATCCTCTGGCAAGGAGTTCCACAGGCTGACTGTGCATTGTGTGAAAAAATACTTTCTTTTGTTTTAAATCTGCTGCCTACTAATTTCATTTGGTGGCCCCTAATTCATGTGTTATGAGAAGGAGTAAATAACACTCATTTACTTTCTCCACACCAGTCATGATTTTATAGACCTCAATCATATCCCCCCTTAATCGTCTCTTTTCCAAGCTGGAAAGTCCCAGTCTTCTTAATCTCTCCTCATATGGAAGCTGTTCCATACCCCTAATCATTTTTGTTGCCCTTTTCTGTACCTTTTCCAATTCCAATATATCTTTTTTGAGATGGGGTGACCACATCTGCACGCAGTATTCAAGATGTGGGCATACCGTGGATTTATATAAAAGCAATATGATATTTTATGTCTAATTATCTATCCCTTTCTTAATGATTCCCAACATTTTGTTTGCTTTTTTGACTGCCGCTTCACATTGTGTGGATGTTTTCAGAGAACTATCCACAATGACTCCAAGTTCTCTTTCTTGAGTGGTAACAGTTAATTTAGACCCCGTCATTTTATGTGTATATTTGGGATTATGTTTTCCAGTGTACATTACTTTGCATTTATCAACACTGAATTTCATCTGCCATGTTGTTGGCCAGTCACCCAGTTTTGTGAGATTCCTTTGCAACTCTTTGCAGTCTGCTTTGGAATTAACTATCTTGAGTAGTTTTATATTGTCTGCAAATTTTGCCACCTCGCTGTTTACCCCTTTTTCCAGATCACTTATGAATATGTTGAACAGCACTGGTCTTAGCACAGACCCCTGGGGGACACCACTATTTACCTCTCTCCATTCTGAAAACCGACCATTTATTCCTATCATTTGTTTTCTGTCATTTAACCAGTTACTGATCCATGAGAAGACCTTCCCTGCTGTCCCATGACTGCTTGCTTTTCTTAAAAGCCTTCGGTGAGGGACCTTGTCAAAGGCTTTCTGAACATCCAAGTACATTATATCCAGTGAATCACTCATGTCCACATGTTTGTTGACCCCCCTCAAATAATTCCAATACATTGGGAAAACAACAAGGAGTCCAGTGGCACCTTAAAGACTAACAGATTAATTGGGGCATAAGCTTTCGTGGGTAAAAAAACCTCACTTCTTCATATGCCGATACATTGGCGAGGCATGATTTCCCTTTACAAAAAGCATGTTGACTCTTCCCCAACAAATCATGTTCATCTATTTATCTGATAATTCTGTTCTTTACTATAGTTTCAACCAGTTTGCCTGGTACTGAAATTAGGCTTACTGGCTTGTAATTGCCGGGATTGCCTCTGGAGCTTTTTTAAAAACTTGGCGTCACATTAGCTGCCCTGCAGTCATCTGGTTCAGAAGCTGGTGTAAACTATAGATTACATACCAGTTAGTAGTTGTGCAATTTCACATTTGAGTTCCTTTAGAACTCCTGGGTAAATACCGTTTGGTTCTGGTGATTTCTTAGTGTTTAGTGTATCAATTTGTTCCAAAACCTTCTCTAATGACACCTCAATCTAGGACAGTCCTCAGATTTGTCACCTAAAAAGAATGGCTCAGGTTTTGGAGTCTCCCTCTCATCCTCAGCTGTGAAGACCAATGTAAAGAATTCATCTAGCTTCTCTGCAATGGCCTTATTGTGTTTGAGTGCTCCTTTAGCATCTCAATCGTCCAATGGCCTTATTGTGTTTGAGTGCTTCGTTAGCATCTCAATCGTCCAACGGCCCCAATGGTTGTTTAGCAGGCTTCCTGCTTCTGATGTACTTCAACATTTTTTTGCTATTACTTTTTGAGTAATATGAGCTTGTCTACACTAGGGTGTGGAAAGAATGTGACATCATTTGCCTTGAAGCCCACCTAGTTTCTTGCTTTCCTTATTGCCAGGAGTCTAAGGATTTCAATCCTGATGGCTAGACCCACAGAGCACTAGGTCAAAAGGGGAATCCGCGTGACACTGGCAGGCCTAGTTCCGTATCCGGACTCTCTAATCCATGGGCGTTTACCTGTCTCTCAGGGCGTGGTTTCTGATCTCCTCCACTAGCTGGAAGACGCGGGAGAGCGGCGAGCGGAACACGTCCACAGAGAGGAAGTTCTTGTGCCATGGCGAGACCGTGGCTTTCACCAAGATCTGCTGGATGTAGGCCACGGGAGCGCCCAGGTACTGTGGGGAAAGCGGGGGGAGAGAGAGAGGTGACCTTCTGGAGACAGTGGAGTCTGCAAGCCTGCGGAGTGAGCAGGGATCTCTCCTGCAAACCCTACAGCATCAATCCCTAAGCCTTCCTTCTTGCAGTCCCCTCTTTTGTGACGGATGGGGGACAGGTGCCCCCCACACGCCCTCTTGTGCCACACCCGACCATGGCCTGTTTTCCTCCTCTCATTTTCTGGTTTCTTTCTAGCTTCATAGTTTTTATTCCCTCGCATTCCCCTCTCACCTGGTAGCTCTTCCATTCCTTCCCGGCAGGCTGCATGCCGCTTTGGAGTGGGTGTGGCCTCTGGTGGCCACACCCTTCGTGCTCTAGCAGCTGACCCGAGTGCCATGGCTGAAGAGAAGCTTTTCTCAGCCAGCTGCAGTCTGAGCCTATAGCCCTGTACACACGAGCTGCTTCTAGGGCTGGCTGCAGTGGAGCGACTGCAGGAGCCTGGAGGAAGACAGGTGGCTTCAGCCACAGCCAGAAGAGCGGGGACACCTTGATCTACCAAAAATGTTCATGCACTTGGCAGCCTCTGCTGAAGAGAGGCCTTGGACTGTAAAAGCAGGGGGCTGCAAGTTAGGCTTGAAGTGCCCTGACAGAGCTGTGATGTGCCAAGGACTAGGATACCCAGGGATCCCGCAGGTCAGGAGGGAAGGGCATTGCAGAGCTATGCTGAGCGGGGGGCGGTTTTAGAACTGTCCCCAGCCTCCAGAAGAAGGGCTGTGGATACAGGCTGCTCATGCCAAAGAAAAGTCAAACTCTTACCCGGTACATTCGGACACCAGCAGCATTGATTTGCATGTTCCTGGCCGATACAAGAAACCCTTGGCTTCTACCCAAGTCAGTGTTAACCCTTTGTTCATGCCGCCACTGCCAGAGCACAATGGGCTCATCACGCTGGGACAGTCACCCAGCTCTGAGTGTGGCTGCTTAACCTCAAACGGAAAACGCTTGGTTTTGCCCTTAAGAAGTAGGCATAAATGTTGGAGATGAGACCCGAACTGGCACCAAATGGCTCCTAGTTACCGCGGACACTCCAGGCAGCTAGCCGAGCCAAAGGAGAGAACACACAGGATGTACTGAAGCGCTCAAGGCACAGGGACTGGGATCCACAGCCTTTCACCTCCAGGCCAACAGTCTGATCCCAGCTCAGCTTGGCAGTGATGGACCAGTCATTCTGTTCTGGTGGCTGGTCAGTGGAGCAGGAGTTGTGAACTGGTTGGTAGGTCAGAGACCAAATCCCCACAGACAGGGGTACAGCAGTAAGTGACCCCCTGATTGGTAGCATCTCCATGGATGATAGCAGCAGTACAGACTGGCTGAGCTCTAGTCTCACCCTTATGCGGGGGGAGTGTCCCACGGCAGGGCTGAGGCATGCTAGCAAAGTGGTGGGGGGAGCTTGCCCTGTCACTGCCCGCACTGTCCCTGTTGGAGGGGAAGAACTGAGACCTTTTGTTTTCTGGGCTGTCAATCCAGCCCCAGGGGCAAGGATCAGCGTTCATGTCGCACTCCCTGTCAGACCCTGGCCCAGGCCAGGGAAGCTAAGGATGCAACCAGTGAACCAAATTCGGTGCTGAATCCTGGTCACGTGCCACCAGAAGCACATTGCACAGACGCTAAGAAGAATCCAGCACCTACCACTAGCACTAAATTGACTTAAAACAACTGCATAATAATTGTGAAAGAACGCAGCAAGCAAAATGCAACACTTGACTCAGGATACGGTTCTCTGTCTCCCCTTGGACTGCAGGCTCCTGCTGAACAGCGTTTGAAAGCTTTTACTCACCCACTCTGAAGGCCCAGAATTGGGTCTCCTGACAGCATTCGAGTCTAACAACAGGAGTACATTAGCCCTGAATTTAACAGCCAGGCGAGGTGAGAAATTACAAGGCACTTCTTCCGTTCACTATATTAAGGTGCAAATAACACCAGAGTGAACTCCCCACCGCCCCCCGGCTCTCTCTCTCAGGTGCGTGCGTACGCGCGTGCACACACACACAAGTCAGCAGGGGGCAGCACATACACACACACGCAAAAGACCTACCCAATCAGGTCTCTCACTAGGATCTCCTTGCTGGTGGCCTGGCTCTGAAGACGGTGGTGAGTAATCCTTCACTGGGGTGCTGTACTCCACAGGGCCCGTTCCAGGTAAGGGGAGCTTAAGCAGTGGGTAGCTAAGATTAAGACACAAGCAAGAAGAATTATACATTTAAGCAAGCCCACATTTTACTGCATGTCACACGCTGAAATGCATTGGGCCCATCAGCAAACCTTGCCAAGGACTGGGAGATGTAAGGGGAACTTTTTCCAGGTTAACAATCTGAATCTGACCCAGCACAGTAATATCCAAAAGCTGATGCCTCTGCTGGCCTCTCTCTCTGTCTACACGGGGATAACAAATGTGCAGCTGGCTCACAGGTCTTGGGCTCCAGGGCTGAAAAATTACTATGTAGACACTCAGGCAAGGTCCCAGAGGTTGGGCTCCAGCCCAAGCCTGAACAGCCATTTTTAGCCCCACAAGCCTGAGGCAGCTGACATGGGTCAGCCATGCCAGGGGCTTTTATCCCCAGGTAGACATACCCTCTGAGTTGGTGGCTTCAGTACAGTTCCTGTTAGATGGATTTATGCATCCCTGCCAGCCCTTTAGTTGGCAGTCTTGGAGAGACCTCAAAGAATGAATGGGCCATGCCGCTGAACCACCCTCTGAACCATCAGGCCATCTCCCCCGGGCGGGTGGGACAGCTGAAACATAGTGAGGATGTGGAGCTAGTGGAAGCAGATTTGTATTTTTCCTTGAGGGAAGGGGTTACAGTCACGAATGCTGTAGTTTTGCAGTTAGGGAGAGGACAGTTGAGCAGCTCGGCAGAGAGACAGCAGAAAAACTGAATTGCTTTTAAAGTCCTGAAAGTTAGCAGTGTCAGAGACAGATTAAGGTGCTCAGGCAGCCAGCTCTGGCTGGCTACTCCACAGTCTGAACCCTGAAAGCAGACACCTCTTACAGAGTAAGGATCCACCAAATGCACTTTGCATGGGCCACATTCCTGCATAACCAAGAGATGGTAACTACTTTTGAACACTCCTGATCCAAGCTGGATTCAAAAGGCGCCAGGTCTTTCCAAATCCTTGACATCCAGCACCATCCGTGTACTTTTCCAGGGCTGGCACTCAAAGGCCTGTCTCCAGGATTGAACCATTTCTGACACTTGCCACAAACTTCACTGGTCTCGAAGGCACTGTTAATGGTGGGTTCTGAAACATCAGACCATGAAGTCATGTCATTCTTATTACCTTCTTGCCTCCTTGCAGCTGCAATTTCGGTGTGATTGTAGCAGCTGGTAACCTATTAACCATTCATATTAGAGATTAATGCTTTCTAACACTTGAAAGCTGAGAGGCCCAGCTTTCACACAGTAGAGAGCATTTTCTTTTTAGCGCTAGATGTTCTTTAGGTTCTAAAATAATGTTAGAATCGAACTTGGGGGAAACACTTCAGCCAAAGGGTTGGGACCCACCAATGCTAGAAGCTATTAAGACAGGATTCCTGGTTTTCCAGTGGCATATAGCCTGGCTCTGTAGCCTTGTTGGTTCACAATACATCAGATCTTGAATTTGTCATTGGTCCTTCAGACTAGCAACGCTTTTTATGGCAGTGATCCCAAGTGAACTATAAAGGTCCTGGCCCAATGCCATTTTCAATCCCTGTAACGATTAGTGACACAGTAATCAATGCAATACCCACTTGGTTTATCCGTGGATCTGTTAAGAGTCTGGCAACACCGGAGGTTTCTAAGGCTTGACGTTTCAGAGGGCAGGCGAAGACAAGTGACAGATAGAAGATGAGGTTTGAAAAAAACCAGCAAATCGAAAGAGGACAAAGAGTGATGTGACTGGTTAAAGTGGGTCAGCTTTTCTGGTTTAATATTCCATACATTTTTAATCACTTGACAAAACACAATGGCCAGGACACAAAAAGGTCTGACCCAGACTATGACAAGCGGCTCAGGGTAGGAAGAAGTAAATACATGCTACAATGCATCGGGATGAGAACCCACAGTACAGGCCACAATTTTGGAGACATAGTTGCAGCAACCAGGGTCGGGAGTAGGACGGACACACGCATGGGGTATGGGGGCTGAGGCTGGGGCCACAGCTGGAGGTGGGAGTGGAGCCCTGGGCGTGGAGCTGGCAGCCGGGATCCCCGGCATGGGGCCGGCAGCCAAGCTGGGTGGCACTCCTTCCCCAACCCCGATGGGGGCTGGCCTGGGGGTACACACTCCCTCCAAAAATGTTCCTCTGCACCCCCCAAGGGGGCACGCCCCACCGCTTGGGGACCTCTGACATAATGTCTAATAACTTGGAACATTAAAGCACCTGCCCAGCACATGAGATCTGGTGAGATCACAGCCCAAGGGAGTATGGTTTCATTTCACAGAGTAAACTGGTTGGCTCTGAGATGGGCATTACTCAGAATAGCATATACGAGTCCAGAGGTCTGACGATCCAGCGTAGCCACAAACGCTTCTGATTCACACCAGTAGCCCGCTTACAGGGACACCTCCCCACGTAGCCACCTGGGAGGTTTCAAAGCCAGATATATGTTCATTCATGTATCTTAGCTCATTTAAAATTAGGTGCACTGAACGCAGAAAGCAAGTGTGTTAATGAGAAGGATGTTGCTCATGACTGAT
Organism: Mauremys reevesii; assembly: GCF_016161935.1. Lineage (NCBI taxonomy): Eukaryota > Metazoa > Chordata > Testudines > Geoemydidae > Mauremys > Mauremys reevesii. The sequence goes on along the minus strand of NC_052624.1, from coordinate 4,118,256 downwards.
GAACAGCTGTTCAGCAGTGCACACTCTTGAAGCCCGTCTCATCCCTTCCCTGGTTAAAACTCTACTGCTTGGGACTGTGGTCTTAACAGATAAAGCTAAGCAAGGTCTAGGGTGGCCAGTGCTTGGATGGGAGACACAAGTGCTGCAGGAAATGATGAAGAAAGAGTCCATAGCCCTGTGTGTCTCAGACAAATGCCTGGTTGGAGCATTGCATTCCACAGGTAAATCTTACCCCCCTGCTGCTTCCGCTGGTCAGATAATTCTTCCCCACTTTCTGTCCTACAGCACTGTGGGCAGTTCCCTAGGCAGCAAGAGAAGCTCCTGCATTCCAAGTTGTAATAAGGACATGTACAGGCTGATCGGTCTCATCCTCTCCCCTCCAGTACCGCAAGAGGCAGCTATTCCTCCGCCCCCTGCATGTGACCCCCATCTCCCAGAATCCTTCAGCCCTTCAAGGGATTCCTCCTGTTGTTTTGCTCTGTCTCTCCCTCTTGCCCATGAGGGCGCTAGCGTTGTTCAGTGCCTCCCCGATACTGGATGTTTTGCTTCCTTGTGTTTTGGGAGAGCATCGGTGTGACGGGTATTCCAGTCACTTTGCATATGGTGTGGGAAGAGCATGGACAGTGCTGACCAGAAGCACCCGGCAGGGGAATGGCTGCCAACAGGGACCAGTTTCTGACCTACAGAAACCCACCGGGGGGCTATGCCCTGGCCTTTGAGAACTACCCACTGAGGCGATGAATGAAATTCTGCACTATAATCCATATGGCAGCCAAGATAACAATGTTAAAGGAACGTTACGGCGGCCAAGCAAGTACTCAGAAGTTAGGAAATGACCAAATTAAGGTTGCCATTGCAACCTGGACTTGAGGCTCTATGCTCAACTCAATAGCATTCCTCTGCTCCTTGGGAACGCAAGGTGATACCTTCTGAACATGGGATCAGTCTGTAGGTCTAAGAGCTGGTTCATGCTGACATATGATCTGCTTGGCCTTATGTTGTTCAGGTGGTGTGACTGTGTCCATGTAACAGCGTGGCAGCGGCGGCGGGAGACAAACTTAGCCGTGGACACATGCAAAACTACCACGAAACAAGTTGACACTGGTCAACATAATTTTGCTGTGTAGCCCAGGCCACAAATAAATCATTTAACAAATTACCAATTATACAAACTGACCTATTTAGATCTCTTCCTGAACTCTGGCATGGGGCAGAGAGGGATGGGAGGGTGGCACACAGGGAGCTTGTGGGGGGAGGGAGGGATGCAAGGAGCCCCATTGTGTGCAGTGATCTCAGCCTACAGAAGCTATGAACTGTGTGACCCTCTAGTTATATGACACTGAATACACAGTTATTCAAGTTCTTTTTATCCTTCATTCAGTGTGTAACCCCAGCCTTTATTTCACACTCAACCACTTGAACTAACAAAGTAACTGGCAGCAGAGCTGTAGAAAAGGTATTCTGGTAAATAAAACAGTGGGAAACATCCACTGCTGTCTCCAGGTACACTAGCACAGTGATTGTAATCTGGAAAGGTTGAGTGCACTCCTTTCAGCATATAGTATATAGAGCAGTATATACAAGTCACTGTCTGTGTTAAATTTTTGTTTGTGCTGACTTTGCTAGTGCTTTTTATGTAGCCTGTTGTAAAACTAGGCAAATATCTAGATGAGTTGATGTACCCCCTGGAAAACCTCTGCGTACCCCCAGATGTATATGCCCCATGTTGAGAACCACTGCTCTAGCACAAAGGGTGCAGGGGGAGGGTGGGGTTAACGCAACAGAGCTCTGAAGAAGAGTGGCTAAGGACCAATAACATTACAAGACATACCAAAGGAACGGGCTGGGCTTGCTGTGGACAGGTGAGACGTTGCTTACCACCTGTAAAAGATGCCTAGGACAGGACACCTGAATTTAGTTTATGGCAGTGATGCTGGAGCTCATGATAGTATTTGAACGCCCCTCCTAAGCCAACAGGACACTAGAGAAGGGTAGCTAGGCCAAAAGCGAGTCACCCATGGGAGAGGCAAGCGTGCCCATGGATTGCCACATCTATTGTTTCAGCTTCATGCTCACCCTCTGGCATAATTAACACCGCCCAAGGAAGTGTTGCTAAGGGACAGATCAGACCCACCTTAGTGGTGTAAGAGGCAGGCTCCAGTGCTAATCCCCAGCTCTTGGTTGTTTTACAACACTGCTCTGAAATGATAGCTGCATTCTGATCATACATGGAAAAAGGACTTCGTAGGCTAATAAATATGGATACACTTTTAACAGGAAGGTGGCCAATTCAGACGTGCTTCTAGGTGGTGGGAAAAGGCAGGTACTAATGCCAGCCCAAAAGCCTCACTGAGTAGGCAGGTAGACCACACACCAGACTGCAAATCAGATAAATGGTGTTTAAACTGCCTTCAGCCATGGCTAGTGCCTGTGTTACCCCAGAATCTGACATTCCTGCTGTGCGTACCCAAGAATTTGACAATATTGCAGCCAACAATTTTGTATGTTCAGCCACTGCCAGCTGAAAACCAAACATCACAAAGCTAGGAAAATCTTAGGCCTTTGTAAAGGAAAGGCAGACAACTCCAGTTGCAGTTTCTTAATCAGAATGGGAAGATGGGACAGAAAGTTAACAAGTATGAAAGAGAGAGAGTCAATAGTGACCTTGGTTTTAAATGTCCCTAATACATTATTGGTATAACTAGAAATGTTTTAATCAAAAGTAATAAGATGTTTTACTGAAATTAGGAAAATTTGGAAAACCCAATAGGTTGTTTTGTTTAAAGTTAGCTATAAAAAAATAGGTGAAAGAATATGCTTTGGAACAGTCCAATTGGGAGAGGAACTGGCATCTAAGCTCTCCAGCAGTCAGACAGAAGGCAGGGCCCACTGAAACCTGGCTGCTGATTCCTCAAAACCATTTCTTGACCTTAGATAAATAGACACAAAGTAAGTACAATATTTAGATTGCAATGGATTTATAACTGTATGGTAAAAATGAGACAGGAAGCAGTTTTTCAGTAATAATGTGCTGGGACTCTTTTGTATTTCTATGTTTGATTTTGTAAGCAAATAGTTTTTAAGTGAGGTGAAACTGTACGGGGAGATTTTGGCAAACCAGCAAAGTGCATGAAACCACTATGGCTTATTGTTAAAATCAACCTATTCAGCAGTCTCAGCTTGACCAAGGCAGGAGAGGAGGGGGTTTGGGGTGCCACAGAAAGGGCAGCTTGACCCCATGTCCTTCCTGATAAGAACTGTGTTGAAGTTGCTGATACCTGCATTTTAAAAAAGCAGGATGTGCCCAGGAATGTCTATTGGGGTCTCAAGGCTGAAAACTCTGGAAAAACCCACACCTGGTTAATCAATAATCAGAAGAAACCTCTTGCTTGACTATTAAAACTGCTCACTTCACAAGTTTTCTTTACGGGACATGTCATTCTATTACTAATGGATAAATAGGGGGGAAAAAGCCTAAGATAGTTGGGCTCATTTGGGGACTCTTTTTGGACTCTCCCTCTGGATACATCTTGCGGTCCCCACCGGCAGAGGGATGATTTGGCCACCGGAAGCCTGTCGCTGTGTCACTCGAGAGCCATACTCAGCTTTGGTAATTATCAAGGGTTAGGGGTGTTTTACTAACTTGCTGTGGACATGTGTAAGTGCTTGAGACTAAGTAAAGTTTAGCTTTAAGTGAAAGCACTCTCGTGTTGTCCTGTTTGTGCAGCCATCTATCGGTCGGACGGTCGTGTCTCCCCTGATTTATTTCCTGACACCACCTCGCACAGAGTAAAAATTCCCAAGAGCTTTGGGCTAAAAGAACCCCAGGAAACAAAACTTGGGGGTATGCAAGAGAAATCAGACTCCTGAAAGGGGTACTGTAATCTGGAGAGCCACTGAGTTAAGTTACCATTGCTTTGGGTTCTGAGAAACCCCGGTAACACCCAAGCACAAGTCAACAATAGCAACAGTGGAGAAAGTAAAGGGCTTTAGTGTATATGATTGTAAGAGCAGTTGTCATGCTGGAGCAGTTCAAAGAACAAGTCAAGAATTTCTTTGGGGGTGGGGGGGGATTTTATTTTTCAGTCTTCTCTCACTCAGTGGTGGAGCTGATTTTACTCAAACTTACACACACATGATCACCTTAATAGCGACAGAGCACGGAAAATTTCAGCATGAAAAAGTAAAGATTTTAAACAGCTACGAGCAACTGGGGGGAAAAGGGCGGGGGCGGGGGAAGAAGTGAAATAGTTCTGGATCCTTAAGAGAAGAAGCTACTGTCTTTGCTCTCCTATAACACTTTGTCCTGTCACGGCATATAGGAGACAATCTCAAAGCACTTTATATACGAAGCTTCACGCTAGTCATATCAGGGTGCGTAAAACTGAAGTAGAGAGAAATTAAGGCCAACATCTTTAAGATCAGCCACTACTTGTGTACCTCAATTGCTAGATCCCTACTTTGACACAATGTGCCTGATTTTCACAGGTAATACACACCCACCACTCAAATTGAAATGAGATAATAAGAACATAGGAGCTGCCATCCCAGGTCAGACCATGTAGCCTGTCTACAACAGTGGCCAGTACCAGAGCTTCAGGTGGAGTGTACAGAACAGAGCAATTATGGAGTGATCCACCTGCCTGCCACTCCCGGCAGTCAGAGGTTTAGGGTCACTTCAAGCATGGGATCATGTCCCTGACATCATAGTTAATTGGACTTAACCCCCATGAACTTATCCAGTTCTTTTTTTAACCCAGTTATATTTTTGGCCATCACAACATCCCATGACAATGAGTTCCAGAGGCCGTGTGTTGTGTGAAAAAGTACTTCCTGTTGGTTGAATTAAACCTGCTGCCTATTAATTTCATTGGGTGACTCCTGGTTTTTGTATTGGGGGAAAGATTAAATAACACTTTTCTATTCATTTTCTCCACGCCACTCATGATTTAATAGATCTCTATCACATCCCCTCTTAGTTATCTCTTTTCTAAGCTGAACATCCCTGATTATTTTACTCTCTCCTGGATCAAAAGCTGTTTGATACCCTTGTCATAGAACTAGAAGGGACCTTGTGAGGTCATCTAGTCCTAGGGGGGAGGGATAGCTCAGTGGTTTGAGCATTAGCCTGCTTAAACCCACGGTTGTGAGTTCAATCCTTGAGGGGGCCACTTTGGGATCTGGGGCAAAAATTGGTCCTGCTAGTGAAGGCAGGGGGCTGGACTGGATGACCTTTCTAGGAGATTGGTATATCTCCAATTAATTATTACCAGTCCCCTGCACTCAAGGCAGGACTAAGTAGTAGCTCTGTTTGTCTAACATCATTGTTAAAATCTCCAATGACAGATCCCACAAGCTCCCCAGGAAATTGAATATTCCAGTGCTTAACTACCCTGACAGGAAGTTTTCCCTACTATCCAACCTAACCCTCCCACTTCCTGCAATTTAAGCCCATTAATTCTTGTCCTATCCTCAGAGGTTAACAAGAACAATTTTTCTCCCTCCGCCTTGTAACAACTCTTTATGTACTTGAAAACTATTATCACGTCCCCACTCTGAAAAAAACTGGGTTTGTTTAGTCTGGAGAAGACAATCTTCCCTCATAGGTCATGTTTTCTAGACCTTTAATCATTTTTGTTTGGACTTTCTCCAATTTGTCCACATCTTTCTTGAAATGTGGCATCCAGAACTGGACGCAATACTCCAGTTGAGGCCTTATCACCTTGTGTCTTGCTTACAACACTCCAGTTAATACATCCCAGAAGGATGTTTGCTTTTCTTGCAATGGTGTTACACTGTTGACTCATATTTAGCTTGTGGTCCACTATGACCCCAGGATCCCTTTCTACAGTATTCTTTCCTAGGCAGTCCTTTCCCATTTTGTATGTGTGCAACTGACTGTTCCTTCCTAAGTGAATCATCTTTGTTGTCCTTCTCTGAAATTTTGACATGGAGGAACCAGAACTGGACACAATATTCAAGGTGTGGGTGCACCATGGAATTATACAGTAGTAGATTTTCTGTCTTACGTTCTATCCCTTTCCTAATAGCTCCTAAAATACTGTTAGCCTTTTTGACTGCGGCTGAACCCTAGGCAGAAATTTTCAGAGAACTATCCACTGTGATTCCAAGCTCTCTTTCTTGTGGGGGTAACAGCTAATTTAACCTATCACTGTATACGTACAGTTGGGATTCCCCCCTCCCATGCATTATTGTACTTATCAACTCCAAATTTCATTTGCCTTTTTGCTGCCCAGTCACCCAGTTTTGAGAGATACCTTTGTAAATCCTCACAGTCAGCTTTAGACTTAACTATCTTGAATAATTTTGTATCTGCAATCTTTGCCTCTTCGCTGTTCACCCCTTCTTCCAGCTCATTAATGATTATATTTGAACAGCACTGGTCCCAGTACAGGTCCCTGAGGAACCCTGCTGTTCACCTCTCTGCACTGTTAAAACGGACCATTTATTCCTACGCTTTGTTTCCATCTTTCAGCCAGTTACTGATCCATGAGAGGACTTTCCCTCTTAGCCCATGGCTACTTAGTTTGCTTAAGAGCCTTTGGTGAGGGACCTTGTCAAAGCTTTTTTGAAAAACCAACTACACTATCACCTGGCTCATCCTTACCCCCCCACCCCCCAAAGAATTCTAGTAGAGTGGTGACACATGACTTCCTTTTACAAAAGCCATGTTGACTCTTCCCTACTAAATCACGTTTATCTAGATATCTGAGTCTATTCTTTACTATCATTTCTCCAAATTTGCCAGGTACCGAAGTTAGCCATGTTGGTCTGTAATTGCCAGGATCTTCTCCAGCCCCCCTTTAAAAACTGGCACTATATTAGTTATCTTCCAGTCATCTGCTAGAGAGGCTGATTTCTGAGATAGATTACACACTCCAGTTAGCAGGTCTGTATCTTCATATCTGGGTTCCTGCAGAACTCCTAGGTAGATGCCATCTGTCCTACTGTGATGAGTTAAAACCGTTTGGTTAAAGTGCTTAAATATGGATTTGGGGTGCTTCCCGTAAGCACTTTTGAAAGTGTTGGCTTCAGATTTTATTTTAAAAACAGAAAGAAAGATAGGCATAGTTTAAGTTCAGAAGAAAGAAATAGGAGAGCAGATATAGCATTACAATGTGCAGTGAGGTCTCCTGTGCATTTTATCCATTTGACAGCATGTCATTAGAGAAGCAGTTACAGGCCTTACTCAGGATCAGGGTTTATGATGTTAGGTGCCGTACACACACAGTAAGACACAGTACCCATCTCGAAGAGCTTACCCGCGAAGTAGACAAGACAGGTAAGCAACAGTGCACAGATACAACATGCAAGCTGTAACCAGGCACTGGGAATCCTTCTCTAGAGAGCAGTATGAAATGCAACCAGTCTCATCACTAACCAATGTGAGCCATCCCTCAGGCAGCTGCTCAGGCTCGCAGGTTGTGGTTCTCCTGAGAGGGGCCTGCAATTCCAGCTGAGGGCCTCCACCTGACTGAGCCATTCCTTTCATAACAGTTGACTTGGGGGTTGATTTAGCTGAGCAGGTTTCTCCACCTCTCCCCACCAATCCCAAATTCCTCACTGCTGTAGAATACCCACACACACCTAGCACAGGGTTGAAACATGAAATGCAGGAACAGGGCAGCTAGGGGCTCCAACTAACCCAAGCAAGTCTTTGTGCAGTATTATGCAGCTCCAGCTATGGAGGTCTTCAGGTAAAACAGGCCAGTACATTTTACAGTAGCTTTTTGCCACTGATTCACAGTAGATCCCAAGAATACACCGAAGGCTTTCTTCTCATGGTAGTGATCCATTCACTCTGGATAGCGCTGCCCTCCAAGTACATGGGCAGAGAGGACATGCAAAGGACAGAGGGCAAAATGTAACACAGCAAACGCAGATGGTCTGATCTAGCCCAAGAAAAATACCCATGGAAGTTAGATATCTGTGTTTGCACTACAGTGTCCCCGTGTGAAGGCACTCGCGGTGCCTACGAAAGGAAAGGTGCTGCTTTACTACATGTAAGCAAAGTGCTCCCCATCTTACAGGACACCCAGAGAAAATTAGAACAGAGGCAATTCCAAGGTACATAGGCCCAGAGTCTCAAAAGGTATTTGGGCTCCTAACTTGCACTGAAATCACTAGGCACTAGGAGCCTAAATCCATTTGCGGATCTGGGCCCTACATCTAACAGTTTGAGCCCACACATACTGCAGAACCTAAAGTCTACTGGATCTTTATGAGACTGTCTGCTCAACTGCTGCAGGTTTAGAGAAACAGACACACATTGGAGAAGTGACCTGAAAACAAAACTTCAGCCCGATTAAACGAGGGCACGTCCGTCATCCCCACAACTTCCACACACACCCACTATGCAAACACCGCTGGGTTTTCAGGATTAGTTAGGGTGTGACAGCACCCTCCTCAAGCCTCTCCTGGAACATAAGTCACAGCAATCCCTTTACCTGCAGCTCCATATAGTATATGCCCCTTGCCATTGATTCTGATGGCCAACAGGGGGAGAGAATGTAATGCAGTAATGAGACCAGGAAAATGGGAGTCAGGGATTCCTGGGGTCTATTCCCAGCTGTGACAGTAACTCACTCCACAGGCCATGTCCAGAGCCCAGCTTCTCTGGCTCCCTTTGTTTCTTCTGTACAGCGAGCTAATGTTGACCTACCTCAGAGATGCTCTGAGAATCTGTGTTCACAATTTCAAGCACAGTGTAGTGCGCTAACATGAACACACAGCAGCATGAATCTTAAATGCACAATGAAGGAGAGATGCTCTCTCCTGCTGCTCTGCATGTCATACCAGGCTATCACCATTAACCCTTTCAGACCTTGGGGAGAGAACTTCACAGGGCAGCTAACGTACCGGAGATTTATTTTATTGGGGGCGGGGAGAAGATATCTATGAAAAACAAATCAACTCTTGGTATCTCTCAGCTTCCCCACAACTGCCCAGCCAGTGGCAGATTTACATCTGAATAAGACTGTTCCTGCTGACAGATCCAAGCGGGGGGGGGAGAGCGGCTTACTGCTGTTCAGTGACAAATTCCCTCTCCCATTCATACCTGCATTTCAGGGCAGCACAGACTGTTGCTATGGAAGCGACTGCAGTATGACAAGCCCTGCAATATGCGGTGGTGGTGTAGCCCGTGTCGGTCCCAGGATAGGAGAAAGACAAGATGGTTTTGGTAATAGCTTTTATTGGACCAATTTCTGTAATATTACCTCACCCACCTTGTCTCTCTGAAGTCCTGCAATGTGACTTAGTTCCAGGGACATGCAAGGAGGCAGCTGCTAAAAAGCACAAATATTTTATTACCAGAGAACGGGGAAGAATGACATGGAAGTGGATTTAAAATGTTAAGTGTCAAGAATGACAGAAGTGTTCCTTGCTGTAAGTGGATGCAGCAATAAGCTGGCACCACTCACGCTACCTACCTACCTACCACACAGGACCATTAGTGATCATCAAGAACCTGTCTACATGGGAAGTTTAAACTGGATTAAATCGAGTTTGTCTGGTTTGAAAAATCTTGCATACACAACGCAATTAATCGTAGCACACTGACTCCGCATTCATCAGGAACTCTGCAGTCTCTTTCAAAGTGAACTAGCTTTGCTGGAAACTGAATTAGTCCGCTCTATTGTTTGCATGCATACAATGCTGCTGCCAACTACTTTGGCTGCTATCCCAACACCGCTTTGCAGGTGACCATTACGGACTCGTCTGTTTACCTGTGCACTTCTGCTGCTCTGAGGCCAAGATGACCGGATATCCCTAGCCCTACTTATAGGCTGCTGCAGTGCCAGATTTTGCCCATTTGATCCTAGAGACTAGTATATCCATATTGCTGCGATAATACTCCAGAAACCCCAAGTGCCTCAAACAACCACTTGGAGCCATGCTGACACCCTGGATCTCACCATCATCTGGGGAAAAGCTTTGGTACAGGAAACTCTGGTCGGCCAGTCACCAAAATAAAGATCCAGTTGGGGACATTGTGAAGCAGATGCATGGGAGAGGCTCCCACCAGAATATGAACAATGCCATACAGAGAGCAAGCAGCTCATGAGGACCTATATTAAAATGAGGGATGACAGTGGGAAAAAAATCTGGCAGGGGACATGTAACCTGTACACATTCCAGGAGCTGGACAGGATTTTCCAAGGTTACACAACCACCCAACCAAGGAAAGCTGTGGAGCCTGCTGCATTTTTTCCTTCTCCCCTCACCCGCTGTGCTCCCCACCCTTTTATTAACAGCTGAGTGGCTGGCTAGCCTGAGGGGTAGAAAGCCAATGCTGAAATGTTCAGACATTATTACAGAGTCATTCCCCACCCCCACCCCGGGAACAACCACCCCAAAAAGTCAAGTCACAGAGAGATGGAGGCAATACTGGAGGACAGAGAGGGAAACAAAGAGCTCTCCAGGAGCTCACTGCAGTGGCCAGGGACAGCATTGCCATGGCCAAAAGCAATATAGAAGGAGAGAGAGATGCAAAGGCAATTCCTGCAGGCAATACAACACCAAAGGGCCCTGTTGCAGAGTATTACTTTTAGGACAGCAAGCAACGCAGTACTGCAAACCACCACCCAGCCACATGGACAAGGATGTGACGGAGTGGGAATTTTCTGTAAATATTTTGTAGGAGTACTGTGTGCACCTCAGTTTCCCCCATATGCTGCATTGTCACCTAGTGGGGGAGGAGGGTTGCTGACTCTCTGTGGTGGCCTAGAGGTGCAGGTGTGACTGATGCCTAGCTGTCTCGGGTTTGGCGTCCAGGTCAGTGGAGAGTCCCTGAAGACAATAGCAAATAAGAACATAAGAACAAATCCAATCACCGAGACATTTTGTTTTCACCCAGTCACATCTCTGGGGCTCTGACTTCCCAAGGCCTGGTGAGGCAGGGATGCAGGGTGATCCTGCACACTGGCAGGCTAAACTTGGAGTCATGTCCCAACCTCAGGGCTGTGCACATGCCAGGAACCCATCTTCCCTCAAGGGTCAACCTACTGCCCTCACCCCCAGGACAGAATCCTCTCTCAGGCCCCTCTCCTGGGGGCTGTGTTTTGTGCTCTCTTGGTTAAGAGAACCCACCATGGCCATGGCCACCTTCTGAGCAGGTGTTTCTGTAACCAGCAGTGATCTTCCAGCTGCTTTCCCTTTCTATCCCCCTTAAACAAGGCAAGCATATTTTGGCAGTGGTCCTTCCTTGCCGCCTCCCCCCATACTCAGCTCTGCCTTTGCTTTCCCAGTGATGGTAGAGTGAGAGCTTGCTGCCTTAGGCACAGCATCAGAGTCAGTGTGACTCCCATCTCCCCTGTAGAGATAGGCGAGGACCATGCTTCTGCCCACTCAGCTACAAGTGTCTAGTTACAGACAGAAAGATACCTTGATCTTAGCAGCTCTTCCTTTGTGTTACCAGAGGGCAAAAACCCTCCTCCACGCCAGACAGGTTACAGTGCTGTTCACTGACACCTGCACTCCCTCTTGACGGGATTCAAATCTTTGGCTGTTACAAAAGCAGGACTGGACCCTGAAGAAGAGCTCTGTGCGGCTGGAAAACTTGTCTCTCTCACCAACAGAATTTTGCCCAATAGAAGCTATCACCTCCCCTACCTGCTGTGTCTAACATCCTGGGACCAACACGGCTACATTACACCGCGTTGGGGACCCCTGGTCTAGACAGTATTTGGTCCTGCCATGAGGGCAGGGGACTGGACTCGATGACCTCTCGAGGTCCCTTCCAGTCCTAGAGTCTATGAATCTATGAATCCTGGAGAACCCCAACCACTCCAATCCTTCCTGGGGCTGCACAGGGATCAGAGCCACAGGTAGGGGAAATGACTTCACATGTGGCACTTTCACCCAAGTTATGCAGCCTTTCAGCATTTGGCTACTGGGAACAACACCAACTCCGTCCCACTGTACCCCGGCAGCCATTCCCTTCACGGACCCAAGCTCTAGGCTCTAAGCACAGGCACAGCGGCCCCCGGGAACCCAGTGCTTTTGAGCCCTCTGCAACGCCTGGGAACTTGAAGTCTTGGCACTGCACACGAACAGGCCCAGGAACAAGACAAACACTTGCCTGTGACTTTAAGCCCCCCCCCAGGCCCGTGTCGTACCCTGCATTGTACTCGTGCCCTGTGCAGTTTTGTTTCACTCCTGTGCTAATGAAAGGATTCTTTGTAGATACGATTTTTTCATTTCATTCATTTTTCATAATTAAGCATAGTTACATTAAGGTTCATTTCTGTTTATAACAGACTGTTTAATAATCAAAACCTTGAAAGCTTCATTCATAAGGACTTACCAGCTCATTTTTCACAGAAAATCATTATGTTTGCACTAATTCATAAGGGTGTAAAAAAAAAAATGTAGGCAAAGACAAGGTCAAATAGCGATTGCTACAATGGTGCACTTCCACCACCCATCAGCAACACTAACCTACTCAAAAACTCCCCAGCACCCCTCCCTGGGATAACGGCTGGATGTACAGCTGCACAGTTTCAGGACTGAGACTCAAACTAAGAGCAGTAGGCATGCATGACAATATTGCTCCGGCTGTCTGCATTTTGCACTGGATATCTCATTGGCTTCTCAAACTGTCGAGCAAATCTCCACACCTCAGCCTCAAACCCATGTCTGAGGCCTTCTCCTTTCCTCTCTCAAATACTGTGCAAAAAACAACAGGCTGCTATCACCTTTGGGACTTCTTTCCTGCTGCTTCCAACCTGTTCCACAACCAGTACCACCTTCCTTTCAAATGGCCAAATGCACCCTCCACTGCCATTCTGCAACCACTGAGGTAACGGTCCCATAGTTCTTTCCTTCCTTCTGCTCAAGCGGCCTGGGAATAGCTTCCTTAGACAGGAAAGCAGAGGATAAGCAATGTCCGCACCATTAATGTCCCTCATGTTCCTGGAGGGCGGGGGGGAACAGTCCTTTCTCCACTAAGGTACATACAGCAGAGTTCCAAATGACCCTGCCACTGTGGATGCTTTCAGCCTTTATGTCTGTAAACCTGAGGGGGGAAGGGGGTGTCAATGAGCCCTTGGAGCACCCTGAAGAAACACCCCTTGTGTTCACAAATTCTGAGCTTTGCTGGGGGGGGGCAAACAATAAGCCAAATTACATTTGGGAACCCCCTGCATGCAAAGTCACCACTAACCTCCGGAGCACCACCTAGCTTTAGAACCTGGTGCAACAGTACCTTTTCCACGGCATCACATACCTGCAGGACAATGGTCCCAATGGCTGATCTCCCCACACCAAAACAGGTCACTACAGACCAGCAGCATTCAGGGGCAGCCAGCTTCCAGACGGCAATGGTGACCCTCTTCTTAGGGTGACCAGACAGCAAGTGTGAAAAATCAGGATGGGGGTGGAGAGAGGGGTAATAGGATCTCATATAAGAAAAAGACGCAAAAATCGGGACGTCTGGTCACCCTACCTCTTCTCCACGGGTATAGGTTGCCACATGTTGGCACACTGCAGCTCTGGAGTTGGTTCAGCACGTATCTCCAAAAAGTTTGCATTCTCCATCCTGAAATTCTCTTACCATTGCTCGCCTCTCCATGTCTGCAGAATGATCCTTTCCCACCAATCCAACAGAATGACCCTTTCCCACCAATCTGAGCTGGTTTCCCAAGCTTAGAGCGGCACTGCATGCTGTGAAGCTGCTCCAAGAATCAGTCCCGTACTATCACTTGCTCAGTGTCTTCCTCATCCTGGTTCCACCGCTGCTGAAAACCCTCCTGCCACATTGTCTGCTCAGTGGTACGACAGGCAAAGTCCAAAGCTGAACTCATCCGGCTTTGAGTGCTAAAATACAGCCCAAGCGGTCTCTGCATATTTGAGGCTGCCAACACAGTGGCACAGAACTTCGTTGGGGCCGTGTTGGCTAACAGCAACTTGCAAATAGCGCTCGCCCACCCAGAAAGGAAGTATGGGGCATAGACAGATGAACCATGTGATTTAAAAATAAATTTAAAAAAAAATGAACTCACTTAGTGTCTGCTATGCATCCCACAATGTACAATGAGAAAAATCCCAGAATGCAAACGACCATGGGACACTTTCCAAGAATGCCACGCCCTCAAACCGCAGCCTACTACTGCTGAGTGTATACGATGCACATTGCCAGAGGGCACAGCATTCCACGTGCATGCTATTAGCACAGCTTCCATACTGCGTGTTACCTGATGCGCATCAAAAAGTTGTGACTAAACCCCTGTACAGACAAGCCCCAAGACTTCACCATTGTCACAACCTGAATATTACAGCCTCTTGGAACTCAGAGAGGCAGCAGGGACAGAACTCAGATGGCCTTGCTCCAAAAGCACAAGCCCGTTCAACGAGAGCTTTTAGAGTTTAGTTTTATCTTGCTCCTTCTCTGGAGGTGCATCCGAGTCCTACTAATATTGCCTCAAATTGGGTCAGTGCTGCATATTGCCTTGGAGAAATGAGCAAGAAGAAAGAAGCCAAGGCATTCAGGTGGCTCTCTCTCACTGATTCCAATGGGAGTTAGAGACCTAAATACCTCGGAGGATCTGGCCCCAGGTTACTCTGGTGTGGGCACAGGTAATTTGTCTAGAAACAGGGACTGTTTTCTACCTTACAGCAAGACCAGCCTGAGTTTGATTTTCTATTGGGGGTGGAGAGAGGGAAGAGAAGGAACCACCACCCTAAAAAGGGAGGACAAACGTAAGTGAAACATGAACTGTCTCCCAAGACATTACTGAACATTCTAGCACCCTGAAGTTTTTACAGTCAATGGTTTTTGCCTAGTGTTTTAAATCCAAACATATGTTAAAAATCCATTCATAAAATATTTACAAAATGACACCTTGGTGGAGCAACAGACGGTAACAGGATCGGGGACCAGACACAGGAGACAAAAATCTAAGATTCCGTACACAGGTTTGCCAAAAGTGATACGATAGCCACAGCAAGAATGTAACCAAGGCAACAAGGAGTCCCCTACGCCCCACTATCCGCCTCACCTTCGCACTAACTCCCCACACATCAAAATCTACACCACAGTTTCACGTTCCTTTCCAATCCTATTGCTGGGTGATAAATATGGAAGAGGTAGGTGCAGCATGATAGATCCTATGGCCCCCAGCCACACTCTGAAAGCTCTTCCTCATCTAACACAGTGAGAGGAGCTGTGGCATTTACTGGCACATGGTCATTAGATGACCTGCCTCTCTCTTCCTCAGGGTTGTGCAAACTCATTATTAGTTGTAGGCAGGAAAACAAAATCTTTCTGGAAGTTATCAGAGGGTTGGGTCCCTTCAATCAGCTCCATGCTTCCAAGGCTACTAATTCAGCAACTGCGATCATGCCAAGCACATTTGTGAGTTTCTCTGATTTTCCCCATTAATCTCTCTGTATTTTTAAGTGTAACGCTGAAGACCCTGGTCATGTTTTCTGACAATGTCGTCAGACGACGAACAGTGTTAGATTTCAATCTCCCAGGTTGTCAGTCTTGTTCATAAAGCCAGTGAAGCAGCACAAGCATCTCCCAAACGGCCCTACCCACACAGCTCTTTGCTGACCTGAGTGAGATACGTCCAGGCTCGGGACCCATTCACTTTTTGCCCTTTGCAGAGACTGCAAATATTTATACTACCATAGACCCTGGAAGTCCTAGTGGTAGACCAGGATCTGAATGCGCTAGGCGCTGTACAAACAGAACAAAAAGACCACCCTTACTCCAAAGAGCTTATAAGCAAAGTATGAGACAGCAGATCGATACAAACAGATGGGAGAAGTATAAGGAAACAATGACAGTATTGATCACCATGACAAGCGCACCAGCAGCCCAACAATTGTCAGTTTTTTGTAGGCATCACAGCAAAGGAGAGCTTTGAGGAGGTTTTGGAAGGAGGATAATGCAGTAGTTTTGCAGAGGTTCATGAAGAGTTCCTCCCAGGCGTGAGGGGCAGCACGGGAGAAAGCACCAGGGGTTTTGTAAGCATAGCCATGTGAAGGGGGAGGAGAAGAGAGATTTCCCTGCATCATCCCCTAGCGGCTTCCAGCTTAGAACCAGCTCTGCCTCCCAGCCAGGCTCTCTCAGGCAGAAGCAGCTCCCCACCTGACTGCCAGGGAGAGCAGCTGGATATGCCAGGGGAGAGATGCAGAGAGAGAGGGACAGAGCTCCTCTCCCTCCCTGCCCCAGGTAGGCCAATCGGGGGGGAGGGGGGGGCACTTGACCCTCCATGGCCCACCCCCATGTGTCACCTCTACTTGAGCTACTACCCAGTAAGCTAACAAAGTGAAAACAGGCACCTGGAGCTAGGGAAACCCCCTCACAATGCTCCTGTAGATTGCAAGGTGTTCAGCTACTATGGTGATGGGGACCACTTAGGTACTGAGATGTGTTCCTGATGTGCTAATGTGACTTGAAGTTACCTGGTGAACTTTGTTCCTCTGCCGGTGCTGACGCTGGCAGAGAACACGGAAAAAAGAAGAGTGGATGAGACGTCCAGATGCCAAGGCAGGCTTCCAAACCACAGCAGTGGGGTGGTGCCAATGCAGGCACTAGACACAGTGCCACTGTCTTTTTTCCTGACACACCCAGGCAAGCATCAACATGCGTGGACACAGCTGTAGTATTCAAGTTCTGGCACAGAAGAAGTCTCAAAAGCACTAAAATCACTGGTGGCCAAGCACAACAGATAGGCACCAAAGTCTAGATCCAGGTGACAAGGCAAAGAGCCTCATGCTTCCAATATTGGTTTTAGTGGACCCAACAGCTTCAAAGTGACGCAGAAGAAGAGATGGAGCAGCAACTGACAGGGATGCAGCTACTCCGGGGAGGAGCTCTGCTAACAGACTGGAAGGCTCCAGACTGGAAGGCTCAGTTAAGCTGTGCAGGTGGCTCACAAGAGCCAGTAGTGATCTTGGCTCTTGCTCCACCTCTCCCTAAGGAGTTCTGCCAGTCTCATGCTAGGGGGCTGACACCCAAAAGATGATGGTATCTTTAAGGAGAAAATGCAACCAGATAATGGCTAGGCAGGTGGAGAGCTGTGATGGTTTTGCACATCCTATTATATATTTATTATCCTGTCCCTTCCATCCCACCCGAGACAGCTTGTCTATCTCACCCATCTGTTGTGTCTTACCTTTTCATTGTGAAACTTTTTTTGGGATGGGGGGCAGAGATTATCGCTTATTATGTATCTGCCCAGCATCTAGCACAACAGGAGGGACGACAGCTGCAGCAGCAACAAACCAAACTATTACAGTGAGTCAGATGCAGAGCAGGGATTAGAATGCAGGAACGGCTCCTCTTCTAGTGCTTAGTCCACTAGACCACATTACCCCCTGCCTATCCAGAGGACACATCTCAAACCATATGCAGAGATCTATAGCTGGGTAATTGCCTAGGCAGATTATGGCCCTGCAGTTATCTGAACTGAATATTCACACATGCAATTCAAAGAGCCACAGCTATTTAAATTTTAACATGTAACCATAACAGTCTCCGCATTTGCTCAAGCCTTGTCTATAGGAACAAGCTTGTACCTTACTGGTACCTTGTGCGCGTTCGGAAACTGCCTTGGAGAATGGACTGCTGCAGAAAACCCTTCAGGGTTACACTTACCCTTTAAGTTAGTCTAAGGCAAGAAAGGCAAAGAGCATTCTCTAGCAGGCAAAGCCGGGGAATGGGAGTTAGGACTCCTGGATTCTATTCCCAGCCCTGCCTCAGACTCCTTTTGGGGTGGTTGCAACTTGCAACAATTTCCAGGGGAGAGAATACTGATCTATATCACAGGGGTATTGCCAGGATTAAAGGCTCTGAGATCAGATCAAAGCCGTAGAATCTGAGTGTTCTTTTATGGCCCTGTTCAAGGCTACCCCAATAACAGGCTTCAAAGATGATGCTAACAAGGCTAGGTGGGTTTCAGCATTAATATGGACAGGCCTAATACAGCAACAGCTCTGGTGGCCACTGACAGAGGTAAGTTGGCAGTGGGAAAAGAAAAGAATTGGGAGACAGCAGTGCAGCGACACTGAGAAATTCACCAGAGCCACTACTTCAGAAGCAAACAACATATCACCTATGGAAACAAAAGAGGTGTTTAAAATAAACCAAGCGCTGCAGCTGAGCTGCCGGAGGGATTCCAGCTTTCCCCAAGTGGCCAGGCACTGTGACAACTCCGAAACCTGACGAGATTAGTTCATTGTTAAGCTGGTGTGCACCACACGACTCCAAACTGCTCTAGAATGAGTTAGAAGAGATTGGAGGAAATGGAGCTCAAGTGAGAAGGAAAGACTGAGGAAAACAAAGCTGAAATTTAGAGAGCAATAAGGTTCCAGTGAGCATTCCTGAACACCAGCTGCAAGGCAGGAATGGAAAGGATGGAGGTGGGGAGGAAGCGAGTAGGG